>NW_027508855.1:18525000-19017500 GCF_051911475.1 Siphateles boraxobius | reverse complement strand
TCTCCATACCAACAGATCATTCCATACATCCCCACCGATCGTATGCAATTCGATAAAGTCATCTGTCAAATATCGATGCGCGTGATTTCAATGTCAATGTCAGAAAAGCTGCTCATCTGTCACGCGCACTGCACACAGAGATCACGCGATGCTCTTACCGTGTTAATCCATCCGCCAATAGCATATTTATATCCATCATATAAAGCGCTTATGCTTTATAATGTGCTGAGACTCGCATTTTAGGGTGAAAGCGGCTGTAGTATCGGAGAATCGTGTCGTTCTCACGCCTCAGCTGAGCGCATCTATGGCGTTACTATCCGCGCGCGTCTCCTCAGCACCGGCGTCCAGTGCGTCTAATATGCGTTCAAAAGGGGCGGGGTGGACGCGGATAGCACGCGTTTAAAGGGGCGGGGCGACGCCTTTGGCTATAACGTAACGTATAAGTAGTAGCCTATTAAACCTCTGAAACGCGGTATATTCCTGTCTGCCCTTACA
This sequence comes from Siphateles boraxobius, assembly GCF_051911475.1. Taxonomy (NCBI): domain Eukaryota; kingdom Metazoa; phylum Chordata; class Actinopteri; order Cypriniformes; family Leuciscidae; genus Siphateles; species Siphateles boraxobius. The sequence goes on along the minus strand of NW_027508855.1, from coordinate 19,017,005 downwards.
AAACAATATGGGAAGTGCCATGGTATAGCAAGGGTATCAAATACAATACTATGGTGTTATAATGATTTTATAGAGAAGTACTAGTAGTAATACGGCTGTATTATTTGAAATAATTTGGACTATCATCTAAATAGCGAATTATCAAAGTATCATGTACTGCCACCTATATTAGCGTTATTTTTATTGTAAAAACAACATCATTAAAATAAACATCAATAATATGTTATTATTATTATTGGGCAGCCCAACATCTAAAGATGCAAACCATTAAACATGATGACTTAAAGAACCTTGTGAACACAAGCTGTCACAGTGGGAAACTGCCATTAAACAGCCTATTACAGGGTTTGCACATTTAAAGGGATAGTTCATAAATAACTGAAGGCTTTCTGTCATCATTTACTCCCCCTAAAGTTGTTCCAAACCTGTTGATGGGCCTCATTGACTTCCATAGTATTTTTTTTTCATACTATGGAAGTTACCGATATTATTCAAAATATCTTATTTTGTGTTCAGCAGAAGAAAGAAATTCATACAGGTTTGTTTTGAACAACTTGAGGGTGAGTAGCCTAAATTATACATTTTTGGGTGTACTATCCCTTTAAGCAGATACACAATTATGAACCACAACACAATTAATAAGACAGCAAAAGTTCCAATGTTTAAAACATGCGACCTCTTGGTCTTTTTTTTTATACAGTACGTATCAGAAAAAGGAGAATGCAATACACTCCACATTAAACAATATTTATGAAATAAAGATTTGCTTATGTACAGTTTGAATTGACATCACGAGTGTTTGTTCCTTTTAGTGTTGTTACTTCATTTCTTAATAGTTAGTTCGTTCTCCTTTACAAATGCATTGCATTATCCATTACTGTTATTCAGAAAATATACTTGTATCTAATTCAATTACAGGGATTTGAGCTTCATCCCGACTGCTTGATGGGGAGCGGATCAATACTCAAATTCTTCTAAAGGACCTCCATGGGGACAATCACTCTGTCGAACACTGACCAATGTGGGTTAATAAGATTAATAAAGCAGCTGAAGAACACATGTAATCACACACACAGCTGCGAACCAGCTTATAAACATGCCATCCTCCTTGTCCTACTGTAATTATTCAAGACAGCTTGTCATTTCACTACAAACGACCTTAAACTGTTGTAAAGGGAACACGAATGCAAATGAGCCAGCATTGTGCGCCGATAACACGCCGCCTGCCGTATAAAGCGATTAAAAACACAACAACTCGCATGCATTAAAGGAAACGCTGTAATTATGATGTATTCATTCAGGCCTCCGTGACTGATGGCTTCAAGACCAATCATTTTATTCACTGTAAATCCTCATTATGGCTCATTTCCAAACCCTAGTAAGCTGCCTTGCTGTCATAAATAAAACAAAGATAATTGAAGTACGTTTTACAAGAAAATACTATTTAATTCTTTCTTCTTCAACAGTTTGTGTTTAATTCAATGCATTACTTGCTGGCTTTAAAAAGAAACTCCTGTGTTGAAATGAAATTGAAATTTTCAATTTTGACATTGAAATTTTTCTTCAAAGTAAATCCACCAATTTTTTTCTTCACTTTCATGATGTGCAAGGTACATTGATGTAAAATTGTGCTGCCTATGATGCCTTAAAATGCTGGCTATGTGTTTTATGACGGAGTCTAAATCTCATCCTGTAAAGAAAACTCGTGCTCCGTGTCATGACACCCTTGACCTTGATGCTAAAGACCCGTCTAACAACATACAGCTCACATAAGGTTATTGAATTCCCGGGTGGGCCGAAGCGTGCTGCATTTCCAGGGCTGCAGGAGGTTCCAGCTCTCCGTATTGATTTGACTCTTGGAAGGGAGAAATGTGCTGAACAGCACACAAACACCTGCTGGCCTATCACAGGACACTGACAGAGACTGTTCCCTCTATATGTGAAGCCAGCACAAACACACACATGACTAGACTGACGCTCACGTTGACATGTTCTGCATGAGCAACTTTAGCTTTGGTTTCTCAACTTTGGTGCTCAGCAGGTTTTGTTTCGGGCCGAAGTCATCATACACAGCAAAACTGTTCATCACTCAAAAGTGAACAAAACGTAAAGCATATGTATACAAATAGACCAACAATAAAAAAGTATTGCATACAAGTCTGTCTGCGATACCTCTGAAGAATTGTTAAACTGTCGTGAAACTCGACTGTGGGTTGCACTGGACTCATCAATGATATGGAATACTAAAACTTCCAAGGACACCTTTTGTCTTTTCATGATTATGCATTTGGCACAATAATTTAATGTGAGTAATGTTAGCTTTTCTCAGCAAATATTACAGTATTATTACATATCGCTTCATATACACACATAAATATAATATTATATATATATATATATTTATCTATACTGTGATATACAGTATATATACACATATTTTCACACACACACACGCACACGCACACGCGCACACGCACACGCACACGCTTACTTGTTGGTACCCTTAGTAAATGTGATCAAAAAAGTCTGAAAAATAAATCTGCATCATTAAAAAAAAAAAGATCAAAAATGAAAGTGAATACTTGTTATGAAAAAAAGTATGTGATAATTTGAGTAGATTTAACAATTATTTTTCCCATGTGGCAGTGACATTTTTTAGAACTGCTTTATCGTGCATTTCAAAATTCAGGTCAGAAACACTACCAGTGAATGTCCACATACAGCTCTCCACTTCGCACTCTCTTTAAAGGGTTTCCTCTCTCATTAAGTGACAAGCTTCCTTGACGCCGAGTGAGAATGCTGCTCATGCATTATTTAAAGATCCTGTTCTTTAGATCTGCCTGCTGTCCTGTTCAGCGTTCAGGACCTGTGCCATGGGAATGTCTGGCGATTAATGAAGTGCTTTCTCAGCACATGAGCCCATGAATGATTCTGAAACCCACAAGTAACTGTTCAAGAAAGACTTCTCATGACCTCCTACTACAAATCTCATGATACCGATGCAGGATGACACAACATCATGCATTACCAGAGTACTTAGGAAACACTTGCACATTGTCAAGATGATGCTAAAATGCACTGTATTTAGTTTGAAGTGCCTTATATGCATGCAGAAATCAGATTAATATCTTAATGGCAGATTCGTGTACACTACCAGTTAGGGATGCACGATTAATCATATTTTATTTGTATCACATTTTCTTATTTGGTATCTTTGTCTTGTTTTCCCATGCAGTACAAATATCTAAATATAATTTTGCTTCCCAAGTAAATGTATCTTGATTTAAGAATGTTAAACTTAATTCAAAGGGGGAAAATTTGTCACTTCATTTTGACAAAATGTTCGGAAAACAAGACTTAATATATTATGTAATTTTTCTTCCTAAGTAAATGTATCTTGATTAAGGAAGGTTATTGGGAACATAATTTGAAACGATTGCAATCTTCACTCTATGCTTTAAAAATAAATGATCATTATTAAAGGTACTCAGTCAAGAGCAGTGAATCATTCTCTCTATTTCTTTTGTTGTTTGATTATGATTAATGACACAGACAGCAGCAGGTTTATTAGGCTGCTGTCACTTTAAGATCTAATGCACGGATCAAATATACGGACACATCCAATTTTCTCCCAACTGTTAACATTTACTTATGACATAACCGACTGTGTTTACGTGAATACTCACTGAGATGGGCATTTCGACATAACTTTGTGTGTATTTAAAGATCCCCTGTGGTGAAAAGCAAGTTTTTAATGTTGTTTATATGTCTATGTGGTGATTTTAATATGCTTTAAGCCAAAACATGTGTAAATTCATAAGTCAACAGCATTGCTGAGTATTTTCTCCTTAAAACTGCAGTGAACCAAAGACAGTCTCAAAAACATGGTTTGAAATCACGAGTGTTTCTGACGTCACAAACTACCATGTAACCAATCAGATCAACATGTGATCGTCAACAAGAGGTTCTCTGAGCTGAGTGAGTGAGTGGAGGCGGGGCTCATTTGCAGAACTACTAAATCTACTAAATGAGGCAAGGGTTGAGAGTTACATTCAAGCTATTTTAAGGCATGAAGATTTTTTTAAAGGAAATAAACATTTAAATATATTATTTTTATGATCAAAGAGGAGTTTTAAGGAATGCAATTATTGACTACAGGGGTCTTTAAGTGTGTAGAAGCATAATAAGATGCGAAAAAGAACTTAATTTGGCATTCGTGCTCTATCTGTTAGGCACTTTCAAGCGTGAGTGTGTGCGCACAGAAACTTGTCTTAAACAGCTTGTATCGAATTGATTGTATAAACAGGCAAAACTTAAAAACACATGCGAATGACGATGACAATGCAGTGTTGACCTGATTCTGGCAACTGTCCTGAACATATTTCACCGGGACTCGGGAACACTTTTCTAGTCCCAAATGCTTGAGTCCGAGTCGAGTCCGAGTCAAAATGCATCCGAAGTCGTTACAAGTCCAAGTCCGCATAATGTAGTCCGAGTACCTCAACTCTCTATACAAAATCAAAACCTGGCTGACCTCCTCTTCTAGAAATCTTATAATGGGCCGTGGTTGGATCTTCCATCAGTACAACGATCCAAAACAAACATCAAAATCAACACAGAAATGAGTCACTGAGCACAAAATGAAGCTTCATGACCGTCCCAGTTCCCTGACCTGAACCCTATAGAAAACTGAAGAGCACCAACATGGATCTGGCTATTTGAAGAATCTAGAGAGAATCTGAATGGAGGAATGATTTCTAATCTACAACCTCTATCAGGCATTACAGGAGAAGACTCAGAGCTGATATCTTGGGAAAGGGAGGTTTCAAAAAGAATTGAATGAAAGGGTGTCATTAATTGTGGCAAATGCGTATTAGAGAAAAACATTTATTTCATAATGAGAATTTCCCCCATTATCAAGTGTTTTACTTCAATGGTTAAAAGATTTATTTTCACAGCCTTCTTAGTTCACATTTACTAAAGGTGCCAACAATTCTGACCAGGACTGTATTATTCCAGACCAGTTTACTGCGTTATGAATTATGGGTGGCACTTCCGGTTTGGGGAAACAAATCATTCAATTCATAAGGATGCCCTACAAATAAAGCTTATCCGAAAGCTTATATAAAGGTTATTTGACTGGATGAGCTGTCAATTTTCCTTCATGATTTATTTTCAGACATCAGGAGAATAACGTAACACATGGTATTTTAAAGTGACATGTTATAACAAGAATATCTATGGCAAGAGCTCTTTTCAGTCGCTGCTTACTTTTCCTCATTATTTTGTTTTTCCCTTTGCAATCCGCTGTAAAAGTATGAAAAAGGACAACATATACTGCACATTTGTGGTCTGTTCTCCCGAATTTAATTTGCGAAATATTCCATTAATAAATCACTGGAATGCACGAAGAATCTCTTGGTTTTCTCCTCAAATCTTCACGTCTCTTTCCAGGTTTGTTTTCACAGGTAAATACAATATATTATCTGTCAGAATGACGGAAATCACTTTGAAATAGAGTAACACGTAATGCTTTAGTAAATAAACATTTTTGATTAAGGCAACATATGTTACATTATACAGATATTACTACAGTGATATTTAACCCGTCCGTTATTGCTGCGGAAAGAATCGTGCTTTTGGGGATATTCATGTTGAAACTTGTTGATGATTTTACACTTTTAAATTTCCTTTTAATGTTTGATGTTTGAAGGGTGCGTATATTAATGCTATCTCATCGTGACACTTTTTTTTTAACGTATTGCGTTCATAGAGCAAGCCTTTTCACTGATTGTTTTTGTTTACAGCTTAATGGAAGTTACTTCGTGCAAAGCGTCATCATGGGGCGTAGAAACAAGATCGATGGCTCAGTCCCAATTCGCATACTATCCGTCCTAAATAGTATTCGAAAATAGAATTAGTACGTCCCAAATCGTAGTATGTTGAAATGAGTGTTCCAAAGATACCCGGATGGTCTACTATTTCCGGTCAGAATCCGAAGTGCAGATCGATGCGCACGCTAATGGCTAATATAATATTGGCCACAACCCGTCGCGTGTAGGACGAGGACTCGGTTAGAACTACAAACACAAGTGAAAAGGGTTAAAAAACTACAGACATGGAGGACGCGCCAGTCCGGCGGTTATGCTGAGAGGTTTAGATAAAGGGGTTTGAGTGATTAATTATCAGTATCTAACTTGACGAAAATGTATTTATTCAACGTTGTCTAGCATCATTATATTCAAATTGCAAACACATGAGGAGTCTCCGCATGAAAGACCAACGACTGGCAGATGAACGTGCTCTCCGAAATGGAAGGAAATCAAATTAGATTGAATGGAGGATTTTAACTGCGACACAAGATGATTGACAGGGCAGGATGATTGACAAGGGCAGTTTACGGTGACAGGATGCACGCAACAGATCTGTCCGTTAAAGATGACGTGATAGTATGTCCCAAAGCTTGCCTACTCTTTTGCTACACACTCAAAAGTATGTACTTTTTCTTCACAAAAAGAGTACATACTTTTAGGTCGTAGTATAAGTAGGCGAATTGGGACTGGGCCGATATTTTGATTCATTGTGTGGTGCATGTGAACCGGTGATTGTTAGCTGTGTTGGTCTTGTTTTAGGAGACTAACAGAAGGAGGCAGCGGTTGCATGGCTTTGTGAGTCAGAGCCTGTTGCGTAACCTCCTGAAACTGGCGTCAGTATCTGATGAGCCGGTCTGAAGCTGACATCAAACGACTCGCTTCACAGCTCGGAGATGTAAGACTCTTATGAACGGGATTTTTAAGCATGCAGGAATAGAAAGAGAATGCAAAATAAATTCATATCGTTGAGCTACCAAAGTTTTGTGAAGTCTATCAACCTCAGAATTCAGATCACTAAATTATTCTCTTTAAAAACTAAAACAATCGCCCAATTACATCATCTACAGTGCTAAACTCTTGATTTAATATTTCTGATAAATATTAGTTATCTTTAGAATGTCTTCTGAGAATTATTTTTGTTATTGCTTTTGCAGTTGTTTAACAGCTTCCCAACTTTCATGTTTTATTTATAAATAGATACAGAACTGTTCAAAAGTTTGAGGATTTAAAAAAAGTCTCTTCTGCTCACCAAGGCTGCTTTTATTTGACCAAAAATACAGTAAAAAGAGTATTATTTTAAAATATTGCAATTTAAATAACTATTTTCTATTGTAATATAATACTGTAAAGTGTAATTTATTCCTGTGATCAAAGCTGAATTTTCAGCATCATTACTCCAGTCACATGATCCTTCAAAATATCTTTATGATCATAATATGATGATTTGCTGCTCAAGAAACATTTCTGATTATTATCAATGTTGAACACAGTTGTGCTGCTTCATATATTTGTGGAAACCACTTTTCTCAAGATTTTTTGATGAATTGAAAGTACAGCATTTTTTTTGTTATAGAAATGTTTTGTAGCATTATAAATGTCTTTACTGTCACTTTTGATCAATTTAATGTGTTCTTGCTGAATAAAACTTAATTTCTTTAAAAAAAAAACATACTGCCACCAAACCTTTGAACTGTTGTGCCGTTCATTATAGAATCAAGGTAAAACCCATTTAACCGTGGTAAAGTTACTGTAATGCATTGACTAAAGTCCAATGATAATTCAGTGTTGGAACTATAAGTTTAAAAAGGGAGACTTTATTCAGAAAAAAAGGTGTAATTCCCATGTAATGTATGCCAGTGATGTCTTTAGCAGAACATAATGTGATAATGCTCAGTTACAAATCCAGAACTGAATAGAGCTGAAGAGATTTGACACTCATCAACCAACGAGAGAAGAACACATTCAGTCGGTGACAGACTCAGTATTGAAGTCACTGAAAGAACACAGGCTTCAAAAAGAGCATGTTTGAATTAAGACTGAGATATTTAAGAGAAAGTATAATACATCATCTTTGTTGTGCTAAATGTGAAGGTGCAAAATGGGGTGTCAAGAGTTTTGAACCCTCACAAAGATAATAATTAACCACTTAACCACTGAATTAGACACTGCCCTTCGAAGCGGCAAACGTGCAAAATGATTCACAATTTTTGATACAAAAAAGCCATTCCAATGAGACCTTTCTAAAACAGTCTACATCTGTCAATTATGTGATTTCTCAGTGCACAAGCATCTAACTAGTACAAAAAAAAAAACGTGAACAGTCAACAGCATATTTTATTCTAATGTATTTTAATAAAATGTAATTTATTCCTGTGATCAAAGCTGAATTTTCAGCATCATTACTCCAGTTTTCAGTGTCACATGATCCTTCAGAAATCATTCTAATATGTTGATTTGCTGCTCAAGAAACACTTCATTAGTTAATAACTTTTCATTAATGTCAGGTGCCTTAAAATGGTGTCTGATAGGCAACACACTAGGGGTTTGGAATACAGCTCTACAATTGTGTATAAATACACGACCGAATGTCCATGCATCAGGTCGGGGCGCAGCATGTGCAACAGTCATGACGACCAAACACTTGAGATCCAGGCAACATGAAACAAGCGTTTCCTCTAGAGATGTCCCTGGAGATTGCTCGTGTGTTTAATGTGTTTTGACCTGTGGGGACTTCATTGATCTGATAAAGCCACTGCAATGCAGACACTCTGCAGCAGAAGCAGGCAATTACACAAATAGGAAAAGAAGCTCATTGACAGAAGCTTGAGTCTCTCATTCAGTTGAAGGCGGTATTTACTTTACATGGTTCAAGTGAACCAATTTCTGGGGGGTTTTTCGTCCCATGTGGCACAGATCGGATATGACCCACCAACGTGTAAGAAGAGCACATGGATTCCGATATTCTCAGATCGGTTTCAGGCATAGACATAATAAATACATTTAGCGCCCTATTGGCCGCTTTGGCACGTTGGTGCGATACGTCAACGCGTCCGCCATTTTGCGGAGGGCAAGACTGCACTGTAATCAAATGCAAGTAAACGGTGAGCTGCAGTTTTTCTGGATAAAAAAAAAATACATGTATCAACTGATTTCAGTGGTTTGTACGTGGTGTACAAAAAGATCCATCTCTAGTTATTTAAAATCTCGATATTTAGACTTATAAAACGTTTTTTCTTAATAAGGAATTGTCAAAGCTCAGGCTTGTCATGTAGGCTATCAGACTTTTTATTCTTGGATAAGAATTGTGAAGATATAATTTAATTTTTACATTAAATTAAATAAAGTTTTCTTATTGTGGAAAAAGCATTTTCTGTGATCGACCCGATTTTAGCAATAACAAAGATAACTGATGGATCCTTTATAATACATATGATATGGTACAACTACAGTGCAATGCAAATAGTAAATATAAGATAAAGTGAGAAGTAATACTAAATAGTTTAGTCAATAAAATAAACAAACAGTATACAGCAAATACAATAGTAATGAATAGTATAATGATATAATATCATCATAAGTACATAATATAATAATACAAATATTGATAATAGCATATAGTTTATGCATAATACTATAATAATAGCAATGGAATAAGAAATACCAATTACAGTATATAGACAATAAAAATAATAAGTTAAATAGTGACTATGAATAGTACAATCATTTAAGAGCATAGCTGTAATAGATTGATAATTGCAAGTGGTATAATATTACAATAATAATAAGAACAGCAAATACAATGTAATATCAATTGCAGAATAATATAGACAATATGAAAAAAATATGAAACATGATAATATTGATCATTAAACTGACATTTAACAAAAAGATTTGTGTATGTTATTTTATATAGGCCTACAGTGAAGAGAATGTATATATAAAATAATTTATATATTTTAAAATATTCATACATAGGCTATATAAAATAAAATGTCACAACCCTGTCTCTTTTTGTGAGACAAAATATCGCCCGTTAGATATAGGCCTACACAAGACGAATTATATTACATATCATCAGAGCCAGCAGCAAACGTCAGAAGCACTAGCCGAGGTAAGGCTGTTCCAGGCGGGTTACAAGAGCGCTGAGCGCCCGGTGATCGCCTGGATATCACAACTCCGAGACCGTCAGATCAAATTTTTAAATAGCCGCTATCTTTATAAATAAACCACAGATTTGAGCTTTAAACATCTACATTGTCGACTGAAAAACTATTAAAACTAAATTTCGTGACACAATAACAGTATTTTTAAATTTCGCGGCTTTTCTCCTCTGGGCTTTACTGCATTTACATTTATTCATTTAGCTGACGCTTTCGACTTACAATTGCTATGCATGTCAGAGGTCGCACGCCTCTGGAGCAACCAGGGGTTCAGTGGCTTGCTCAGGGACACATTGGTGTCTCACAGTGGATTCGAACCCGGGTCTCTCACACTAAAGGCATGCGTCTTATCCACTAGTACTACGTTACTATTACTAATTATATCATGACCGAATACAACCAGAAACAAATGTCTTCCTTGTGAAAGATAATTCCACGAGACCTGTTTTCAATTGTGTGCTGATTTGTACAGCCCCAAACAGCACACGAAACAGGAAGTATTGAGAATACTTCGCTATGAGAAGTATGAGTAAGTTGCCCTCCGCAATATGGCGGCGCCGTTGACGTGCGCTCCAGCAGCCAATAGGGCGTCTATGTGTTTATTATGTCTATGGTTTCAGGCTTCATTCATATGCAGAATCGGATGTGTGCATTTGCATCTGCCGTGTAAGTGGACAGATCGACTATTTCCCTGCCAATGCGAGTCGTACGCCTTGAAAAATCAGCGGTGGAGAATGACTCCACGATCACTTGACTCTTTTCAATGGTGCAATGAAACCGAAGGGCTCAACCCAATGTTTGACTGACCCTTAAAGATAGGGTGTGGAAAGCGGAAGATTGTATTATTATTTATCATCAACCAGGTATTTCGGTTTCATTGTCCAACTCCTGTAGTTGAATGTATAAAATGGAGTATTGAAATAAAGCGTTACCGATCACAGAGACTTGAGCCAGTAAGAAACCACCTACATCAAGATCACCATAGCAACTGCATAACAAAACACAAAAAACACCCACATATTTTCTTGCACTATATAGCTAGAAAAATGTTATTTAATTGTAGGCCAACGAGGATACATTGTCTTCCCCAAAGACAAACGAAGGGCACTAGTGAGTGTGATGTAGAGAAATTACATAATATTTCAATGACTGACTATTTTATTAGGTCAACTAAAAGCTGTAGGGCTGCCAAGATAAACGGCTCAGATTACCTGGCCACTCTCATAACTGCATGGGCAGCATAAACCCTACATCGTAAAACCTCAACTGTCCAATCTATTTCATTTTTAAAGGCAGTGCTTTTGTCCACAATTTATCTGTAATAAAAAAAAAAGGGGGGGGGGGGGCTTTCCCCTTTTGCCTGAAACCACATTTGTTTTCAACTTTTCGCCTTAAACCTCCTGATTCCTTTTTCAGTACAGTATTTAAAGGTGAGGAGTAAATCTATGGTGTCCCCAGAACGTGTCTGAGGAATTTCAGCTCAAAATACCCGCCAGTTCATTTATTGTCAAATTTGCCCCTTTTTGGGTGTGAGCAAAAATGGGCCGTTTTTGTGTGTGTCCCTTTAAATGCAAATGAGCTGCTGCTCCGCCTACGTTCAGAAGACGGCCGATCCTTTACATGAGCTTCAGTTACAATAACAAAACAGGCAAATCTCTCTAACCATTGCGTTAGAACTGCAACAAATGTGGGTGGAAACGTGCAGATTAAGGGGCGGTAAAATAAAAAATAAAATAAAATAAAATGCCAGAGCAAAATCTGATCGGTCTATTTTTTCACATGCTTGCAGAGAAAGGCTTACCAAAACGAAGTTACTGGGTTTCACTTTTTCTGGGTTGGTAGAAGCACCGGGGACCCATTTATTCTAAATAAAACTATCCTGTTTCATATAGAAATAAATCACTTTACAGAATTAAAATGTGTTGTTTCATGTTGATTTTAAATATTTATTTAGATTGAAAAATATTATATATATATATATATATATATATATATATATATATAATATGAAATATCAATACCCCCCTTAATGTTAAAGCCGTTTAATACCAAATTATATCATATAAAATAATATATTTATATATTATTTATATCAATAATGTTTATTATAATAATATAAATATATAAATAATATATATTTTATAAGTTTTTAATAGTATTTACAAAAAACAATATTTATATTTTTTATTTATTTCTTAATGTTAAAGCGGTTTATTATATATATATATATATATATATATATATATATATATATATATATATATATATATATATATAATGTATATTTTTTATTTTGTAGTATTTAAAAAATAATAATATTCAAATTTATTATAATTATTTTATTTATTTGTTGTTAATTTTACAGTTTAGCACCAAATTAAGTCTAAAATGTTTCACTAAAACATATGCAAAGTGCAAAACCGTCTATCTTTTGTCCCATAACCCTCTGCTTTCTCTTTAAATGTCAGTGGGTATTCAGCACAGTTCACTGCCGGATTTAATTCATCCAGTTATCTCTCCTGCATTTCATTTCCTTGTTCTATACCCTGCAAGGCCTACATTTTGTTTTAGGAATGATAAGCTAGGCATTTAGAAGGAGAGAAATGGAAATAGAAATGAACAGAGTAAAAGAGAGAGAGAGAGAGAGAGAGAGAGAGAGAGAGTGTGTGAGAGAGAGAGAGAGAGAGTGAGAGTGTGTGTGAGAGAGAGAGAAAGAGAGAGAGTGTGAGAGAGAGAGAGTGTGTGTGTGAGAGAGAGAGAGTGTGTGTGTGAGAGAGAGAGAGAGAGAGAGAGAGAGAGAGAGAGTGTGTGTGAGAGAGAGAGAGAGTGTGAGAGAGAGAGAGAGAGAGAGAGGGAGAGAGTGTGTGTGAGAGAGAGAGAGAGTGTGAGAGAGAGAGAGAGAGAGAGAGAGAGAGAGAGAGAGAGAGAGAGAGAGAGAGTGTGTGTGAGAGAGAGAGAGAGTGTGAGAGAGAGAGAGAGAGTGTGAGAGAGAGAGAGAGAGTGTGAGAGAGTGTGAGAGAGAGAGAGAGAGAGAGAGAGAGTGTGTGTGAGAGAGAGAGAGAGTGTGAGAGAGAGAGAGAGAGAGAGAGAGAGAGAGAGAGAGAGAGAGAGAGAGAGAGAGAGAGAGAGAGAGAGAGAGAGAGAGAGAGAGAGAGAGAGAGAGAGAGAGAGAGACCGTAGAGATCATGTCATAGAGCCAAGTGACTTTAAATAGACTTCCAGAGAGAATCAGGCTGTGTGTCCCCCGTCTCTTCAGCTCAGTCAGTTTTGCCCTTCACGTAAACCATATGACTATATATCACTTTACTCACTGTGAATAAACATTACAGCAGTGCTTCTGTTCTGACAGGGTCGCCAAGATGTAAAACAATCCTAATGCCAATAATAAAATGCAATTAAGAATTTGGTGTGGACGTCAAAAAGTAAATGTTACGCTTGGTAGAAGCCAGTCTAAATAGATCGAAGTCAACACAGAAGACACGCTACAATAAATCTTAATAATCTATATTTTGTCTAGTTTTCCAGTAAAAAAGACAAGAAAAATGTACTTTATAAAAACTGATAACATTTATATAGTAGGGAAAAAGCTCCTATACTACAAAAATGTTAGTGTATACACAAAATAGACTAATAATAATAATACAATATAATTTAGAATATAATTTAGAATATAAAAACAAAATGTACTTTTGCATGAAGAAATTATGAGTGGTTCTTTATTGTGCCAAATTCACTGATTTGCAGAGTGGTTGCAGAGTGGATTTATGAATGGTTCTTTATTGAGCAAAATGCGCTGATTTGCAGTTGCTAGGGTGTTACAAGTGTTTTTCAGTGTCGAAAGAGTGGACTTTTTAGCCAGTTCATCTGCCAGGTGAAAATCATAAGCCTCACAATTTGAGGTATCACATGTCAACAACAACAGTCCTGGACGAATAACACACTGAAGTCTAATACTTCATCTGATTGAATCAAACCCCAGATATATATAGTGATGCATGCTATAGCACCGTGGTTGCCTTAGTAATAGTGAAGGTTGCCTAGAAACACTAACACACATTTAGATAGTATTTGATTTGATTCGATTTTTTTAAAACCAAAATATGATTCGCAATTTTTCAACACTGCTGTAATTTGAGAGAGTTGCACATCTGTCCTCTGCAATAAAAGACTGTAGTTTCAATAGCCAACATTAACAAATTTAACAACATTAAATTTTTTTCCCATTTTTTATCTATATACATCTGACTTTCCCAAACTGGGGTTTGTGTCGATAAAACGCCAATGAAACAAATCATAGAGTAAATATATATATATATATATATATATATATATATATATATATATACATACATACATACATACACACACACATATGTATATATATATACAGTATACACACTGAATAGAAAAAAATATATATATATAAAATTTAGTATATAAAATTATATAAAAGTATATAAAATTTGCAATAATAAAATCAAAAACAAAATGAAACGAAAAAGATTCAAATTGTATTTGTTTACTTATGTCAAGTGACCATTAAACAATATCGAAGAACTGCTGACAAAAATGAGTAAATCCCTTATCTAGGTTAACGTATACTAATGCATTTTTAATATTTAAAGTTAACAATGACCTAGATTAATAATAATGCAATAAAGTTTTTCCTTGATCTTCTGACAGTTACGAGTTCGTTATACTATAAAAATACCCTGTAAGTTTAAAAACTCAGAACTTCCTTGTTATTCCAAAAACTGCTTTTATTAAAACAAGGCCAGAAAACGACAGGATTTAAAAAGTGGAGACTTGTGACGTCACAGGGCAGCGAAAGACCACGTTACAGAAGAACATCAACGCCTACGTCTACGTCACCGCGTCTTTAGCGCCGCCCACTGGCGCGTTAGTGAAGTGTGACGTGAGAACCAGTAAAGATTGACAAGAGATCAATACTTTCCAAACGATCCTAATGCTAGGATAGTGTGGGTTTTTTTTCAACAATGTGAATGTCAATGTGAGCAGTGTATTGTTTGTTTGTATTCGGTGCATTTCACTCACTGATCTATATAGAATGACTGGATAGCTCATGACGTCATAAACAGTGAAGCCACCGCGCCGCCATATTGGTATTCCCTAGTGAGCTCACGCGTTCTATTGAATCAATAGGAAGTTTTATGATTTGACAGAAAAAACATTGCCTAACGAGAGACAGTTTTTAAATCTAAAGTATCCCTGTACATTCTCACAACGCAAACATCCTAAGCATTTAAATGGGTATTTGTTTAAAGTAGGAATTTTTTCAAGCTTATTAAAAAACTGCAATTTCTTTGCAAAAGTAATAAAAAGCTGTATGAGAACACACTAGTCAGCCTTCACTGAAGAGCTATCTTCACAGGTAAGAAAAACAGTTTGATACTATTAATTATATAGTGAATGCTAAAGACCTATATTTTTGTGAATATTGTTTAGTGGCCACAAATTAATAATACCTCAGCACGTTATACTAATTTGTTCCCTCGTTTTACTATATTGTGGCCACGTTGTCATTCGTTAAATCAAAACGAGGGAGGGAATTAGTTCAACGTGTCCACGATTTATTAAAACGAGGGAACAAAGTCGTCGTAACAACGAATTTAGATAGTGGACTGGGCGCATAAGAACGAGCAGAGAAAGAGAGCCCCGGCCGCGCGCGCGCGTGCACTCTCTCAACGCCTTCAATGAGGTCGGAAGAGCGATTGTGTTTTATAGATTAGTAGTTTGTTCATATAAAGTGTTTGCTTAGCAAGTACATGTTCATGAAATGCATAATACAAATTGTATGGGTTAATGTAATGATACACGGACTCTGCACAAAGCTCTTTTTAAGCTATTAAATGGTGTCGCTATTGGACACTAATTGTGATTATTGCTGCTCTGATGTTTCTTATAGGCTACTGTTGTCTGTTTTATCGTTGCTTGTTAAAGAAGCAGCAGCATTACCATTAACTTACTCTTGCCTCGGAGAAAACAACACGAGCAAAGCGACAATTGTGCATATAAATAACTACTTATAGGGCTTGAATTACAACCTGTGGCAGTTTTTCGACGTCCTTTTGTAAACATCGTTTTACACTTGTATTCTGCTCAGCGGTTCATCTTAAAAGTGCCGTCGGGCCTACCAATCTCTGTATAACGGGCGTTGGAGCCCTCTGCTGGTAGGGAATCATAAGATGGCCGCTCAAACACTTCCGGTGGCTTCACTGCCTGATGGCAGTTTAGAACGTCATGAGCTACCCAGTCATTATATAGATCAGTAATTTTACTGTGGATTATTTGGTAAATGTGGTAAATTTTGGGGCAGGCTTTGCAAACAGACTTTTGTGATATGGATCTGCCAGCAATGCCACAAACATGTAAGTAATCATGTTTATTCTAATGCCTGATCTGTGATTTCTGATGTATATTAATTATTCATGTTCAGACAGATTATCAACTTCACGACGTTTCTCTTATGATGAAAATAATCTTATTTAAACTGTGATTGAATTATATACAGAAATTCATCAAAGAACGCTCCCTTTCCAATCGCCCAAGCTGTCAATCACACAGAGTGAGTTTATCAGGATACTTGACAAAACTCGTTATGAAATCAATTACGCTGTTACACTGCACAACGAAGCTCTTACTGTATTTACATCGTGTTTGCAGTGTTATTTGGTGAAAGCATTCGTGAGAGGGCAGAAATTGCGTTGCAATGATGAGATCACTTCATTCACACGATCAAAGGACTGTCTGTCATCCGCTCAATGCTCATCACTGCAACCTTTCATGTTATGGGAATACGTCTAAATATATGATCAATACTTTTCACGATTCATTAATCTCGATAGCTGTAATAGTAAACACATAGTAAAAGTTTTCGAGAGAGTTCCACATGTAATACTTGCTATTTCATATGGAAACATGTCAGCCAATCACAGCAGTGGGCATATACACTGAAGTCCCACAGCAGCCAATCACAGCAGTGGGCATTTACACTTAAGTCTCACAGCTGCCAATCACAGCAATGGGTGTTTACACTGACGTCCCACAGCAGCCAATCACAGCAGTGGGCATTTACACTTAAGTCTCACAGCAGCCAATCACAGCAATGGGTGTTTACACTGACGTCCCACAGTAGGCAATCAGAGCAGTGGGCGTTTACACTGAAGTCTCACAGCAGCCAATCACAGCAGTGGGTGTTTACACTGACGTCCCACAGCAGCCAATCACAGCAGTGGGCATTTACACTGAAGTCCCACAGCAGCCAATCACAGCAGTGGGCATTTACACTGAAGTCTCACAGCATCCAATCACAGCAGTGGGTGTTTACACTGACGTCCCACAGCAGCCAATCACAGCAGTGGGCGTTTACACTGAAGTCTTACAGCATCCTATCACAGCAGTGGGTGTTTACACTGACGTCCCACAGCAGCCAATCACAGCAGTGGGCGTTTACACTGAAGTCTTACAGCATCCTATCACAGCAGTGGGTGTTTACACTGACGTCCCACAGCAGCCAATCACAGCAGTGGGCGTTTACACTGAAGTCTTACAGCATCCTATCACAGCAGTGGGCGTTTACACTGAAGTCTCACAGCATCCTATTACAGCAGTGGGCGTTTACACTGAAATCTCACAGCATCCAATCACAGCAGTGGGCGTTTACACTGCAGTAGACACGCCCCTTAAAACAGTGTTCAGATCAGAGGCTAAAATCAGGCTAGGAAAAATACCTTTTATTTCTACATTATAACAGTTTATGTAAAAATCATACTAACAGTATAAGGGTACCCCAGGAACCATTATAAAATAATAAAATAACCCAGTTCATGACCCCTTTAATGGATTTACTTTTTATAAAGAGTTATCTGATTTTTTTCACCCATTTCACTGCCTTTGTACCACTGTATATGTGTAACCTCACTCTGACTATAAGGTTTCACAGCTATGCATGTGTGGGAGATTTCTACACTGTAAAAATACTCTGTGAAAATGCACATTCTCTCTGTTAAACTGTGTGTAGGAGACTGGCATTGTGCTGCAAAACTGTCTATGTGATGTGAGTGGCTGGTGTGGTTGTCATGGAGTCACAGGGAGTCATCAGACGTGTGTGTGTGTGTATGTGTGTGTGTGTGTGTGTGTGTGTGTGTGTGTGTGGTCAGGTAGGTTTGTGCATTACATATGACAGCTCGGCTTCTCCCGCCAGTCATGACAGAGCGGAGAGAAAGAAGTGACACAGCCATCTGCACACACACCACCCGAGCCCTGTCTGGAGCCTCACACACATTTACATATTTAAAGGGGTCACGTTCTTCACACTTACACCTACTTAAAGACCCCGTATGGTTAAAATGAAGTTTTTAATGTTGGTGTTTTTAATATACATCTCTTTAAAACTGCAGTGTACCAAAGATGCGGTTTGAAATTGCCTGTTTCCTACAGTCACAAACGTGTAACCAATACAGTCAACTTGTGGGGCGGGGCTTTTCCTATCATTAGGAAATTAAGCATTTTAACACTGAGCACAAGAATACCTTTAAGAAGGAACAGAAAAAAATCGGGTACATTTCACAATTTAGCGGGTGAATTATGTATATGACGATTTTATGATGAACTATATGCCTTTATCCACTGACGTTTAAAGTTGTTCTAAGTGTTTCTAACGATGCTGGTTTTAGAAGACAGCTGTCTGACTCTGAGATGGAGAACGGGAACATGGTTTGTGTAACATTATCAACAAAATATTAGCTGTTTGATAACGTAGTCAAGCAAAAGGCCAATCATATCAGTTACCGTTATGTGCGCAACGTTGTAGAGAGTGATACAAAAAAACATTCTGATACATTGAGTCGTAGACGACCCTGTGTAATTCACTCTTCCTCTTCTGCTTTTTAATCCGTTTCTGCTTTTAACATATATGGCTGAGCTAAACCAATATTTCCACTTGCCATTGTGTAGCGTTAACTACAGTAAAGTTGAGCGAGTGGATCAGCTGGTGTGATCGAGGGGAGGCGGAGACTAGTTAGTTAGTTATATTCAGAGTTTGACAAGGCAGAATATTGAAGAAAACCCTGAAATGTATCCAACATAACACATACTCAAGACAACCTTATGTACCTAATTAAAAAAAATATATATATACAAACAGGTGGAATAAAAGAAAGTTCATGTCTATAATTCATGTTCATGACTTATTTGCATATTCATGGTTCTGCATACTAAATGAAGCAATGGTGTAGAGTTGTATTCATATTTTAAAGCATGACAAAATTATTACAGGGATTATCAAAGATAAGTAAGGGATACAATTAAAAGTTTTAGTTAATCAGCCATAATCTAGTTTTGTACCCTCCATCTGACTCTTAAAGGTGCTCTAAGCGATGTCACGCGTTTTTTAGGCCAAAACATTTTTTTGTCGCATACAGCAAACATCTCCTCACTATCCACTAGCTGCCGCTCCCCTGAACACACTGTAAAAAAACACGGTCTCTGGAGACACCCCCGGCTCCACAAACGGCAACAAAAACAAACTGGGCTAACCCGCACCACGAAACATAACAAACTGTTCCAGCCAATAACCGATAAGAAGGGTTTGGGGGCGGGGTTTGGGGGGTTAGTACGCGGATGAGGAGGAGGGAGGGTCGAGCTAGCCTCTGTTTTGTTTGACAATACTTTAAACGTCAACAAGAAGTGACGTCACCCGACATTGCTTAGAGCACCTTTAAATTAAGATGAATAATTACACTATTGTCTTCAGCTCTAATTGAGTTTTTCAAAATTGAAGAACTTTGCAACATTAATACTGTAATTTTAAGCAATCTGTATTGTATAAAGCGCTATAGAAATAAATGTGACTTGACTGTACTTCTATATGTCGTTACGATTGGCTAACCTCTGCGTGCCCGTGTGATACAAATGCTTAAAAGCCAACATGAAATAAAATACATATCTTTCACAAACTTCTGGTCTTATTAGCTGTCCAGACAGACAATGTTTTAAGCTACTGTTGCATATAATGCAGCCTTTTTAAATTATTGCCAATAATTAACATTAGCAATTTAATAACAATTAGTATCATAAAAATTACAGAAGAAATAAACACATTTTAAAATGTTATATTTCAGATGAAAAACCTAATTTATAAAAACTTAAAAGAAAATTAGAAATGGAAATACTTGTAAATAAGCTCAATTTGAAGTACTAAAATGGCTAAAAATAAAAAATAAAAAGCTAAACAGTAATTTTGTTATTGATTTTTTTTAATTCTAAGACTTAAAATAGGCTACACTGTAAAAAAAGTTGCTGCCTTAATTTAAGTACAATGAACTTGGATGTTTAAGTCATTTCAACTTAAATTACATTAAACTGACTTATAAAACTTATTGAAAATTTTATTATTATTTTGATGAGGCAATATAAAAACATGTTGTCACAACTTATTGATCATACATTTTTTAAAGTGTACAATTAAAATGATTAAAACTTTAAATCCAAAATACATCACATTCCAGAAGTAAATTCAGTTGTAAATGCCATTTCATGTTAACTATAAAGTATAAATACAGATGTTGCGTTCATACATGTTCAATATCTCCAGGCAACACACATGCACACTTCTTACAAGTGCAAGTCCTACTAGATGAAGTGACTGACTTGTAGTCTGTTTAAGACTCAGAGCACTGCATGTGTCATCATCGTGGCCAGTGAACTGAAGAATCAGTGCTATACGGCTCTCTAAAAGCCTTCAATCTGAAAGTCTCCGGAGGCAGAAGCAGTCAGCCTTGAGAGCATCTCACCACGGCTTCTCAAAACGTGCAGAAAAAGCTGATGTCCGACGTTTTCAACATCTCATGACCACGTTTACATGCACTATTTAAGCCTTTATTTTGGAAAAAAACATTCAAAAACAATTCGGGATTTTCCTTCATTAGCATATACTCAAGTTTAGGCTTTATCGACCAATCAGGTTAACATATTCAAATAATGCTTATAATCAGGGAACTACACTAACATTTTCCACTGGTGGCACTTGCGCTACTAACTTTTTCAGTTACTAGCGCAAAACATGATTTGGTCGCACAAATTATTTATATAGTAAGCCGCTCTGGATAATAATGACCAATAGTGAAACTGCATTGCATACAGATGTGCTTTTTATTTTACTCTCCATCTTTTAAAACACATGCCTTCTTGTTTTCTTTAAAAATGGTTGGGATAGATTTACTGCAATAGAAAATACAGTAGCCTACACAATAAAGTGCTAAATTAATTTCTTTTGGATTTCACCATGCTATGGTTGGCACAGATGGGCAGACTTCTGAACTCTTAAGGAAAAGTAAAATAAATATAATATGTCATTGTGAAGCTTCAATGATTCGTGTTTGAATTGTTTTGACGCAGTTACAAATTTGGACAGTCCTGCAATTGAAGGCCCACAGAATTTACAGTAGGGCTGCACGATATTGGTAAAAAAATGACATTGCGATATTTGATTTTTCTGCGATATATATTGCGATATAAAAACAATTTCACCAGATGACTTGAATAGCTCTACTTGGAAAGAATGAATCATTCTAGAATGACTCTTGAGTTCAGTGTTGGACAGATCAGTTGTTATTTTAACCATTCATTAAAGTGAATCGGTTCAAAGGAGTCAGTTCGCGAATCGGACGTGTCATTAACGGACCACGGCACACGTTGTGTGATTATCCAGGCAGTTTAGGACATCGCACAAGATTTGTCTCAACACAGAAAACATTTCATCACCAGATAGATTTTTTGTTTTGTTTATTGAAAGAGTGGTTTTATGCCATCTGAATGTGTGGAAAGCTTTTCAGAGAAGATGAGGCAACGTTATTTTAGCACAATTCACAACCAGTGGTAGTTCAGAAAAAAAAAACTTCGGTCTTCCGACCTTTTACCATCGTGTATTCTCAAAGATATTCAGTCAACTCAATTCATTATTATGAGCGAGGGAGGGAGGGAGAGAGAGCACGCGCGCGACTGGGGCTTTCACTCTCTCTGCTCGTTCTCTCAGTTAAACAAGCGCGAATCCGCGAAGCCAACTTGATGTGTTGAATGCTCAGAGCGCGTTATAAAACGTATTCTTAAAATACACATTTCTGTTTTAATAAATGCTCATAGTAAATCATAGCATATTGCCTAAAACATTAGGTAGGTACAAAAATAATCAAACGGTGATACATTTGCGACCCATTAAAAATTAGGGTCGCAATGGCATTTCAAAAGGTCGCATATGCGACCATTTTGGTCGCAGTGTAGTTCCCTGCTTATAATGAATGTAATCAAATTCTGATTAATATAGAAATATGCTTATGCATGTAAACATGGGCTCTGCTGTTCTCTTCCCATTTTGGACAGTTTAACAAAGTGCCCTAAAATCAAGTTGTCTTTCTTGAATGATTTCCCACGTACTCACATGAACATGGAGAGCTGGGGAAGATCAGTGACGTCTCTGATTAGTAACATTGGCTCGTCTCCTCCGAGGTCCTTCAGTTCACATCCTGAAGAAAAAGATTTGTGGTTCAAACCATCTGCTGTTTCTCACGAACACCTGTGAAATCACGACGCATCCATCACACAAATCTGTGCCGACGGCTGGCATGCAAAATCTGTTTCAGATTGGGTTTGTTGGACATCCTCCAACGTCAAAACATAGTTACACTGACACTAGACAAATCAACATTTGTTTATATTATTTTTTATATTTTTAATTTATTTATTTTAGATTTTTGTAGATATACTCACCAGCCACGTACAAGTTGCAAGTAGCAGGTTGGACCCTTTTGCCTTCAAAACTGCCTTAAATCTTGGTGGCTCAGATTCATCAAGGTGCTGGAAACATTCCTCAGAGATTTTGGTCCATATTGTCATGACAGCATCACACATTTGCATCCATGATGTGAATCTCCCGTTCCTCCACATCCCAAAGCTGCTCTATTGGATTGAGATCTGAAGACTGGAGACCGTTTGAGTTTAGTGAACTCACTGACATGATCAAGAAACCAGTTTGAGATGATTTGATCTTTGGAAGTATCCATCAGAAGAGGAGCACACTGTGGTCATAAAGGGATGGACAGGGTCAGCAACAAGACTCAGGTAGACTGTGGTGTTTAAATGATGATCAATTAAGTGTGCCATGAAAATATCCCTCACACCATTACAGCTCCAGCGCCTGATCCGCTGATATACGGCAGGATGATCCATGCTTTCATGTTGTTTACGCCAAACTTGGACCCGACCGTCTGAATGTCACTGCAGAAATCCCCTCATCACAGTCGGTCTTCTGCTACTGTTGCCCAGTGGTCTCAAACTCAGTTACTGGAGGGCCACAGATCAAACCCTAATTAATAACACCTGATCCCTCTAATCAAGGTCTTTAGGATTACTAGCAGCTTCTAAGCAGGTGTGAGTTGGAGCTGAACCCTGCAGAGATGTGGCCCTCCATGAGCTGAGTTTATGACCACTGCTGTAGCCCATCTGCCTCAAGGTTTGACCTGTTGTGTGTTCAGAGATTGTTGTGCGTTCAGAGATTGTTGTGCGTTCAGAGATTGTTGAGCGTTCAGAGACTGTTGAGCGTTCAGAGATTGTTGAGCGTTCAGAGATTGTTGTGCGTTCAGAGATTGTTGTGCGTTCAGAGGTGGTTGTGTGTTCAGAGATGGTTGAGCGTTCAGAGATTGGTGAGCGTTCAGAGATGGTTGTTGTTGTGCGTTCAGAGATTGTGCGTTCAGAGATTGTTGAGCGTTCAGGGATTGTTGTGTGTTCAGAGATGGTTGAGCGTTCAGAGATTGGTGAGCGTTCAGGGATTGTTGAGCGTTTACAGATTGTTGTGCATTTAGAGTGAGCGTTCAGAGATTGTAGTGCGCTCAGAGATTGTTGAGCGTTCAGAGATTGTTGTGTGTTCAGAGATTGTTGATCGTTCAGAGGTTGTTGTGCAGAGATTGTTGTTGTGCGTTCAGAGATTGTGCATTCAGAGATTGTTGTGCGTTTACAGATTGTTGTGCATTTAGAGTGAGCATTCAGAGATTGTTGTGCGTTCAGAGATTGTTGTTGTGCGTTCAGAGAGTGTGCGTTTAGAGTGAGCGTTCAGAGATTGTTGTGCGTTCAGAGATTGTTGTGCGTTCAGAGATTGTGTGCGTTCAGAGATTGTGTGCGTTCAGAGATTGTTGTGCGTTCAGAGATTGTTGTGTGTTCAGAGATTGTGTGCGTTCAGAGATTGTGTGCGTTCAGAGATTGTGTGCGTTCAGAGATTGTGTGCGTTCAGAGATTGTTGTGCGTTCAGAGATTGTTGTGCGTTCAGAGATTGTTGTGCGTTCAGAGATTGTTGTGTGTTCAGAGATTGTGTGCGTTCAGAGATTGTGTGCGTTCAGAGATTGTAGTGCGCTCAGAGATTGTTGTGCGTTCAGAGATTGTGTGCGTTCAGAGATTGTGTGCGTTCAGAGATTGTTGTGTGTTCAGAGATTGTTGTGTGTTCAGAGATTGTTGTGCGTTCAGAGATTGTTGTGCGTTCAGAGATTGTTGTGCGTTCAGAGATTGTTGTGCGTTCAGAGATTGTTGTGCGTTCAGAGATTGTTGTGCGTTCAGAGATTGTTGTGCGTTCAGAGATTGTTGTGCGTTCAGAGATTGTGTGCGTTCAGAGATTGTGTGCGTTCAGAGATTGTTGTGCGTTCAGAGATTGTTGTGCGTTCAGAGATTGTGTGCGTTCAGAGATTGTTGTTCAGAGATTGTTGTGCGTTCAGAGATTGTTGTGCGTTCAGAGAAGCTCTTCTGCAGATCCCGGTTGTATTGAGTGTTTATTTGAGTTACTGTTGTCTTTCTATCAGCTGAACTGGTCTGGTCGTTCTCTGACCTCTGACATCAACAAGGCATTTTCACCACAGAACTGATGCTCACTGGATATTTCTCTTTTTCTGATCATTCTCTGTAAACCTCGAGATGATTGTGTGTGAAAATCCCAGTAGATCAACAGTTTCTAAAATATTCACCAAATACCCACAAACAGCCATGACACGTTCAAAGTCACTTAAATCACCTTTCTTCCCTATTCTGATGCTCAGTTTGAACTTCAGCAGATGTCTACAAGCCTAAATGA
Organism: Siphateles boraxobius; assembly: GCF_051911475.1. Lineage (NCBI taxonomy): Eukaryota > Metazoa > Chordata > Actinopteri > Cypriniformes > Leuciscidae > Siphateles > Siphateles boraxobius. The sequence goes on along the minus strand of NW_027508855.1, from coordinate 18,991,842 downwards.
ATTGAGTTGCTCTCATGTGATTGGCTATATATATATATAAAAAAATATTTAATATAAAATTAGATAAAGTTCTGTCCTAAATTGTGTCACTGTGAAATAAGCCACATTACAAAATGTAAAATGGTCTGCAAATGCCATCAACATATGAACTACAATAATAAACACCCCTTAAATGTGATAAATAAACAGCATAACAGCCTCTGTTGATTTATTGTTTTAATCTGTAGTGTTTGTGAATGTTTCAGCCTGTGTTGCCTGCAGTCGTGATGCATCATTAACTCTGGAGTGAACACAAGGCATGCTGTTCAGCGGTTATGTGATCAGCACCACTCCAGAGACTCCTCTACGGCCTGAGATAATTAAAAAATTGTTGCAGAGAAAACTCCCAGCTACAATCGAGAAACCCAGAGATTGAACCATGACATTTCTGTAGTATAAATCCTCATTAGAGGTTCTCTGGGAGAGTGTGAGACTTCTGGTGACTCACATTTTTAGACAGTCAATAAAGACGCTCATTAAACTGAGCTCTGAGACGGTAAGGCTCTGTTCTCAAACCTAGTGAGCTGCCTTGCTGTCTGTGTCTGCTGCCTACTTAGGCACCCGGATGCAACCTCATACGCGCATTAGAACACTCTACATGACAGCAACTCAAATAAACGCTTTTAAGGTCACGCACACATGAAAATAGAAATATAATTTGAAGTTAGCACATTGATAAGCAGTACTTTAATGGTCATTTACAATATTGAATAAAATAAAAAGATAGTTATAATCGGAATTTCTTATTTCATTAGTATGGAAGCTTGTTTCCGCCACAGAATGAAAAATAAAAAAGGTAATTGCGACTATTTATGCGACTTTTTTTCCTCACAATTGCAAGTTTACATCTCGCAATTGTGACTTTATTCTCAGAATTACGAGATAGCCTATAAAGTCAGAATTTAGTGTAATAAAGTCGCAATTGAGTGTTATAAAGTCAGAATTGATTGATATAAAGTCGCAATTGCAGGTTATAAAGTCAGAATTAGGAGATATAAACTCGCAATTCTGACTTTCTCTCAGAATTGCATGTGTATATCTCACAACTATGACTTTATAATACGCAATTGGGAGATATAAAGTCAGAATTGTGTGTTATAAAGTCAGAATTGTGAGATATAAACTATTCTGAGGGGAAAAAAGTCAGTCTTTTTTCCCTATAGAATTGGAATTTATAACTCGCAATTGCGAGTTTATATCTCACAATTCTGAGAAAATATGTCAGAATAGCGATATAAAGTCGGAATTGCAAGAAAAAAAGTCAGAATTCTTAGTTTTTTCTCTCGCAATTCTGACTTTATAACACGCAATTTAGACTTTATTTTACGCAATTCTGACCTTATATCGCTCAATTCTGACTTTAAAACACGGAATTGCGACTTTATTTCACGCAATTCTTACTTTATATCTCGCAATTCTGAGAATTAAAGTCACAATTATCTTTTAAAATGTTTTATTCTGTGGCGGAAATAAGCTTCCATACATTTGCCATCTTTCTCATAAAAATTTATTGTGGGATCATCTTTTCTGTCAAGGGTTACATAAAAATTTGGCCAAAAAAGGTACAGTCTCTTAAAAGGCAACATAATTATGTCGCCTACATTTAGGCAACATTCGAGTCAGTTGCACGGCTATCTAGGCAGCTTACTAGGTTTTAGAACAGAGCCTACATGACTTTCACAACAAATCTATAATGATGTTTATCAAGTAAACTTGAGAATGACTTTTATATTGGTAGTAATATTTCAAGATACTGGATGGAAGCAACTCATGTTTACTTGTTTATCATTTTGGAATATCAAATATGACCTATCAGACTTTGGAGGAACGTTTGTTTGTTCATCTCTCAATCTTCGTATTAATTGCATTATATGTTTTAAAACTACAGAGCTTTGATCATAAAACTAAGCATTTAAACATCATCTTATAAGACATTATTGGGAGAAAGAAGTGACAACTGATATTTATATACATTTTATGCAAGTAGTCTGCCATACAGTAATAAAGTAAAAAAATCTCATTGATTTACATTACAAGCATCAGAATCTCTTTTAGGCCATATCAGCAACTGTACCAAATTGCATTTTTTTTTTTTAGCAATCTGAATAAAATTGGTGATCGATTTCTACTCGAGTGGATAAAATAATACTAGATGTTAGGATGTTCATTAAAACAGCCCTTACAATGTTGCTTTTTGCTGCAAGTAAAGGCCTAAAAATCTGCCAGTGAAGCATTGTAGCACATTATGAAGACGGATATACTGCAATTTACCTGGTTCGGTAGGCAGCATGACATCATGACGCTACAGGTGAAAAGGAATACAAGTTATTAACGAAAACATGTAATCCATAGCTGTATGTTACAGTTTCTAAGTCTCTATTGAACAGAGAGCAGCATTTAAAGGCAGGGTAGGTAGGTTTGAGAAACTAGACTGGTGGATTTTGAAAGTATCCAACAGAGAAACTCCCACCCAAAGCCACGCCCCCAAAACACATGAACGCGTGATGCCGACCGCTCAGCTGGAGGACGCGTTTACCAGTGCGGAGCGGAGAGGAGCGCAGTGCATGGAGTGACGTCACCCTTTTTTGCCGTGTTTGCCTGCGTTGACTGTATATGCAGGTACAGGTGGTACTGGGAATTTTGACTGCTCTTTCTCTGCCGTAATTGTGAGACTTCGTGGCTTGCGGTCGGTGCGCGTATGTATGTGGGCAGCTCCTGTTGCAGAAGGGCTGGTAGCCATAGCAACGAGGGAGGGTGACAGTCGCCCAGTCAATTAGAGCACTCGGTCCGAATGGAATAATGAGCTGTGTTTATTGCAGCCCTGAGAGGACTACAGACACTATTTTTATAAAATCCTTTTCAGTGTACTTACATTTTAGATATGTTTTGGTATATAAAGACAGTTTAAACAAATTTGGCAACAAGTATTTTAGAAACACATTGCCTACCCTGCCTTTAAGTATTCACAAGGTTTCCCCAACTCGATCACCGAGTGAGTTATAGGCTACAGTAAGCTGTGATTGGCTGTCTCTGCTGTCAGTCAATATTCTCTGTGTGCAATCAAACCACAGCAACATATACGGGTCCAAGTCAGTCTCTGATATTCGGGTCTATGCATGAGACATTCAGAAGTGCACGTTTGTGAATATGTTTGGGGAGAGATTGAAAATGTAGAAACTACTGTCTCTGTACAAATAATTACTTGTGTTTTTGCAAATAAAAATATTTATATAGGCTATTAAAAAAAGTCTGTGAATATTGAATATGAAGAGTATAAGTCTTTGGCCTGCTGTTGATGAACACAGATAATTTATTGACTACAATTTATTTTTACATTTGATAAAATTGAACAGAAAACCTTTTAAGAGTAACTCACTTAAAATAGAGCACATTGATTCAGTCTTTCAAGGTGTGACCACTTTTCTTGGATGGACATGTGAATTAATGTAAACACATTGCAATTCACCTTGATGCTAGCAACACCAAGGTCTTGGGATCGATTCCCAAGGAATGCATGTACAGATAAAAATACATAGGTTGAATGCAATGTCAGCACTTCGGATTTAATTTTTACGCATCTGCCAAATATCTAATTGACAGTCCATGGTAATCGACAGCGCGCCACAGATGTGGTAGATATTATCAAGATAATATAACCTAGAATATTGCATTCTCCTGGACTGAGGCCACATAGGGCCACAATGTGATCAGTCAGACAGAAGGGGAAGAGAAGGACAAGGAAGAAAGTATAAATAAGAGTTACTACTTACGGCAATGACTGAAGTTGGCACCAATGACTGCACTTATCAGCACTGTATACTGAAACACCATGCTATGAACGATTAAATTAACAATAGAAAACAAATTAACTGGAAATCACAATTGCTGATAAATAAAAATAAATAAATCAGTCAATCAATCCAAACACGCACACTCAACTTTACATGGTGGCTTGAACCTTCTAACTGTATTAATGGATCAAAAACTGCTCCCTCCAGTGGCGATACAGTGTCACAACCAAAATGTCCATGATGTGGATTGGACTGTTAACTAATCTAGAATCACATTTCCCGAACAAAAACAACAGTTTGGGCAAGGCAACAAACCAATAGTGCGCTTAAATGATCTAGAAAAGGAGAAACAAGCAAAACGTTTGAGGGACGTAGAAAAATAACCAGGGTATTTCTTCATGAGATTCACTCAAAGTTGCTAGAAGAAAAGTTGCATGAATGCTGCATTGAAAGCACTGAAACTAAACGTAGCTGTATGATTGACACCACAACTTTGAAGTCAAGTCACCTTTATTTATATAGCGCTTTCTACAATACAGATTGTTTCAAAGCAGCTTTACAGAGGAAAATAATGTTGTAATAATATTGTTAAATATAAAATTAAATGTCCCCAACTAAGCAAGCCAAAAGCCAATGGCGCCAAAGGCATAGAAAGGTGGAAAAAGGCGACAGTGGCAAAGAACCAAAAATTTGAGGGGTTGGGCAGTTCTCCTCTGGCCAATGAATGAACAGTGTATGATTATGATTCAGGCAGCATTATAGGTCAGAGGTCAGATTGGATTAGAACTTGCACAATATTTATCTAGTTCATCTGGTTGGGGGTCGGAGTCATCACGAGTATATCATTACGATACAAAAAAAAAATTCATTGTAAACTCACTCGCTTGCTTTCAAATTTCGCTTGCATTTGATACACAATTGAAAGACATAAATCAAAATATGAACACTGTGGGTAGTGAAACAGGGTAACAAAAAATAAATAGACAATCACAACCATTTATGTTCCAAAATAAAGGATTTGGAATGCATATATGCTGGATGAATAAACAAAACAATCTATGGTTTAAAACTAGCGTTCCCAAACATTTCCCGTCCATAAAAGCAGACGTAGTGAAACGCAGGTAGTGGAGGACGTATGTTGGTAACTGCATGCAGTCCAGAGCTAGTGCAGCACCAATGCATTCATTTCCCATCTCCTTTTTCCTTAACAGTGGCAACAATATGTATGCCAAACGGAGAGATAAATAAATAAATAAAGGGCCCTTCAGAGTCAATCATACTTGAGGCAGAGTAAAGAGGAAGTTGATATGTGTTGGAGTCGCTGGTTTGGGGTGAGAGTATTAACAGTGTACTCATATATCCAGGAGTGCGTGACTATTTATCACAGTGAGTGTGTAGAGAGTTTTCCCAGGCGAGCAGTTCCATGGTGACAGCGCGATGCATCACATGGTCTCAGTGGCGCATGTGGAGCCGGCAGCCGTGCTCGATTTGCAACGACCTAAGAGACACAGGCGACGGTCGCAAGAGACGCACGGGAATCTGCAGGTCTTTAAACGTACCGTTATTTAATGGCTAGTCGCCCCAATGATCTCCATTCCTCTGAGAATTCCTTTGGGGATTCTGGAAAAACATCTTTACGAGCAGGAATCAACATTCAGTTGTCGGCACTGCTGTGCCTGAGGGAAAGCCGAAGCGGGACAGTGTGTAGAATACAATATCTTGGGCCGAAACAACCAGGTTCAAAGGTAGATGCCAAGGTGAACGTTCGTAGTACTGTCAAGCCGGAAAAAAAGTCCTTCTCTTTGGAAGGCGAAAAGTACGTTGTTATTTTGTCCCAATAATAAGAATAATTAAAAAAATCCATTGAAACCATTTGAAATGACGAGGTGCACTAAAAGGGATGATGTCATTCTGACACTTAAGCTGGAGCCAATTAGATTCCACAACAGTCTAGTTCATTAGAATAAAATTCACGCCTAAAATGATTAGGTTACCATTTATCAAAACATGATGAAAACATAAGCAAAAAGAGGGCATTGCAAGTAAACATCGGGCTTCATTCATGAATCACGTGAAGAATCAATCGTTGGTAAAGCCATTCTTACATAAATGGTCATTTTACATTCAATACCATGCAAAAATTGAAGAACAGCTGAAATTATTTGGTGATCATTCATCAAAACATGATGAAAATAAAAGGAAAAAGGGGGGCATTGCAAGTAAACACTAGGAAAGTATTCATGAAACAAGAGCAGAATGAATCGCTGATAAAACCATTGTTACAAAAGAGGTAATTTTACATACAATCTGATGCAACAATTGAAGTAAGAACAATTCTAATCTGGCTTCATGAATGATTGACAATTGTTTGTCAATACAACTCCCATTCATCATAAAATTATTAGATCATTTAAAGCCAAAATTTTTTTAGGTGATATTACAAAGTATAAATGTGTGCATTCAAAATATGATACTTTCAATATTATACGCTCAAGAAGTCTACAAATTTACACATACAGCCCGTTTTTCTAGATCTTTTACTAAAACGTAATTTTCTCTGCTTTTAGTCACCTAGTCATGCAAAAATATGAGGGAAAAATATTTTGATCATTTTTTAGATCAGTTCTGTTTGGTTGCATTCGAACCATTTAAACCGGGCCGTTGCTAAAATGAATTTCTATGCACGGGCAGCCAAACACAAGGTCTACACACAACTTCTAACAAGTACACAAGCCATAACAAAAATAAAGATATTCAGCAAAGGAAACAGATACATTTACCAGACATGACAGGAGAGGAAGAGGAGGAAGAGTTTTGACCGGAATCAGAAACTATGTTTATGAAACTTAAAACACATTGTTAGATTAGTAATACTGGTTTAGTAAATGCATAAATATAAAGAAAAATCAAAAAGACAATCTGACCGACTTGATGTGATTATAGCATATATCTAAATGCAAACATGATTTTGAGTGCGTCTCTCCAGCTGGCAGTAATTCTGTCTATGTTAGCAGTGTGTCATAGCCATTAATTCACTTTATAGGATTGCTCTATAAAGGCTTTCATTATATTAAGTGTAAAACAATTTAAGGCAGTAATGAAAGAAACTGATGGCAAAATCAGCTTTTTTTATTAATTAATAGTTACCAACTGATTATTTGAGGATCTGATATATGATGTATCGTCTGGAAGACAATGAACGCCACAAGATATCAGGTCTCATGATGAATGAGCAGAACGAACTTCTGTGCACATTTTTTGTGAAAATTATTCTTACATTAATTGTTGGATAGAATTGAGAATTTATGCAACATTTATGAAACCAGACCAAAACGATTCAATTAAATGCAACTCGAGACTGAGAAAATATTAATCTTTCGAATGATTTACACAGAAATTAGTGTTGGTTGTGTATTGAGGACCGATACGTGGCCTACTAGTGCTGTGCAGATTTGAACGGAAAGTCGGATTAATCCCTCTATAAGTTTGCTAAATTAAAATGCAAGCACACACAGAGTTGCCAACAGATTTCAGGGACACATATATACACACACATTGACAGACACACACACAAAACAAAATGAATACAGCTAAAAGTGACCAAGTTTTTGTAGAACGTCATCATTTTGCTGGAATCAGTTAATAACGGAATAAACTCTGAATCGATTGAAGAAGCAGGTGAAAATCTGTGAAATCAGCCTCTGTCCTTCCCGAAAAATGCATCTAAAGTTATAGGTCTGAAAATACTGATACACTTTGGAAAACGGCATGAGGCGAACAACAGTGCCATTGCCATGTACCAATGTGAGAAAAGCACAACGTAAAGCTGCAGTGCTGGAAGAACAAAAACGCTGTGAAAATTCAAAAGGTCAGGCACTAAAAAAACAGGTGGAATGGATTGGAAAATGACCTGGCGATGTCACACGGTGTTGAAGTCAAACCCTGATTGGTTAGATGGAGCTCTAGAGTTCTTCATAATCTCCACCCTCACTGAGTCCTGGTCCGTCTCCACCGGCCAGGAAGGCCTCAAGATCGTCCACAGTTCCTGCTTTCTTGGGCCTGGATTTCTTCTTCTTCTTTTCTTTCTCTACAACTGTTCCTGTCCCTATTCCGGCTTCATCTTTTTCCTTTTTCTTGTTTTTGTGTCGTTTTTTGCTGCTTTTCTCATCCTCCTAGAACAACAACAAGATGTTTTCTTCAATTTCACTAATAAAGGCAGTTTATGCACAAGCAACAAAATCTGAAACACATGAGAAAGTTTTAATAAGAGCGAGTTATCGACCAGTGGAGGCTTTTTGATTGCTGATACCATCTGATGTCCAATATAAATGTTGTTCAATTATAAATTATAAACATTAAATTAATATTTACATCAATCACAATTAAACTCCATGAATGGATTTGGCAGTATTTACAGAATGAGAACACAGAACAAATGAATTTGCTGTATAGTCTGTTTAGACACATTAATTGTTTCCTAACTGTAAAATATTGCAACACTGATGCAGTTTTTAGCCTGTTTATTACTGTTAAAGCTGAAACAATCTGTATTGTATAAAGCACTATATACATGTGAAAAAAAAGGTACATTTTCCATTGTTAGGCTGTTGGTAGATTTTGGAAGAGACGCACAACCTCAAAATAGCAAAATATTGTCAGTTTAATTGCCCTAATTGATATTTGTCTATCGCTAATATAGTCAAGTTTTTCATATGTTACCTCTTTGCTTTTCTTTTTCTTCTTTTTCTTGTCCTTTATGGAGTGTCTGCTTTCATTATCTGCAAGATAAAACAGACTTGGAAATGTGCACAAAGTCATCTTTTAACCCAATTGTTTAAGACTGCAGACATAAAAAATCCTTTTTAAGGGTGTGGGATCATATGGGTTAGTTTGAAACGCAAGAATCTAGACAGAAATATTTGCCCGATTGCCCGTCCCCTTTGAAAATGGATTTGCAGCATTCTTTGACAGCATAAACTCTTAGTTTTAACTTTAACTTTGAACTTTATTTGTCCTCAAAGGCAATTCTTTGTGTAGACAGCAGTATACACACATGCACATATAACAACACATATCACAACACAACACACAGATTACAATCAATCATTTAAAAACCTAATTACAGCAGGTATAAAGGAATTTCTGTATCTATTTGATTTACACAAGGGGAGTTTAAATCTCCGTCCTGAAGGAAGTAGTTGAAGTACACTATATAATGGGTGAGTGACATCAGAAAGGACTAACTGGCCCTTCCTAATCATCCTATGCTCATAAATTTTGCAGGTAGTTTTACCTGCATTAGTATAACTTGGAAGTGGGCATCAATGTTTTTAAAGATCCACTACATGCAATCTGTTTTTATATTACGTGTCAATTAAATCGTCACTTACATTAAAGTGCCCCATTATGATTTTTTTGATATTACCTTTCATGTAGTGTGTAATATAGCTGTTTGTGAATGTAAAAGGTCTGCAAAGATTAAAGTGCATGACAAATAAAGTTATTATCTCCTAAAAGCAAGAACCGATTCTCAACTGCCTGAAACGAGTCGTCAGCAACTTCCTGCTCAAAGGTTTGTAACGAGTTTACATAATGGCAGCCTATGTTCTTCTATCTACTTTGACCTGCCCTTAAACACTAGCTGTAACTGAAGAGATTGGTTGAGAAGATGCTTTTTTTCTGTGCTGTGAAAGCAAATCCACTTTGCATGTGCTTCCATGAGGACTCAGGCTCAAATTGATACGGAGGGGTTTAGAGAGACTGAATCCTTTACTGAACCGTTTCAGACACAGTGAGAAAAGAGCTGATGCTGCAATGTATATGATGAGAAAATTAAAGTGTTTTTTGACCTTGGATGAATGTAAACCTATTGTAGGAGACCTCAAAACTTGATAAGGAACCTTTAAAATAGCATAATGGAGCTCTTTAAAATAAAAAAAGTAGGACAGATTTCAATATCTGAGTAAATAATGTTAATCCTTACTTATCTTGTATATATATATGAAGCCCACTTTGGCTGAAAATAATGAGCATGGTGAGGATGTGAATTCCCTTTATTTGTGATCAGTCATTTACTGCAGGGGTTTTCAAACTGTGGGTCGAGACCCATTTGTGGGTCGCAGATTGGGAAGAGGTGGGTCGCGCAGTCACTATTGGCTGCAGCGAAATTTACGCGCGGCGTTCTCCTTTTTCCAAAGCGCTAGGGCGGTTGCGCTCCGGAGGCGTCTGTCGTTGCTAAGCGCAACCATCAGCTGCGCTGTCCGTTACAGCAAGGAAAACGCTTGCGGCATTCTGAAAAGTTGAGATGTTTTTATCTCGATGCGGCGCGGACGCGCTTGGAAAAAACGAGCGCGTCGCACCGCGAGCTTCCATTATGAGCGCGCATACCGCGCGCCTACATTTGAATACGTGATATGTGAACAGGCCCTTAATCTGTCGTCTGTTCAACACAGCGCTGTTGTCTTTCAGATATGGTCTTCGTAAGAGTGCGTTGTTTGCATTCCCTCACATGCATTTTGCTACCTACCAACACAAGGAAATTTTTTATGTAAAACGTATTTCACATGTACACACACGAGGACGAAAGTGTTTTCTGCGCTGAACAACGTGGTGAGTTTAACAACACTTTTAGCAGAAATATTAGTATTAAAATTCTAGGTCATGGGCCTACTGTCAAATTAAATAATTTAAAAAATAAAATTATTTGTTGTTATATCAAAACTTTGGTTAAGATTAAAATTACTTAATCTTTAATTTCTTTGTGTCTGGGTAAATTAGTTGAGGCAGCAGACAAGAACTACTCGGTATTCTTCCCTTTATTTCAACAGCCATTAGGCTGCTATTTTAATTCTACATTATTTTGATAATGTACCATAAGTTTGTATTGCAGTTAAACTTGTATGTCTTTCATACTATGACAAGGAGAAAACTGCTCTGAAGAGATCTAACGCCTTCCACCCCACCCCACATTCATGCTTTTTAAAAATCATTTTGGTGGGTCTTGAGATAGATTATTCTTGTCTAGGTGGGTCCTGGAATGGAAAAGTTTGGGAACCCCTGATTTACTGAACGTTACCTTCCTGATCTTCGCTGCTGTCTTTACTCTTATCTTCAAATCCCAGGCCGAAGAGGTCGATGTCGCTATTGCGGGTCTTGAATGAGGGGGCAACAGGTTTGGGGGGCTCCTGGAGTCCAGCTAACACAAAACCATCATCCGACCGGTCAGATGAGTCATCTAGTGCAGAAAGTGCCCTCTAAGAAAAACAGACAAAGCATAAAATATGAGTGGCTAAGTGGGAATTATGTGGTGGCAAAATAGATTAATTATATTTAGTAGACTTTATATGCATTAGATGATTTACATTTCTTAGTGAACAACATTTGTGATGGATTTCAGTCTGGGTTATTTTAGTTAAAACTAAAACAATAAAAATAGTTGTAATTTTAAATAATAATTGAATTACTTTTTTTTTTAATTCAGCTAGCTGCCAAGACAATATACCTCTTTTTTTTTGTTTAAATTGAAGTACTAAAATAACTAAAACTAAATAAATTAAACGTAATAAAAAAATTATATAGACATACTGTATTTACAACAAAAAAATTTAATTTAAAATGCAAACAGAAAATATAAAAATAAAATCCAATTAAAAATATTAAAAACTAATAGGATATCAATTACATTCAAATAACATTGATTTCAGTGTGGAATAACATGAAATTTCATTCTACCGTCTTGATCTTGTGTATCGCAAGTTCTTCACTCTCAAAATCAGGGTCATCCATGGCAAATGAGAGCATCTGCTGAGCGTCTGAATCTGAGTGCACCTCTACAGCGCCCCCTGTCTTTAGACCTGCAGGTCCTGCTGCTGTTTTCAGGCTTTGGGGTCTCTCGGCTGGTTTAGACATGGTTTGCATTTGTTTGATGGAGCTCACTGAAGATCTAAGAAAATAAATGTCAGTATCTAAAGGAAATGTCAATCCTTCCGTCCAATCCATCCATGTATTTCATCCGTCCATCCATGTATTTCATCCGTCCATCCATGTATTTCATCCGTCCATCCACGTATTTCATCCATCCATGCATGCATTCCATCCATCCATCCATCCATCCACGCATTTCATCCATCCATGCATGCATTTCATCCATCCATCCACGTATTTCATCCATCCATGCATGCATTTCATCCATCCATCCATCCATCCACGTATTTCATCCATCCATGCATGCATTTCATCCATCCATCCATCCATCCACGTATTTCATCCATCCATGCATGCATTCCATCCATCCATGTATTCCATCCATCCATCCATCCACGTATATAATCAATAATTGTATTTCATCCATCCATCCATCCATCCATCCATTTCATTCATCCATCCATCCATATTTTTCATCCGTCCATCCATCGATCTTTTTCATCCCTCCCTGCATCTATCTTTTTAATCCCTCCATCCATCTATCTTTTTCATCCATCCATCCAGCAATCCATCTATCTATCTTTTTCATCCATCCATCAATGTCTATCTGTCAGTCTACCGATCTATCTATAGAAATCACTGCCAAGGTAACATTCATTGAAAAATAATATGATCAAGAAATGAAAATTGGTTTTGCCTTCATTACGGGTGTTTTAATTAAAATAAATTAGAGAAGTCTCTTTGCTAATGGAATAATTTCTATTTTGGAAGCTCATCAACAGAGTGTGGGAAATTAATTTAAACCATACAACAAATCTTCTGGAAATTCTGGTCAGGTCTCAACATGTCTGTATCCCACTGAAGTCTTTCTATTAAAAGAAAGATGCATTTCTGCATGCGGTTTGTTACCCCTTTGAGTTTGTTCCTGAGCTGATGCCTTTGTGCTGGGCAACAGAGGGTAGAGATGAATCTTCCTCCTCTTCGTCACTCGTGAGTGTGACGCCCACGCTTGGGACCACCGCTTTAAGGGCAGGCTGGCTCAGCGCTCGGTCATCTGGATCTAAATCATCCTGGAAGCCGGAGACCAGAGGATTTCCCCGGCCCTCTCCATCACTGAGGAAAAGACAGGAAAACTCATCATGAGTTTAACATGCAAATAAAATTTAACCCAAATGCCTCTGCTCTTAGTGCGATCAATGCCTCAGTCCTTATTTAAATAAATATTTTTGTGTAACTTTACAATAATATTTTCTTTTTCCAACATTAAATAAATTAATTAACATGAACAAAGAATGAACAATTGTACAGCATTTATTAATCGTTGTTAATGTTAATTTTAACATTTACTTAGTTAATGCATTGTGAACTAACAACATTATATTTTTATAAACTAACATTAACTAAGATTAATAAATGTTGTAAATAAAATATATTCCTCACTGTTCATGTTAGTTAATACATTGACTAATGTATTGTAAAGTGTTACCAGTGTCTCTTTGCATAAATATTTTCAATGCTTAATTTTCATTGTTTCTCAAAATTCACAAACTTTCATCATTTCTGAAACATCACTTGTTTTTTTGCCTGCATTACCACAACCAAATTATTTTGAGATAAAACAATCATGTTGATCTGAGAAAATGAAACCCTGTCCAGTATGTTTATGAGCTGCTGAAATTACAACAGGAATATTCAAACAAGCTAAGGGAATTATTTTTTTAGAAACAATAAAGGCCGTGTTATGACAGCTCACCTATCACTGTCCAGAATGGGAGCTGATGTTGGAGTTTTTTTCTTTGATTTAACTGCTGTTCCACCGTCTTCCAGAAAGGTCCGGTCCAACCCAACCTCTGGTACAAATTCATCCACGCTCTGTACCTTTCCAGAGGGCTTCGGGGCTTCAGAACCTGTAGTTTCTGATGAAAATAAAACACCATTTTGGGTTCAAATGAATGTATGCAATAATTCTAACATTTGGAATGGTAATATGCATGAATTTTGTTGCACAGTTGGAAAGAGTCAAGTCAGCTTTATTTCTATAGCGCTTTATACAATACAGATTGTTTCAAAGCAGCTTTACAGCGATGACAGGAAAATAATGATTCAATGATGCAAAAATAATTCAATTACGGAATAAAGCAGCATTGTTTAGCTAAGGACAGTTCAGTGCAGTTGTTGATTCAGTTCAAAAAGGAACATGAAAAAGGATCAGCTCTGTAGAAAACAGTGATGTCATCGTCCAGCTCAGTTCAGTTCTCAATAGAGTCAGTGCAGTCAGATCAATAATATTATATTGTGCCGAATATTGTGTGTCCCCAACTAAGCAAGCAAGAGGTGACAGTGGCAAGGAACACAAACTCCATCAGGTGACAGAATAGAGAAAAAAAAAAACAGGATCAGTCGAGGTTCTCCGGTTCTTCTCTGGCCAAACAAACCAACATATTGTTTACGATTCCAATCCAGGCTGCGTCACAAGTCAGATTGTGGATCAAAGATTAATATCATATTTACCCCTGAAACATATTTGACCATTTTAGAATTTTGGTTTGATTCTATTTTCTTGTTTATTAATATTAAGCTGCTTTGAAAAAATACACACTAAAAAAAACAGTATTGTGTTGAGCGCTACAAAATGTGACTTGACTTTTTTTAGGGATTAAGAAATTTTGCATTGGTGATAATCAGAGCCCTTCCCCATAAATATATATATATATTTCCTCTCGAAAACGCGTTCGTACTTCCTAGCTTATTTTCTGGTGGGCGGGTCAAATTCTCTGGGTGGGAAAAGCAGGGAAAGGGGAGGTAACCTTTCCCTGTATGACGTCATACGGGGAAGATTCAAGTTCAGCCCGTCTGAGCTTTCATTTTCTCAAAGGCGGAGAAAGATAGCCAAAGCTCGGTTTACATTGATTGAAATTTCTAAACGCTGGGGGACCATACACAGGCTAGGGGAACTCGTATTAATGTTAAAAAACCTCAGGAAGTGAAAATTTCATGTCATGGGACCTTTAGGTGTCCTGATCGCAGATGAATCCTGGAGAGTGAGGTATTAAGGGAATCCCCAGTTCTGCAGCAGCTTCACGATATAAAGTTAAGAAAACTAAACAACCGAGAGAAATATATGTCTACTACTTCAGATTTAACGTTTTATCTGAACATCAGCATCGGGGAATAACATTATAATCTCGTTCAGGGTAGAGAAAGCTGTTTACATGTGCAAAACTAACAGTGAAGACTTAAATGTAAACACAGCTTTTGTGTCTTTATCAGCTTTTTCCATTTACTGGCCCTAAATTATCGTCACAAATACTGACCGCTTGATCCATTTCTGTAAATATGTTTTTATGAATGAATGACTCTCACCCTTGCTCTCTAGTTTTCTTCGTCAACAGCCAATTGCACCTCCTGCTGGTGAGTGCATGCATTTTTTTTCAAGTAGTGCAATTCAGCAAGCTTTGAATATATATATATTCAAAGCTTGCTGAATTGCACTGAATTATATATATATATATGTCATTATTTTACTTCCATACATTTTCCCCGAAAACTCTCATTAAAAATCTAATTCCCCTTAGTTTATTACAGAAATGAAAACACAGACACAATGATTCAATTTAAATCAGATATACAATAGGCAGTCCAACAACTTTTTTAAATATAAACACTGAGATTTTTTGGGGGAAAATGTGCTTAATCATGATAATATTGATAAACCGTAGAATAAATAAATAAATAAAGGCTTGTGATTCAGTGAAACGCATGACACGTATAAAGGAAATGAACCTATGAATATATCTAGATTTCATGGGCATTCAGCACACTTTCAGACATATTTGAAAGACAGATGATGGTAGCAATGAATACACAACAAGTATTTTTACTGTCACAGATAAAGCCACTGAGCTTTATAACAATACTTTGCACAATCCTGTGATTAGAAAGTCTCTGTAAGTATGTTGCTGAATAAAGGAGCTTTTAAAGGTCCTAAAAAAGGAAAATGTCCAGAAGAAATTACTAAAAACTGATCAAACCTGAATTCTGGACCATCTTAAATGCTGAACTAATGATAAATTATTATTTATGATATCTTGGACCTTTCATACCCGTCTAGTCATTTATCAAATTGGATCAAGCATTCCACAGAACAAAAGGGCACTTTTGTGAAAATGAGCAAAAACACAAACTTAAGAGAGCAAAATATTTGCAAAAGATATTTCTATGGAGCCATTTGACACACTTTCTGAGTGTGTGTGTGTGTGTGTGTGTATGTGTGTTGATGTACCCCATCCCCCAGGATCTGCAATGCAGCAGCAGATGCACTGGTGCAGAGCTGCGCGTGTGTTTGTCAGTCCACCGCTCTCTGTAATGACTGAGCAGCGGCGGGTCCAGTGTTGCCTGATAATGTCTCATTGGTATTCAGTATAAGACAATGAATGTAGTCCCTGAACGACTGCCCCTCTTTAGTACAGTTCATACATTCACATTAGCAAACCTACACAC
This sequence comes from Siphateles boraxobius, assembly GCF_051911475.1. Taxonomy (NCBI): domain Eukaryota; kingdom Metazoa; phylum Chordata; class Actinopteri; order Cypriniformes; family Leuciscidae; genus Siphateles; species Siphateles boraxobius. The sequence continues at coordinate 18,975,589 of NW_027508855.1, read as the reverse complement.
ACACTCAAATCTGAAAAAAGACTAGGGAAACAGTGCAAGTTAAATGTTGTGAAGGCCTTTGAAGTACACATTGAATGTAAGGGTGCTTTCACATCTGTAGTTCGGTTAATTTGGTCCGGACTAAGGGCGAAAAATTATACTTTGTATCATTTTTAGGCATTTTGGTTCCTTTTCACCCCGCACTGATTGCTCTCAACCGAATCAGATGAGTTGATGAAACGAACCAAAATGCAGTCATGTGACAACATCCACATCACTCGTTGGCCAGAGGTATTTGCACTTACTGCACTTCGATTGGTCAGAATTAACGTTCGGGAAAATTCCAGAGCTCCCGGAGGTTAACAAAGAGGAGGAAAATCCGGCAGACAGCTTTTTACGAATATGGTCATCAGACCAAATTTCTATGATGCTCCACACCTCCTCCACATTTGTCCGCGAGCTGCCATGCTAGTGCAAACTGTCAACAAACATTAGTCCTCATCCCATAATGCACAGCGCAGCTGACTACGGCAGCTGGTTTAGTCCCAAAATGTCCAGTTCTTTGGCAGTTGGGTCTGTTCGAGGTCAGATCACGTTCTCACCACAAAAGAACCGCTCCAGAGTTCGTTTGAAAGCGAGACCGAGACCACCTCTTCGAGTTCGGTACACCTCTTCGGTATGCTTGTTTGGTCCGCTTTTGGTGCACACCCGAGTGCGATTGCTGCTTTCACACCTGCCCAAACGGACCGCACCAAGGGGGAAAACGAACTCTAGTGCGATTCAACCGAACTAAATGAGGCAGGTGTGAAAGCACCCTAAAAAGACCTTTTTATACAAAGCTAGTTAATGGGGATGTGCATTTTGGTCATTTTGAATACTTGCATTACATTTTATAAGCATGTGAGAGTAAATATTCTAACTGTAGTCTAAAGATCTATTAAAAATCACTTTAAAAAAATACAGCATTTTGAGGCATTATAGACACACTGGTGATGTGAAGGACGTTCCAAATGGTAGGTAGCAACGTTATTCAACATTTTATTTAGTTAAGTAAAATGCTGAGGATTAATATACTTGCATTTTATTCATTACTGTAAAAAAAAAAGCTGGTGTACCCAATATTGGAGTACATCATATCAAGTGTTTTTATTTGTGTGATGCAGAGTTGCCCAGCGTTTTAAACCAGACACAAACAAGGCTCTTTTTCAAGTATATCTTTTTCAAAAAATATAAATAGGCCTACATTTTAAGATTTACGTAATTACATACAATCTTCATTGATTTAGGCATATAAAACAAACATTAGTTTAACAAACTAATAACTGGATCTTGCTTGAACAAGCCATAATTAAATTCAATGACTTTTAAACTGATTAAATTTAATTGTTTGCACAATTAACAGACTTATTCTAATGCTAAGCAATTTGAATAAATACATTTAGAAAATATGATTATTTAAAAAAAAAAAATGCAAAAAATAATAAACTATGCCATGATAATTTTTTTTCTGTTTCTGTGCGTGTTTGTGTGTGTGTATGTAGGAAGTAAGCGACAAGACAGCTTACTAAACAGAGTTTATCTGCACTACAGAAAAGCCTCATTCTTAAAAGTGAAATCTTGAGATCTTTGGGAGCCGAGACATAACTGGCAACAGACTCCTCTGACGTTTTGTACTGACCTGGTCTGTCTGGTGAAGCCTCTGCAGCAGACGAACCGAACAGGCGTGACATGAAGCCTCGTTTCTGGGCATGAGGAGGTGCGGGTTGGGTAGATGCGGGTACTGTTGCTGCGGGCGAAGGCTCGAGGCTTTGAGATGGTGTTTGGGGTGCATGGGCGGCTGTGATCTGGACAGGAGGGTGTGGTATAGATGGAGGTGGTGGCGGGGCGGATTGGGTCTGGATAGGGACAGGAGCCTGTGGTGTACTGGGGCTGGAGTTACTGGGAGAGGCGGCACCGGGCAGCACCACAGGGGACTGGGACCCTGAGGACGGGCTCTGGCCATTAGAGGGCGCTGGAGATCCATACGCTTTGCGTGCCTCCATCATCTCAAGAAATCTGCAAAAACAGCAGTGAAAAATGTTGGTCAGGAGGCATTCTTGTCATGGTGGTTGGCTCTTGGCCATAATGGGACTTTTGATTTGCTAAACTCTGAACCTGTGTGACATCTCATGATGCTCTAAAATGTTTTTAATAATATAAAGCAAGTTAGTATTTCAATAATTTATAAACACCGTAATAATAATTTATATTATAACTATATATACTGTAATATTGATAGAGCAACAACAATAATAATATAAATTATTATTGGTTTTATTTTTGTGTAACTGTGATTAATAATATTTATTATCGTGTTTTAATACAATTAATAATAAAAATAAAAATAATTATTATTACCATTATTATTAATTCTCTTATCTTATCATTTTAAATCTGAAATATATTACTGTTGTACATTACAATTGTAGTGTAAAATAAAAATTATAATATTTGATAATTATGCTAATTTTATTTAAGAATACCTGTAACAATACTTATATTTATAAGTCTTAAGTTCTTTATTTTCAAACGTTCAATCCCTTCAAATTTTAACATGTCAAAACATCTATTTTGGAGAAAAACTGGTGAAATACTTTACATTTCTCTGGATTTTTGGATAATTTTGGTACATGGTGTAGAAAAAAAAAATCGGGATGGGAGAATTGCATTCTCTCACCAATGTTTTACATTAATCTGAAAAACTTTGCATTTGCTCGCAAGGAAAACAAATGTTTTGCCTCCCATCTCATATATTTTCGCCCTACCATGTCCACTTAGAGGCTCCGTACATATCTGTTCACTAAATTACGTTAAAAATTATGCTAATGTGTAAAGTTAACCTAGCACACGGTGCGTTAATCCGCGTGATCAATAGTAGTCTACATTTGAAGTGGATCAAAACCTTTCATCAAAGTTATACATGAATTTTGAACTATACCCGTTCTTGTCCCTGACAACTTTGATGAACTTTTATTGATCCACTTCAAATGTTGCCTACTGTATACATATGCATAATGTCTGTGTGTGCCTGAGGTTCACACTCACATGTCATAGTTCTGGTCCTCCGTCTCCTGCTGAACACTGAGTTCTTCTAGCGTGGCATCGATGTCAAGCTGATTTGTCTCCAGTTGTCGTAACAAAGTCTCCCTCTGCAAACACAAAAACACCACATCCAACATACTGTAGACCCACAGGACATCAACTGTGACCTAATTTTCACTCAAGTTAGTACTGTCCTGCTTTATTATTTCTAAATTAGGAGGAGGACTGGAAATGAATGTGTAGAGAGAAGCACAAACCTCTTGCATGAGCACCACAGCTCAACTGAAAAACACGCACTAACCAATAACCGGTTTCTGACCGAACTGATACTTGGGGTTAGAAGTTTGTTCAAAGTCACGGAAGTTAGAAGTGGCCTTTAAACTAACGCTGAAAAAGATAGCAAGGAGAGGAAAACAGATCTAGGCACAGTACTAAAAGTTTAATGAGTTTGACACGCTGTGCTTGACGGACTGATTCTGAGCAGCGGGATTTGCATCACCTTTACAGCAATAAGTTATTCAACTGTCAGCAATATTCGCAAATATAAAGACTTGTGTATAACAGGGAAAGGTCAACGGTGTCCAACAGACAAAATAATCATAAACAGACACAGACTTAAGTAACCAGAACAGGAACCAGAGGAACCCAATGAAACCCAGCCATCCATATACAGAATCTGATACAACGTTTAAGATCTATAGTGGTTGCATCTGTAATATGATTTTGCGTGTCTCTTGAGTTTTTTTAATCAATCTTTGCTGAGCTGGATAATTGAACAGAAATTAATTTCTCTAACAAGATCAATAAAATACATTAAACTGAAACCAGTCCGCCAACCTACTTACTGTGGTGTAACCTAAGGAAGAGAGGCCGACACATAAGACACAGCGGTCGCCATTGAACACCAGGCTAATTTCAACATTACTAATTAATTAATGCCATTCAGCCAGTATCAAGAGACATATAACAAGCATGCATATAAAGGAACAACTTTAAAGGGGACCTATAATGTCTTTTTTACAAAGTCCTGATTTTGTTTTTGGGCTCTACTAGAACTGGTTTCCATGCTTTAAATGGTCAAAAAACACATTATTTTCTCCATATTCTCCATTGTTGCAGCTCCTCTCTTCACAGTCTGTCAGTAACACTGTTTAGTTCCTGTCTCTATGAAGCCCCTCCTTCTGAAAAACACAGTGTGCTCTGATTGCTCGGCTGGACCAGTGTGTTGTGATTGGTCAACTGCTCAGAGCGTGCTTGAGAAATGTACCGTCCCTCACCATAACCACCAGTTTCAACACACTACTAACTAACTCAACCAGGCCCCGCCCCTTTATATTTGCTTATGCCTTGGGCGGGAATTATTTAAATGAGGAATATTGTGACGTGTTCATTCACAGAAGAAAACTCAGAGTTCAGAAACAGTGATACTGAAATAGAGAATTGTGGACTTAGTGCCTAGTAACTTTGCAGACCTTTTTCATACTCAAACATTACACACAAAAGAAAGTTGAAAATGTAAAAAAAAAAGCATAACAGGAACCCTTTAATCCTACCGCTAATGTTAGTCCTAACTTGACTATAAGAGTAAATCTTTTGGGCAACATAAAGCAGGGGACTCAAATCTACAGCTGCCTACCGAGTGCACTAGAGAAGCTCCTACTGTAGGATTCCCACTTCCCACAACTTTTGACCAATTCATTTACATTATTTTTTAATATCCGTGGTGTTACTGTTAACTAAATCTATAATTATTAAAACATATATTTTTAAGTAATTGTAATAGAGCTGAAATATAATTAAAATATTAATATTATATTAAAAAAAATTAACTTAAAAAAACTTGAAATGTTGTCTTGGCAACTAACTGAAATAAGTTTCAGATGAAGTACTAAAATTAAAAGTACTGAAGTATTCAAACTAAAACTGAAATAAAAATAAAAAATATTAAAATACCCTAAAACTAACAAAAATGATATAACAAAATAACTAAAACTTATATTAAAATGAAAACTGAAAATATAAAAGCTAATTAATTTAAATAATATTTTAATAAAACAACTCATTAAAATCTATTGAATTGATTCAATCATTAAAAAAAAAACATTGATATCAATTTTTAGCCACTGAAATACTTCAGAGTCATGATTTTGCCTGATTTACCCAGGTTTCCTGTGAATCATAAATATGACCATGTGCAATTGTGCATTCAAGTGATTTTGCTCAGAATCAAATGCATGAATTGAGCAATTTCATATTTCTCTCGTTTTCACTTCCTGATAAAGACAGACACATGGATACTGTACATCCTTACATGTATACACAATAGCACCTTTAGCATACTAGTTTCAATGATTTAGCCCACACTTATTTTTTGCTTGCATACTTTTTAGAATGGATGGAAATTAGGACGAAGCCCCGAAAACTACTGGAGGTCTGTTAGAGCCAGGAAGGCAGATCTCCAGGATCAGCATCAAGAGCCCTTGCCGTAATCCACAAACTCTTATATCACCAAAACATATGGATGAAGTCAAATCCCCATGTAAGATATGTGAAGATTCCACTTGAAATGACGCTAAAACTATCTAAACGTTGACCTCAGAGCAAACATGACTTTGAGAGTTTCCTCTGACCTGCAGCTGCAGGAATGGGATGTTGAAGAAGCGATGGAGGTATTTGAGACCAAAGCCGTTTTTCATGGAAGACTCGGCATAGTGGATGTAGGAGGAGCCCGGAGGTCTAAAATGAAAAAGGATTATGGGATTAGGGAAAAGTTGGCTGATAAGTGACACATACATTATTCATAAGAGCTTTGCATTGTATATTTGGAGACAGTTTTAACTTTAAAATAATAACAACAAAAAAAACTGTTGTCAGTATCCAAGTTTTTATGTAGGTTAAAAGGCATAAGAGACATATATTCACTCTCTTTAATGCAGCACTTAAAAGGAATTGGTCAATTTTAATTTGAATACAAGATTAATTAAATTGTTGATTAAATTTTATGCCTGTATTTGATAAATTATTACTAAATTGTTAAAGATTCATTAAATTCGATTAATTTAACTAAACCCCATGTCTTCAACCTTGCTCCTGGGAAACCACTGTCCAGAAAAGTTTATTTCACACCTGCCTTAGCCCACCTAGCCTGGGTCCGAAACTGCTCACTATACCCTCTTTCACTACATTACTCCACTTGAGGGAGTGGATGAAAACGAGTGAGAGAATTCGGACACTGGGTGCAGCAGAAGGGTTGATGCTTTTGCATAGCTTTTGCTTGCCGTTTAATAATCATCTGAAACTTAGCAAACTGGCAGCTCCAGTACTAATGAAAATAATATTGTCTGTAAGCCCCAGAATAAAATTCTTGTCTAACTTAAGAAAAAAGGTAAGATTAATTTGTTTTCCCAAGATTTTCTTAAAGAATGTTCTTGAGACAACATTTAAGAAGTATTCATATTCCTGGAAAGAATATTCTTAAAAATAATTGTAAATAATTTCTTAAAGTTAGGATAAAGCCCCACCTGTCTTAAATCCCCAAAGGTGATGTTTAATGAATTTATTGGGTTGTTTTAAAGATTAATTTCAACATAACACGAGTAAAATATAATACATATTACTAGTACCACTACCAGGAATGTGGACGAATACTCTGAAGCGATACCGATCGATCATTTGAGCTTATATATATGATGCGCTCACTTTATCTAGAACTAGCGCGGCAGCACACAGATACGGGATGCATTCACTCTAGAGAAAGTGCAGGAAAGACAGAGCGCAAATGAATGGAAAAGACCACTAATTCTTGGGACAGGCTCATTTAAAACAACTATTTTAACTTGACACAGCACATTAAAAAACTGCGCTGAGTGATTAACTCCCGTCAAGCTGAAAAAAAAAAGAAAAGTCTGAGCGTTTATGTCATCTAAAGTTATCTATGCAGGGCAAAAGATGGGCTTTGGGGTGTTTTTCATTCAGCAATAACAGCCTTTCAATCAAATAACACCAAAGTCTGTCATTTTCTTCTTAAGAAAAAAACAAGATGATATTCTTAAGAAAATATTTGAGACCTTAATTTTTCAAGAATTGCACTTAGAAACATTCTTACAAATTTCTTAGCATTATATTTTAAGAAGTTTCCTAACTTCTTTCTAAAGAAGATTTTTGTGAATCCGGCCCCTGTTTTCGAGGGTTATATTCACCATGAAATCAAAATTGATAATTCTTTTTTTTAAATGGAATATTGCAAGTAATTATTATAAATTATTTATCCACGCATTTTCCAGATTACCGATTGCACCTTTAATCAAAATAACTTCCCCTCCCTCATGCAGTGACATCTCTTCTCTTTTCTAAAGACAACCTGTCACTCACATGAGATCCACCAATAGCAAACCACAACCATGCGATCAATCCCAATGGACAAAATCAAGTCCCGCCCTACGTTTTTTCTTGTTTGAGAAGCTGTTTTACTCGGATATACGACACAATAGGAAACCCACGACTATCACAACTTCCGTTTCATGCTGACTGCTCACCTGTTCAGACTGTTGATAAAATCTCTGATGTCATCGGGTAAGATGACCCTGTGCTCGCCCATGTCCCGCTGGTTACCCAGGACACACACTGGGACGTGTGTTGGCACTTTTGGTAACTCCCTAAGGATGTAGTTGAACGTCCTGCAGTAAAGACAAGAGTCTGTGATTCATACGAAACATACATTGATGTGATTTTCTTGTGTACTGTACAATTTTATACACCATAATCTAAAAATGTGAGTTTTAACATTCAGTACAGTTTAAGATATTTTTGAACCGATTCATTAAAAAAATCTTATTTGCATTATTGGCCACCACTCCCAGACTTCATACCACCCACATATATGTTGGGGAAAAAAGCATAGTGAAATGCCAGGATCTTATTAGCAAGCATCACGGAAAAGCAAAGCAATAAAAACATAATTTTTCTTTTTACCCGGCCTGAGAGCAGCATAAATACCAAGCTGAAAAATAATCAAGGTTATTCGACCGTTTACCTGGCAGGAGATTCGGATTAAACATGGACCAAGAAGCTTATGAAAAATCAAGATGATCACAGCCGACATTCATTTAGTAAGCTGTATATATATATATATATATATATATATATATATATATATATATATCAATTTTAAAACTATTATGTGGAAAATAGTCACAATAAAGAAAGTGCTCTTTCCAATCAACACAATAATGAACAATTATCCCAATAATGAACTCAATTAGTTATTCCAATCACGAATATTTGAAGACTTGTACATGCATTGTAGGCATATTTGAAGAACCGAATCAGACAGCGAGGAATCAGATCTTAAATATGTTAGATCTTGTTATGCAATCCACAAAGAATGGGGCACTGATTAAATGTTGGTCTAAACACCAAAAAGTACCTGATGGTCACAACATTCCCAATGGTTTAAGCAAAAATTCAGCACTATAAAGCAGAACCCATAGGTTTGCAAACAACGGGCACCTGTGATGGTGTGCTTGGGTCAAAAAATAAAGACCCATTATGAGAATGCAAGGCAGATCCAATGAGCAAAGAGATAAACAGAGTCAGAACCTTTAAGAGACACTGAGCTGCAGGTATTGGTATCATTGCGTTCTTTGTTCCTGACAGTGGCCTCGACTTTACTGTGAAAGAGACGCTCAATGACCCGCTGCAACCCAACGCCCAGTTCCTCCACCTGATCCTGACCACCGATAGCTGTCAGACCAAAAAGAGGGGCGGCAGGGGCGGGAACGGAGTGGTGGAGGGACAGGAGAGGGTGATGGAGAATGAATGTGGGGTTTGGAGAGAGTGAATGTGGGGAAAAACAGAAGGAATGGCAGATTCCTTACCACTGTTTGGTGATGTCAAACATCATGATCACGCCATTACAGTTCTTATAAACATCCAGGAACTCTGCGTCGAGAGCCATTTCGGATTCAGACTGCACAGAGAACAAAACATCTCCAAGATTACCATGTTGTTTCCAGCTGACCAGCTGACTAGAGCTCACAGATTACATCATGACATATTGTAAGATGTCAAATGATTAATTAATAAATGAAATGTATTACACAATTCATATTTAATTCAGTCAAAACAAAACATTGAAGTATTAATCACATGGTAATTGCCAAGCAGACTTACAAAACAGTTTAAAAGTTTGCATATTTTTAAAAAGACATTAATGATTTTATTCAGCAAGAACACATTAAATTGACAGTAAAAACATTTACAATGTTACAAATGATTTCTATTTCAAATAAACTGAACTAAGCAGCACACCTGTTTAAACATTGATAATAAGAAATGTTTCTGGAGCAGCAAATCATCATATTAGAATGATTTCTGAAGGATCATGTGACACTGAAGACTGGAGTAATGATGCTGAAGATTCAACTTTGATTTCAGGAATAAATTCTATTTTAACATATATTCAATTAGAAAAGAGTTAATAAAAATTGCAATAATAGTTCATAATATTACTGTTTTGTTGTATTTAAAAAAACAAAAACAACCCCAAACTTAACGATTGTTTAACAAAACAGTATTGAATACCTCCTGAGGTTCATTTTCCAATTTCAGATTCTCTCCCCGTCGTTTCCCTTTCCCTGCAGTAGTTGGAGAAACACAGTTATTACAATTAGTGCGGCTGCACTTCAGCAACTGTGAGTCTGAGATACGAGATGAGTAATATTCATATGCTTGTTCATCAAGAAACCACCAAAGCAGACAAACTAAAATTATGGTGTCCTCTTACACAAGTTGCTCTGAATCTTTACATGTTTTAACAAGACTGCTGGAACCCTGACTGTCTTACCTAGTCAGTCACATCAATTCAAAAGTAAAGTATTACTCAGAAAAACAATGGGATGGTATTTGAATTTTCATTGGTGTATTTGGCAGATGCTTTTATCCAAAGCGACCTGCATTGCATTCAAAGTATACATTTTATCAGTCCATGCATTCCCTGGGAATCAAACCAATGACCTTGGCGTTTCTATTGTCAGGCTCTACTGATGACACATTACTCAAACACTATGAAAAAAAACCAACAATGGTTTCTCAAAGGTTCTTTAAACAAAGTAACAGTTCTATTTAGAACCATATCATGCTGAAAAAGGTTCTTTATTCTCGCCTTTTTATTTTTTGAATTTGTAACTGTCAAAAAAAATCTATTCAAAGCCATCTCATTATTGATTTTCTGAAGCTCAACTACCCAAGACAGTCAACACACTGTCAGTGAGTACTTGATATCCTTCGTAAAATGTCTATACATTTTAACTTTCAAATTGTAACTGGCTTCCTACCAATCATGTATTTTTCTCTCTTTTAATTTTTTAACAGAAATGTGCTGTTTATTTAAACTTCAATAAATATATTGCATTTTGACACATTACTTTTGAAAACATCTAAAATACATTTTTATATTAGAATGACCACATTTTTTATCTGATGATTTAGTAGAAACGTCTCACCGCTCCTTCCCAGAAACCACTTTATTCACATTAACCCCAGTGACACATTATTCAATAGCTTATTTCAATATTTACACATATATAAACTGAGAAAGGCAAAAGCATATAGAAAATAATTAGAGCAGACCTGGATCAACATCAGCAGCTCCTTGTGCAAATATTTTCATGGTAACCACAGTTTTCTCCTGTAGTTAATATAGATATTCTTACTGCTATAACCCCTCATAAATTCAGATGGGATCTCTTTCCAGCAGTGTAAATCTTTTCCCAATTTTTATGTATTTTTTTATGACAGTTATAATTAATTTTTAACAATACTTATAATACGGTATTTTTATGAAAACTATGGTTACCATGGAAAAAAGGTTGTACTAATTCACAAAGGGCCAGATTTACTAAACTGGGCAAATCAGCGTGAGAGCCCAATTCCATAAAAGCGCAGATGGGAGTGGAAAGTTCTGCTTGTGATCTACTGATGACAGACAAATTAAAGAACACAGGCGCAGCCGGATCATTTCACTAATGATCAACGCAATCTACCAAGAGCAGCGCAAATTAGCTTCTGGTTTACGACATGCTTTCTTTGGGCGGTAAATAATACTAGTAAATTGTCTAGTGCAAACAATTTCAAAATCACCTTTGTGAAAATCAAGTTTTTAATGTTGTTTATATGTCTATGTGGTGTTTTTAATATGCTTTAAGAACAACCATGTGCAAATTCATAAGTCAACACCATTTCTGAGTATTTTCTCCTTAAACCTGCAGTGAAAAATAGAGTCTCAAAAACACAGTTTGAAATCGCGGGTGTTTCTTACAACACAAACTACCTTGTAACCAATCACGTCAACGCGTGGGCGGGCTTCAGCATATCATTAACTGCTGCGAAGCAGGGGAGTCTCAAGAGAAGCCAGGTTATCCCAGTATATTTTTCTGCTGATATGAAAAATCGTGTATGTGGCGAGCAGGACGAGGTCAAGGGCCGTGGGAGAACGGTGCGAGGCTGGTGGCGTGATTACTGATGAACGAAGACCTGCGCGACGCACCGGTCTCGTATCTCTCACGGAGGAGCAGAAGCATAAAAGGAGGAGTGACGACTGTAGAGATCGATGTTATAGAGATTGATGTTTTGTTTTATTATGTGTGGCGGCAGTCGACCGTCAGGGACTGCCGTCTTTACTTTCGTTGTTGTGTTTGTTTGTTTATTTTTATGAAAATTGTTTAAATGTTCGCTGGCTCCCGCCTCCTTCTTCCCGTAACATCTAACCTCGTTACGGTGTACATTTAGCAGGTGAATTTATTCACGATGATTTGATGAACTATATACCTTCCTTCACTGAGGCTCTAAGCGTTTCTAAGGATACTGATTTCTAAAAGGCAGCTGTCTGACTCAGAGATGGAGAACGGTAACATGGGTTGTGTAACATTAGCAACACATTATACAGCTGTTTGATAACGTAGTCAAGCAAAAGGCTAATCATATTAATTACCGTAATGTGTCCGATGTTGTAGAGAGCGATACATAAAAGTTTTAAATGCATTACTATTCTGGTGCATCACCTTGTAGACGAGCCTGTATGAGTGAGTGGAGGCGGGGCATATACTAAATTTACGTATACTAAATGGAGTGAGGGTGTAGAGTTACATTCAAGCTATTTTAATGCAAAAATACTTTTTTCTCACAGGAAAGTTTTAAATATGTAATTTTGATGATCAAAGAAGAGTTTTAAAAGATACATTTGTTGACCACGTGGAGACTTTAAATTCTCTCATAAATTTTTGCGTCTGAAATGGAGACTCCTATAAATGCATATGCAATAAGGTCAGCCGCAAAAATAACCCTGTCCACGCCTTTTCAGCGCTAATTTTTGTGTTTTTAGTAAATCCGTCCTGACAGTAGCTTTTTAACACAAAAAGAGCGATTGTGCTGGTGCAAGCTGTTAGTAAATCTGGCCCTACGAGGGTAAATTGAAAACTCTGGCATATCTGAAAGTAATATTGTTGTTCAAATCACAATTTAAACCACAAGCTGAAAAATCTATTGAATTTCCACTTCATGCAATTTTAAAAGAGGGCTGTTTGCAATAATGATACTTATATTTAAGCCTAATATTCAGCAATATAATCAATTTGACTGCACTGAAACTATGGATGAGAACTGAACTGAGCTGGACAATGACATCACTGTTTTTCTGCAGAGCTGCTTATAACTGAATAGAACTCATTTCATATTTGATTAACTTTACAGTTATTGTACTGAACTGAATCAAGACTTTACTGACTTCAGCTGAACATTGACACTATTGTTTTTTTTAGAGCTGCTTTACAGTAGAATCGAATTCTTTTTCCATCATTGATCATTATTTTCCCGTTAATCACTGTAAAGCTGCTTCGAAACACTCTGTATTGTATAAAGCGCTATAGAAAAAAAGGTTACAAGACTTGACATTTTAGAAGATTTTAAAAAGCTGTAGACTTATTACATATGAATACAAAATGCAATCTATTATGAAAAAAAACATAAAATGCCCCCTATTAAAATAAATGTAGTCTTGGAAAAAGTGGCCATCTGATTTTAATGCAAGTAAATTCAAATCTAGGGTCTAAGAACAGCACAGACTACTGAAGGCAATGTCTATTCTGGGCACAGTTTTATAAAGAAGAGAGGTGAAGACCACAGCACACACACACACACACACACACACAATGTTAAATCTTTAATTACTTGACTACTAGTTCTCACCTACACCTTCTGGAAGAGGAAGCTTTTGTCCTTTAAGTATTTGCAGACCACAAAAATATAAGTAAAATACAACATTACTTCCTTTTCCTTCAAAGATAGCTGAAAAAATACTAAAATAGCAATTTCATTAGGTTTGCACTTATGAGTGCAGATATCTTTTGTGTGATTTTAATTGTGTGACTTAATTTTACACACAAAATGTTTCAATTTTCTAAACACTCACCTTTGTCTACCACATCCCAGACCTCAACTTTCACTACATCATCTGTCGCTGTGAATAAAAGCAAAAACAAAACAAAGTCAGAAATGTAAAGACAAGGAATATTGTAAACAGCTTCTGATACTTTACAAAAGTTGACCTATGACCTCTGACCTTTCTGATAGGGCAGTCTACTTAAATCATTTTTGGTCTTAGAAAATAAACCACTTCCCTTCATAAAAGACCACATAATTTGTGTTCGACCGATATATCGGCCGATATTTGGCATTTATAAAATATCGGCATCGTCCGATACGTTCTTCTGACTGGCCAATGTGTTGGAAGCGGGACTTTTATTTTGACGGGCGGCGCTGAGATCACCAGCGCCTGATCACACAGCGCTCTCTCACATTCTCTGTCTTTAGTTTACGATCTCTGTCAGTCATATCTAATACTTTGTTAGACAGAACTGGTAAAAAAAATAGAGTAAATGGTGTGAGAAAAAGTAAAGCGTTTGCTTTTATATTATTTGTAACAGAAAAGGAAAACAATCAGGCTAAAGTACTTTCTCATTTACCGTCAACATTCAGCAAATGCGCATCTACATCATTTAAACAAACCTCGGAATATCTAATAAACATTTAATTTCACAAACCTTGCAGATTTAATCGAATCCAGCTGTGATATCTTGTGAAATGTGCATTTGTAGCATAAACGTGTTACTGTGAGTGACGGTCGGTCCGTGTGAAGTGAGTGAATGTGAACAGAAGATCAGCGTCACAGGAGACGCGATCGAAAAACTTTAAATCCTTCATTTAAATATGCTGTGCTATATCCAGTTGTCCACTGTGTCATATTCATGTCGTTTTCACTGTGTGCGTTATGTAAAATTAGCGTTACCCTGTCTTTATCTGAAAAAATATGATTACCAGTGGGCACGATATTACCACATTACGGAGTGCCCTGTTACAGTGTTTACTTCCTTTTTATACACATATTCATATATTTATAAACAATTACTTTATTTGTGAAAAATAGTGTTATAGGATTGCATATATAGTATAGTCATGTTTATTTTAAAGATTTGTTTTATAATTTATCTATAATTTATTAAAAATTTATTAAAATGCATATAAAGTATATATAAAAATATCGTCTTTATATCAGCCACCCTTCTCTCGAAGATATCGGCAATCAAAAAAAACAATATCGGTCGACCACTACACATAATCAGTGTGAACGTAACCATTGATACTCACTTTTGTAGTTCCAGTGAATGCTGGTGACCTGGATCTCCTGCGTGGGGATGTACTCTTCCAGGAACTTTTTCCCTTGAAGTCGATGCCAAAGTGCACTCTTACCGGTGTTTCTGTCCCCACGGATGACTATTTTCACTGAGAGAAACAAAGAGATAGGAGAACACTGATATAACATAAGGAACCCCAAATGAAACAGTCCAAGTTTCAAAAGAACTACCAAAGGGCACTGATTGCACATGGAAAGATCTGAACAAAGACAAACCTTTCACACTTACTATCATGTGCTGGATTTGTACTGATACAGCACATATCTACCAAAATGCCCTTTTCACAGCTGAAATGCTTGGTATCTTGGGATATCTGCATGTCTAAAAAAAGATACCTCTACCAAGGAGAAGCAAATGGAAAAATAGGCCAGTAGGTGGGTGATCGTGTATCATTCATGCATTTTTTATTAACACATACAGAGAGCTGCGGAAACAACACAACGAGTATTCAAAGCGAGATCAGTGAAGAACCACCGACTGGCTCACTGATGCAGCATCACATGTCAAAACAAGTCTACACAACATCTACACAACTCCATCACGAAGGATTCAGTTACATCTTGTGCATTTAAGACAGAGTGGGCTCTTGATCTTCAACATTGACAATTGTTATGTCTCAAATTTTCCCATGAAAGGATCTTTAACTTTGTGTTTAATAATTGTGCTAATTGTGATTTAAATAACTGAGAGAAAATAAAGCCTATTTACATTTTTTTGCATTAATTCATGGCAATTAAACACATTTTTAAATCCAAATTCACATTACTGAAATGCACAAAACCTCATCACTAAAATACCGTGAACAACATTTTACCTTGGATTCTCATTGGATTTCCAATACTGTATTTTTTAGTTTTTTTACAATCAGCATTAATTGAAAGCAGTACAGAAAAACTAGCCATGATTACGTCAAAATGTAAATAATAATATATATTATGTTTTTTTCCCCCTTTTATATGGTGGTATAATGCATCAGATGTGTTTCATTATGACAATGTCCCAATTAAACACTTTTATGAGTCCTAAAAAGGCTTTCTTAAACTAAAATATTTTAATACATCATCTTTTTACATTTCATATTTTTTAATTTATTAATCATTTTTTAATGATTTGGGGGTGAAATGGGACAGACACGTTTTTTTGGCCCCTAACATAAGCAAATCAAATTAAACGTCTCACAAATTTCAATTAGTTTTTAATTTCGTCAAAACTTTACAAAGATAGCAAGTACTGCCGTGTTCAAAGTGGATAATTGAGTCAAATGTTTCTATCTAATAATGTTCCCACTTTACATGATCTCTTGGTATTATATGCAAAACTTCATGTGTTGATTAATTGATTAAAAAAATACAATTATAATAGTTTTAATTGATCTTAGAATAAGTGACAAGGTAGTTCTCCTGTTTTAGGAAATGTTTGTTGTTTGTAAATTATGTTTTTGTTTCTTTTTGATATAGACCTGTGTGTCTAAAATAAAGATTTCAACAGCTTAATACTTTAGACACACCACAAGGGAAAACTCTCACTCTACAAGACCAAAAGAAAACAATGAATGTCTTTAACACGATAGAAAACTATTTATGAAAGGCTCTACTCTTTAAAAAAAAAAAAAAAAAAAAGATTAATCATGAGGCTCTTACTGTTATATTGTACACCCTTGGCGAAGCGTCTCTGTAGACTCTGGTTCATGGATTGCAGGCCTGCAGGAATATTTCTATCCCTGAGCTGCCCTGCTTCAGAGCCCACTAGCTTCTTCAGAGCGGTAAACATCTCGAGCAAAGGCTCTTCAACAGTCCAAGAATACTAAAAACGGGTCTTCAAGGAAACACTCGCTGCAGCGTCTTGATTGAAGACTTCAAACTTTCTTAAGCAAACATTTTGACGGCAGGTATGACGTGGACTAAAGATCAAAAGTGGAGTCTGTCTTCAATATATTGAGCTCCGGAAGAAGGTTATTATGGTGCTAAATCCAGTCAGCAGATGGTGACTTTCTATTTCAACAGTTTACAATCTTAAAATGTGCCATTTTAGCTACTGTAACTGTTGTGATGATATCGGTCCATCCTGGTCTACTGGCATCACCTGTGGGAAAAACATTAATTTCAGTCAAGATCAGCAAAATTTGACATTTCATAACATTCATGTCATTTACATTTTCTTTCTTTCGAGGAATTAAGCCATATGTTTACATTGTTCTTTTCAGCATAATGAAAGCACAGTGACCAAAAAGGACACAAAAAGCAACATAAAAGTAATCTAGATTAATTTGCTAAGTCTTCTATAGCCATAAATGAAGTTTGTGTGAAAATTGGACCAAAATTTAAGTCGAAAAAGTACCTTGAATGGAAAAGAGCAGCGTGAATATTTAAAATATCTCCTTTTGAGTTCCAAAAATGATAACAGACTTTTGGGTGAACAAACTCGAGCCAAACTAACCTACTAAAATAATTGGAGACTGCTTTTACCAGCAGAAACGACAATACGTAATAATATTTTATGTTTCGGATAACTGAGAACCATCATTTTTAATTACAGTTTTATTTAAAATGCATTTAATAACTAAAAGACCATATATACACACAAGCAGAAAACAAAGTATTATGGCATCATATTTTACGTTTACATCATATTATAACATCAAAAGCAACATAAACATCATCACAACTTCAGATTAAGACAGAAGCAGCAGACACATGATTTAATTCCGACTGTAACCAAAAGTGTCCATGTAAACATTGCTATAGATTCAGGCTATTAGTTGTTATAAATAAGCAGCAAAAACAATATTAATTTATAGTTAACATTCTCACAAAATATATATCACATTGTGCAACGGCGTTATGTAATCAGGATACAAAAAGCTTGGTAACTAACGTTAATTCGTACAGTTAAGTAAAAAACAACAACAAGTAATCCGGTTATAGCTACATTTTGTAATATATATATACATATATATATTACCTCTCACCTGTCAGTTGATAAAACCGCTGTAAGAAAGCTGTCAGTTTTACCACAATCTCAGAATGGACCAGCTGTTTAATATTCTTTTGCAGCTCCAGTCAGTCAGCACTCAGCAGAGGTTTATATTCACTCTGTAAGCTGTTAAATCCCGCTGAAGCTCTGACAGAGAAGTGTGAATACTGTCCCTATGAAGGCTCTCATTGATACCTGTGTGCTCGTCTGTTTTTAACGGCCATCAGCTTCACAGCTAAAGCGACGTGTCAATTACAACACAAACACACGGCAACGTTTCATAGAAATTCAGAGCCGTTTTAAGTTTACTTCTAACAAACTCATTACCTGACTCACGGTCTTCGCCTGCGATATTTCAGTGGCATTCTGCTGTCGGCTGGAGTTCACGATAGCCCATTTTCTGTATGGAAGGAAAACATTTCCTTAGCATCCCTCTCACATCCCTCTATCAGCTGTGGAATGCCGTGAGGGGCGCGCGCGCGTCGGGTGCGCGCTTGTGCTGCAGCTCCTCTAGCGGTAGGATGTCGAATAGCGTCACTGTTGTGCTGAACGCCTCTAGTGGTAGTGTTGTGTGACAGCAGTACTTTAGTGCCTCTAGTGGTGGTGTTCTGAAACAGCAGCGCTGTAGCGCCTCTAGTGGTAGAAGGGAATCTATACAGTACAGTATTGTCCAAATCTAATCCAGGCATACAACTGGCCGATAACAGTATATTGCCATTATTAACATCTCCGAGATAAAGAGTAATCTAAACAACAATAAGAGAATCTTAGAATACATATTAATTAAAAATGTACCCCTCCCAAAATGAATTTTCAGAGGTCAAAATAAAATGGACGAAAATTAAATAAACAAAATAAAATAAACCCTAATTAATAATATATATGTGTTTGTTTGTGTGTGTGTGTGTGTGTGTGTGTGTGTGTGTGTGTGTGTGTGTGTGTGTGTGTGTGTGCGCGTGTGTGTGTGTGTGTGTGTGTGCGTGTAATTCTTGCCTATTTTATATTTACCATTATTTTAAAATATTATGCTGTTCAGAGACTGTACAATAGTAATCAATATGCATATTATACATTTCTATTAATATTATGCCTATTTATTTATATTATACACCGACCAAAATGAAATAAACCCAGATAAATCAAAATGAAATAATTTAATAAGTTAAATATAATAAATGAAATACCGGTAATTAGATAGATAGACAGACTATATATATATATATATATATATATATATATATATATATATATATATATATATATATAGATAGATAGATAGATAGATAGATAGATAGATAGATGGTGCATAATGTAGTGTAATTGTAATGTGTTCATAGTGATTGTTATAATATATATATATATATATATATATATATATATATATATATATATACACACACACACACATACACACACACACACACACACACACACATATGTGTGTGTGTGTGTGTGTGTGTATGTGTGTGTGTGTGTGTGTGTGTGTGTTATTATAATAACAATCTCTATAAATACATCACAGTTACACTACATTATGCACCCATCAAGAAACAATGATACAAATAGGCTAAAATATATGAATAGTATACATTTAAATGGATATTATGTATTTACATTACGGACCAAATCATCATTTTTTTTTTCTTTGTTTTACCATGATAGTGGGAAAATAAGAAAACTGCTTTAGATATCCAAAAGCCCAGTGCACGCTCACATTATGACGTAATCCTGTGAAAGAGCACGCGCTCTTCTCAACAATGTCGACCACCAAAACAGAGCAGCCGCGCCGCGCGCCTCGATCCGTCACAGCGCGAGCACAACCGAGCAAATGAAAGCGAAATCTCATCGCGGTGCGGTAAGTGCGTCGGTCTCATAATCAATTGTTTGATTCTTATTTTATTGCATGCATGTTTATTGTCATGCTCAACATATCCCTACATGTAAAAGAGGCGTGGCGGTACAGAACGGACGCAACAACCATTCGAAATATGTTGCATTTGCTTAGCAACAGAGGAAAAGATGAGATTTGCAATTGTCAGCTGACTGTATGATGTACATCGACGAGCTGCATGGTCGATATCTGATAAAAGTGCTTTCAGATATGCATGAAAGGTTCTAGTGTGTGTTTCCTGTGAATGTTTACACCACTCTACACTATTGTAGCCTACACCATTTGTGGACTGGATGTCTGTATGGAAACACGCACGTATTCAAGCAAAACTGAAACAGAAACAAAGACATTGGGATTCATATTAAGAGACCTGCTGTGCATGCTTTGGTTTATTAATGCTTATCTAATTACTTTAGATAGAGTCTTTCCATTTTACCCTGTAAAGCATAACAATCTTATCAGACGCATTCAATTGTAGCCCACTAATGCACAGATAATAATTTATTAATTTGTACGTAATATGTTTGCAAACAGCAAGAAGGCTCTAAATATGTCACTAAAAGCGCATTAGACGGCACAATATGTTGTAGGAATGCTACATTTTGCATGTCAGTGCTTATTATTTTTTAAAGTAAGATTACTTGATAAATGGCTAGGAATATGATAAAGTACAACATTGCAACATAAAACCCCAATCAGATCACCAGGACCTTGATGAAGCTGAGGGGTTTTGCATCAACCTGATATTGTTTATTTCATGACATTAATATCTCACTGATTACATGGCTACTCACCAAATAAATAAGTACACAGACATAAAATATTGATTTAAAATTTTGGATTATGTTAGAAGAGTGTAGAATGATACACGCATTCCAGAGAGCTGAGTAATAAATGTTGGTTACTCTTTATGGGAATACTTTATTCTACACTGTCTTTGTTACACGTTACATATAGTTACTTTAGTAATAATTTTAAGGGATGCATAATTACATGCAACCAACCCCTTTTCCTAACCCTAACCCTATAGTAAGTACATTTAGTTCATTAACATTAAATGTATAATTACACTGTAACAAGGACACCTTAAAATAAAGTGTAACCCTCTTTATTTTAATGTATTTGTTACACTGTAATAATACATTGCAAATTTAAGTAACTGTAGGCTACTTACTAGCCTATAAGGTTAGGGTTTGGTTTGGTTTAGGGCTAGTTGAGTGTATTTATGCATCATTTATTATTACTATAGTGTACATGTGACATATGTAACAATGACACATAAAATAAAGTGTTACAATACCTAATCTTTTTTTGGAAACGGAATAGAAAGTCACTGTTGTCATATACAGTGCTTAGCATAAGAGAACACACCCATGCTAAAGTTTACTAAAAAGAGGAATAAAAAATCATCTTTTGAAAATTGATCTTAATGCCTTAATTAAAAAAACACTTCACCATACCTAGACATTGGCATGGTGTTATTTCAGTTAGCCTAATAGCTGGTATGATTTGCATTGAGAGATGATCTTATGGAAAGTACCCCATGCCGATCTCTAGGTATGGTGAAGGGAATGTGATGATGTGGGGATATTTTAATTCCAAAGGCCAAGGGAACTTTATCAGAATAAATAGTATCCTGGATCCATTAAATAACTGGCCTTTAAAAATAAAAATCTGCCTGGCTGGGAATTTAACATAGGTGTTTCCTGACTTACGCAACCTGTATTTTAAAAGGAAGAACATTTATTTATTTACAATACATTATTCATTCACAAACAAAATTGGTGTCCTTAAATTTTGGATTTTTTAAATTAAGGCATTAAGATACATTTCCAAAAGATGATTTTTTATTCCTCTTTTTAGTCAACTTTAGCATGGGTGTGTTCACTTATCCTATCCACTGTATATATTTGAAGGTAGTTTCCAGCCCTTATGGATTCTCTCTTGTTTAGACCAGGAACATTTAGAGCGGGACATGGCTGCTCAAGAACCCTCCCCCCCGTCCTCCATGGAGAACAACAAGCCAGGGTTTCCAAAGAAGATCCTGGCCAACAAGCTTGAAGACAAACATTTATGCAACTGCTGTCAGAACATTTTGAGAAGGCCGTTCCAAGCTCAGTGCGGTCATCGCTTTTGTTCTTACTGCTTCAACCGGACTGTTGGGTAATCCAGCCTGCTGATCTAAGACAGATACTGATAAATTCAGTTCTGATCCAATGAATTTAAACAAATAAATCTATCTAACATCATAGGGGCGATTGACATTAAATTTCCTTCATCACAAGAATACTGACACTTTGTGAAAACTACAAAATACACTGCCATTCAAAAGTTTGATAAGACTTTTTTAACTTATTTTGGAAAAAAAAGTCTTATGTATTTATGGCATATATTCTGATTTGCTGCTCAAGAAACATTTCTGATTAACATCAATGTTGAAAACTGCAGGTTAATATTTTTGCGGAAACCGTGGTACATTTTAGTTTTCTGAATTTTTTGATGAATACAAAGTAAAAAAAAAATCTTTTGTAACATTATAAATATGTTTACTGTCACTTTTGATCAATTTAACGAGTCCTTTCTGAAAAAAAAAATTCCTTTAAAAAACGTTTTACCTACCACAAACTTTTGGACAATAGTGTAATTTTGAGGTATAAAAGTAAATATTTTTTGTATTAAATATTTTTTTTCTTCTGCTGTCTAGTTTGGTCTTTAAATTTAAATGAATATCTATTTTATCTCTTGGTTGTTAGTTACATTAACTACCGGTTAACTGATATGCTTTTCCAATAGCAGTATCTACAGAATGTATTGTTCAATATTTATATGACATAAGCTATAGAAATTAATTATAATAACTGAGATAAGTAATTTAGTCCACTTATACGTTTAATCGTATAAATACATTTTGACACAATTTTTACTCAGAATTTACAAGCAATATTTAAAAATAGAAATTGACTAGGGTGTACCGATGCCAAAAATACTGATGTCAAAATAGCAAAATGTGTCTCGCTTTGTCGTTTTAGATCTGGACCACAGAAATGTAATGCCTGTATCAAGGAGGACATCTTCGAAGAGCCCACGTCAATTCTCAAACAAGGCTGCGTAAGCACAATGCTTTGTTTAATGTGAAATATCAAGAGTTCTGAACATTTTTAAAATGACTTACTGCCAGACATTTATTGCACATTCCCTGTGTTTTCCTGCAGGCGTTTCCCGACAATGCTGCCAGAAGAGAAGTTGAAAATCTTCCAGCTGTGTGCATCAACGAGGGCTGCGCCTGGAAAGGCAGTATTAAAGATTATGAGGTTGCGTGTTCATGACATTAGCTTTATTTAAATTAAGTCTTTCAACACTTTACAACAAAATAAATGCACACAGTTTCTCATTTGGTAACTTGTTGTCATAACTCATTTTTTTGTAGTTGAGCCACGAGGGGAAGTGTGAGTTCATGATTCTGTCCTGTCCCTTGTGCAAGGAGCTCATTGTATTTAACGAACAGGAACGTCATAATGAGCGTGTGTGTCCTGAGAGAACGCTCAACTGCAAATACTGTAAAGAACCATTTCACTTCAAAAACATCAAGGTAAGCGAGTGGTCTAAGAAAAGATGTGATGTGTTTGAGGGGTGAAAAAAGATTTCAATGTTACTAAATAATGTTTTCACAGGCCCATGATGAGATTTGTCCCAAATATCCTATGATTTGTGAAGGATGTGCGAAGAAGAAAATCCCCAGGGAAAAGGTGTTGTGATCAAAAACAAGTTATCCAAGTCACAGTGACCATGAACATTGTTCTTCACTAACACTCATTATTGACTTCTTTAAGAAAACAGATCAAGCAGTTTGTACGGATGGTAGAACATTTCTTTGCAAATTTCTTTTGGTCTTTTTAGTATGTTGACCATATCAAGTTCTGCAGCAAATTCAGGACTCCGTGCAGATATCATGTGGTTGGCTGTGACATGTCAGTAAGTAAAGTTTTTTATATCGTAGCATTCAAACAGACCAAGAACTGAGTTCATGAAATGGCAGTCAATGCCTTTGTTTCTGTCTGTTTTTCTTGGGAATGTTGCAGATGTGTACTGTAACTTCATTTGCTCAGCATTTGTTCAAGAGCACTTCTAAAAACAATTTTCCAAACAATAAACATCATCAATCACAGTCAAAAAGACGGTCATGAACTGTCCTTTTCTTTTTCTCTGTCCCAAAACTCAATGCACAACATAACGTGTACATACAACGTACGCAAAATTTAATATGTGCGTATAGAGTAAAAAATACAGAATTTATTGAAAAATATACAGAAAATATACAATGTTTAGAAAATAGCAACGGAGTAGTAATAAATACATCTGCTATGTCTGAGAATAGACAATATTTATACATAAAACTATTACACATTTTTGTTAAAGTATTAGATTAAAAATGTCAACTTCAAACTTAAATGACTTGGCAGCTAACTGAAATAAAATAAGTTGAAGTTGAAGTAGTAAAATGACTAGAACTAAAACTGAAATAAAAATGAACTAAAACGTACTCGGTTACATACGTAATCTCGGTTCTCTCTAGAAGAGGGAACAAGTATTGCGTAAGTTAGCTTACGGGTACGGGGTAAAGTCATCTTTTCTCGAGACATTGAAGCCAAAAATTATCCTTAATTTTGCATTTGTTGTCAACGCAGTGCAGCAGCCAGCAGACCTAGTGCAGGCCATCTTGCGTGGTCTCTGGCTGCCCTGAGGCAACTGCTGCAGCCTACCACTGAGGGCCAAAATGGGGGTGGCTTAGGCTCAGAGGCTGCGTCACTGGTTTCATCAGCTGAAGCGAAAATCGCTCGTGGCACCTGCACGGTCGGGTTACACAATACTCATTCCCTCTTCTAGAGAGAACCGTGGTTACGTATGTAACCGAGTACATTCTCTTACGAGAGGTTCTCTCGTATTGCGAAAGTTAGCTTACGCTACGGGAACCCTTTGTCAACGCCGTGCGCGCTCAGCCTCCACTTCATGAGTCCCAGGGATTCCTGGGGAACATAGATAAGTGGGAAACAGGTGGCCAGCAATGCGGGCCAGCACATGTTATAAGCACATACAGGGTATACAGAGCGGCATCGCCGGTCCATATAACTATTCACCATATAGTGCAGCTCAACCAGGAGAGCTAACTGCACATGATAATCTGGGAAGGATATACACACTGCTCACACTGACAGAAGTCTAGCCTGCAAGGCGGGAACTTCCAGGTTATACAACCTAACAAATGTGGACGGAGAGGCCCAGCCTGCCGCTTAACAAATGTCTTGAATGGAAATTCCGCTGGACCAAGCCCACGACGAGGCCACGCCTCCGGTGGAATGCGACCTGATGCCCAAGGGGCATTGCAGACCTTTAGACTATAAGCGGATTGCGATAGCTTCCAGTATCCATCTGGACAGGCTCTGTTTCGAGGCGGCGAGACCCTTGGTGTGCCCACCAAACGAGATAAAGAGCTGTTGCGAACGCCTGGAAGAGGCGGAGCGCGTAATGTAAGCCCTCAGCGCCCTGACAGGCCAGAGGAGATTAACATCACCCTCACTATTGGATGCTGGCAGAGCCGAAAGAGAAATGACCTGCGCTCTGAAGGGGGTGCCCAACATGGGTGCCCAACACTTTAGGGACATAACCATGTCTTGGCTTAAGGATGACTTTAGAGTCATTTGGCCCGAACTCAAGACACGCAGCGCTAACAGATAGCGCGTGTAAATCCCCCACACGTTTGACTGACGACCGAGCTGTCAGGAAAACGGTTTTGAACGAGAGGTACTTTAGGTCCACGGAGTCTATCGGTTCAAGGGGAAAGCTTTCAGGGCCTCCAGGACCAATGAAAGATCCCATATGGGAACCGAAGGGGTCGCGGGGGATTCATGCGTCTGGCTCCCCTAAGGAAGCGATGACAAGCTCATTTCTTCCTACTGACTGACCGCGCGTCGACTCAGCGAACGCTGCAACGGCCGCCACATAAACTTTAAGCGTTGATGGGGATCTGCCCTTATCCAACAGCTCTTGAAGGAAGCCGAGCAACCACGGGACAACACACGTTCGTGGGTCTAGATCTCTGTTAGCACACCATTTGGAGAACACCGACCATTTAGGCGCGTAAAGCCGCATCGTAGAGGGAGCTCTGGATTGCGTAAACGTGTTCATCACTCCTTCTGGCAGGACAACGGGTATCCGTTGATTAACCATGCATGCAGAGACCAGCGCTCTGGATGGGGATGCCAGATTGAGGCGCGGGCTTGAGAGAGGAGATCTTTCCTCACCGGAATCGGCCAAGGGGCTGTGTTAGACAGCCGCATCACCTCCGGGAACCAGGTTTGATTCTCCCAGCGCGGGGCTGTAAGGAGCAACGAGCGGCGCGTTTCCCTGATCCTCTTGATTACCTGTGGTAACAGAGAGACCGGAGGGAAAGCATAAAGTGGGAGGCTGGGCCAGATCTGGGCCAGCGCATCCTCGTTCTTTTAAAAGAACAGTGGGCAATGAACGTTGTCTTTTGACGCAAACAGTACAAAATGTTGTACGGATGTTGCATGGATGCACGGCGAGCGCTGTACATCCATGCACTTCGACTTTCGCTTTGCCGAAAAGGCTTCACAGTAACTGGATTGTCTGGGGGTGCAGGGACCATTCGTCCAAATAGTTCAGAATTCGCAGCCCTTTTACTCTCAAAGGGGCGAAAGCCGCATCCATGCACTTCGTAAATGTACGGGGTGCCAAAGACAGGCTGAACGGGAGGACGGTGTATTGATATGCCCGACCGTCGAAGGTGAATCTCAAGAATGGCCTGTGACGGGGAACTATCTGGATCTGAAAGTATGCATCTTTCAGATCGAGAGAGATAAACCAAATTTGCGCGAGGATTTGTCTGGTCGTGAGCATTTTGAACGGCCGTCTCATGAGAGCTTTGTTCAAATATCTCAGATCTAAGATAGGTCTTAGAGCTCCGTCCTTCTTGGGTACGAGAAAATAACGACTGTAAAAACCTGACTCGCTCAGAGAAGGAGGTACTGTCTCTATAGCCCCTTTGCACAGCAGTTTGGCTATTTCTGCGCGGAGTAGATGCGCTACATCAGCTTTCACTTTTGTCTCGGTCCGTGCTCGAAAGCGAGGGGGTCTGCGAGCGAATTGAAGCGAATAGCCCTGTCTTATTGTGCTCAGCACCCATTCTGACACACCTGGAATAGCCTTCCATGCTTCTACATGTATAGCTAGGGGCAGAATGGACTCCGGGTTCCGATCGCCTCGCTTCGCGGGCTCGTGAAGCTGAACCGGAGGTGTGTGCGGGGCGCGCGCTGTCTGTATCACTTGAGATGACCCGATTACTGGGAATGGGGAACATTTTGTGACGATATTTAGTGCGAGCGGAGCCTGGGGCGAAGTGTTTGTCAATAAGTGTGAGTACATTCATAACTTGGCTGCTGTGAGGCTGTTGCCGTGTAACACAGCGGTAGGGCTGCAGCTATCAATTCTTTTTGTAATCGATTAATCTAGCACTTAATCGATTGATTAATCGATTAATCGGATACAATTTTTTTGTGTGTTTTCAAACAACCAAAACAAATAATGCATAACAAAAATGATGTGGCTTTAAAATGATCAAGCATTTGGCTTTTATTTCTCCCAAAAAAACTGGTATTTATTCCAACTCCAACATTTGGCTCCAAAACTAAGCCTATTTATTGCTATTTTTACCCATTTAGTGTTAATAAGTGCCAGTGCCAACAATTATGTAAAAATACAGTTAAGTCAACTTACTGTAAAACATGTATAACATGTAAAATTATGAATACAAACCCCCTAAAAGTACGAGTGGATTTGGAGAAGCAGCCTGGGGAGTTTCATTTTTTGTTGTTGTCTGTAACTATTTGGCAGACGTTACATACAAACAAGGTTTCGAAAAGACTGCAATACAATATTTGTTCCACCATCACGTCCCGGTGTATACAGTGAATGCATGCTGAAATGATTGTTGCGTGGCTACATAAAAGTTTAAGCATATGTGATGCATTGCCGCAATTGGTCTGACTGGCGCGTGAGAGAGACAAGGGTGCATGCGCGCGTGTGTGTGTTTGTGTGTGTGTGTGTGTGTGTGTGTAAGGGGGTTCTTTTTTTAGGCTATAGCCTACTCTCTTGCAATTGAACGTGAATACGTTTAATACTTAAAAACATCAAAGCTAAACACCATATCTAGTCAAACCGCATCACGACATCGCTACAAATACAGTAGGCCTATGGGATTAAAATCAGCAAACATCAATGTATAGGCTTAGGCTACGTTACCTTGTTTCAGCGACGCTTGGTGAAACAGCATGGAGTGGATGTTTTCGTTTCAGATGCTGAATCATTGAAGTCGAACTGTTGTGGTATGCCAGGTCTACTTTGCAGTAGACACATTGCACTTTGTTGTCCTTTTTAAGTTTGTAAGTTTGACATTACTCTCCGCCATCGCGCCAACTAAATTCAAAATGTATCACGCACTATGGTGTGATCCCTGCGCGTATAGTGCGCATCATAGGAATTTAACGAGGATTCGAGGCAGAGTTTTTGCCTTGAGGAATTTTTGTAATCGAGTTAATCGAGTAACTCGATGAATCGTTTCAGCCCTACAGAGTGGGCAGCGAGTAGGTGTGAGCACAGATTTGTGGGCACATTCTCTACATCTAGCACTCGAGCGACACTTGCCAGCTTTATGAGAGTGGGCTCTGTGAGTGTGTGAGACACGTGGGGCCTTCTGTTTATGTGTAGGGGTGAGCACTGACTTGTGGGCACTTTTTCTACACTTAAAACACCATCGCCGTGAGGCGGATAACCAGACTTTATACTCTTTCTGAGATTTCTCTGGGTCGCCATAAAAACGGCGTTTGTGTGCAGGCGAGCGGGCTGTGTTGCCGACTCGTTGACTGCTAAATGTGCGTCTGCAGTAGCCTTCCCTGAGGGGACTGACAGGACGAGATATTTTGACGGTGGTCTGGCCGTGGCGAGACCCAGCCGTCTTTTCCTCTCTGGTGTTGCTAGGAGGACTTTGCCTGTCCGGACTTCGGCGCAATCTTGGGCCGGGGGGCGGCCTGCGTCCAGACAAGCGTGACGCTGACGCTGACTAGCGTGTCGTGCAGGCAGCTCACGTGGGCAGCTTGCAGAGGAGCTAGAGTGTCGAGGCAGGAAAAGGTTCATGGCCTGCGAGGTCTTCTGCACACACGGCGATCCCGTTCACCGCTGGGCCGAAGAGACCAGTAGGGGAGAGCGGCGCGTCGAGAAACGCGGAGCGCTCTGATTCCCTCATATCCGCAAGCGTCAACCAGAGGTGCCTCTCTGTGACGGTGAGCGAGGCCATGCATCTGCCCATTGCATGAGCCGAGGATTTCGTCGCACGAAGGGAGAGATCCGGGAGGCTGCGGCTGTGAAGGAAGCAGCTATCGAGCATATTGGGCGCGGGCTCCTTAGGCGGTGACCAATCCAGGCCGAGTTGGTCGACGGCCCTTGAAAGGGGACACATGAGTTCGGCGTCCACGCCAGGCCGAGTCCTGCTGGATTCCTGGATTGAGGAGGAGGCGGAGTGATTTGAACTCCACCACTCCACGCTGTCTGATGCCAGGATGGAACAGCTGTCACCTGGGTACGCTCCTTCAGCTTCGACCCCTGAGGCGGCGGCAGTGAGTCCAGAGAGAGTCCTTCTAGCGCGGTCCAGAGGGTGGAGTGACAGCGTCCGGGGTGAAGGCTTCGAGACCAGCCGCAGGGTCGACAACAGAAGTGCTTCGCAATGCTCGTAGCTGCCCGAATCCAGGGCGAGGGCTGCGTGGTCTAGGCCCAGGCAGAGAGCGCAAATCACATGGCGGTCTCCTGCGCTGTGCGGGGCTCTGCACGAGCCACAGGAAAGGCGAGGCATTTTGAGAAAAACACTTGCGCTCTTTTAGAGAGAGAGAGTGAGTGTCGCAGCGGCGAACACTCACAGAAGGCAAGCACAAAAGGATACTCAACGCCGGATGGCGTAGCAGGCAAGGAAGGCTGAAGGTGGCGAAGACGGCCAGCTTCTTCAGGCGCTTTCCTCTGCTTGCTGGTCGCTAGATTCGATGGCGGAAAAGGCTTCTCTCAAAGTCCAGCGATGCGGAGAGCTTCACTGAAGATTATGAAATCAGTGACGCAGCCTCCGAGCCTGACTTTTATACGCTAAGCCACCCCCATTTTGGTGGGCTATAACGCGTAGAGGGCGCGACGTCAAGCGCGAGGCTCAGTGGTAGGCTGCAGCAGTTGCCGCAGGGCAGTCAATGAGCACGCAAGATGGCCTGCTCTAAGTCTGCTGGCTGCTGCATTGCGTTGACAATAAATGCAAAATTAAGGATAATTTTTGGCTTCAATATCTCGAGAAAAGATGACTTTACCCCGTAGCGTAAGCTAACTTACGCAATACGAGAGAACCTCTCGTAAGAGAACTAAATAGAAATATTTAAAAAAATAATATTAAAATGACACAAGCACATAAAATACTGAAAATCAAACTAAAATTAAAATGAAATCTAAAAAAGGAAAAATAAAAAGTAATTTAAATTATTAATAAATACTAAAAATAATGCTGAAGGAGAGTTCATATCAGGGGCGTGGAAAGTACGGGTTTGTTTTCACAGCTATAAACAATGCAATTTTTATAAGGAAATCAATAGATTTTAAGTCAGAAAACCTTCAATAAGGAATATAACTGTAAATTGTAAGTGGGCAGCACATATTTCTCTTATTAAACTGTTTTAATCTTGCATAGTTTACTTTCTCAAAACGGGATTAGTCTATTATTTCATTCTTCTTGGATCTTGATTGGCGCACACCAGGGACTGAAAATAACTGGAGCTTTTGCCATCAAAATGAATAAGAATGCCTACCAAAATAAAGTTAAGAGGAAAAAATGCCTCAATAATGAGTTCCTGATTTCTATATTTATAGCGATATAGGTAAGCAACAAGACACAAGCAAGAGTGTTTTTTGTCCCAGAAAAGCATATTTAAAATGTGATATTGATATTATAGAACAGATAAATAAACAAGAAGTTAATATTAATATGAATTAAATAAAACCATTAAAACTATTAAGAATGTTCATTAATTAAAATAAAGCTCAAATAAAATAAAATATTACATGAAAAGCTTCAACTCAAAAAATTTAAGTTGGCAACTAAAAAATTGAAGTAGGCTACTAAAAAAGTTGAAGTACTAAAATGACTAAAACTTTTATATTTTCTAAAGAATATGTGAGCTGTGCAGAACTCTCCGCACAATGCAGTCGCAAACCGCATGATTTGAGGAATAATTCATGTCTGTAGCATAAACAGGATGGGACGAGTTAGACACTGAAGTTTAACCCTGTTGATTTCCCTTTGAGGTGGAGAAGGAGAAGATCCACGATCACGAGCGTGCCTGTGCTCACGAACATCTAAACCTGCTTCTGCACTACATCATGGGCATGAAGGTCAGTCTGGAGGGCCTGCAGCCACAAAGTCTGGAGCTGGCGGGTCACAAAGCTCACGAGCTTCACCAGGCGCTCCGAGACCTGGAAGCCAGAGTGAGTCAGCTGAGCGCCATCCCCGTGCAGGGGGTCCCCTCCTCCTCGTCCTCCTCCTCGTGTGCCGTCGCTCCTCCACCTCCTCTTCCCACGTCCTTCACGCCGCTGCCCAGCTCGGTCGGCGCCGCACTGGAACTACAGCTCCACAGCGAGAAGACCAAGGTGGCAGATCTGGGCCGGCGCTGCCAGGACCTGGAGGTGAAGGCGGGGACGTTTGAAGATGTGGTGTGTGTGCTGAATCGAGAAGTAGAGCGCTTCGCAACCACCATGGAGGCCAGCAACCGACAGCATAGACTCGATCAGGACAAAATCGAGGCTCTTAGCAACAAGGTGAGCTACTTAAAAATACATCAATTTAAGCTTCAACCCTGGAAAGCCTAACTAATGAAATAATAATATTTGTTTTTGAAATGGAAAAGTTGGCTCTTAGTAGTCACTCTATATATGCCAATAATATAAGGTGATATTTAAATGCTTAGTTTTATGATCAAAACTCTCTAGTTTGAAATTGTTCGGGGGCGAAAAAAAAGAATGCAATACAATACAATGATGATTGAGAGATGGACAACTAAACGTTCCTAAAAAGGCTGATGGATCATATTTATGCTATTCCAAAGGTTCCAAAATAATACATAAATAAATTCATACATATATAAATATACGAAGAAATGTAAAAAAGAAAATGAATAAATGAGTATTTATACTTTTATTTCCTTATTTGTGTATAATTGTATTTTTCCACATTCATTTATTTCCACTTTTATTTTTCTACATTTATTTCTATATTTATTTATTTCTACATTTATTTATCCATATGGTGATGAGGAGGGCATGTTTAACCTCAGACATAGATAAATGTAGACATAAATAAAAATATACATTAATAAATCTGGAAATAAATAAATGTATAAATAAACGTGAAAAAACACTATTAAACATGAATAAGGAAATAAAACTATAATATTTATTTTTGTTATTTTACATTTATTCATATATTTATTTATATATTTATTATTTTGGTAGCTTCGGAATTCTATACATATTTTGACATTCACATTAAAAAAATTCTAATAAATGATGTATGAATAATCAAGTAAACCAATGTTGCTTGAGTAATTGTTCATCTTTAAATATTACTAACAATATAAAAGTTAAAGTTACTTAGTTAGCTGAAGCTGGACATTTTTACAATTATAAAATTGTTAAATATACTTGCTAAAACTATCAATCAGACAACAGAAGCCATGAAGTATATTGTGTGCTACTCAAATTATTTAACATGTCGATTAATTCATTTCAAATATGACACATTAGGCTTAATATTGCCAGTATAAATCTTGTGAAGGCCAGTAAAGTAACAGTATCAGTAGTGCAATAGCATTAGTCTAAAGACATGCAGTGAACAAACTGGTGATGTACCTTCTGGTTGAAGGGCCATTTGAGCAGCGCGTCGCTCATTCCACTCATGACCACAAAAAACAGCGAGAAAACTTTCTTTGCCTATGTGAGAATCATTTATGTTCAGAATGTTTGCTCCAAATCTAATCAAATGGCTCAACTCTGTCTTTCTCCGTTATGTCTGTCTTCATCTCAAAGGTTCGTCAGCTGGAACGGCAGGTGGGTGTTAAAGACCTGACTGTAGCTGAAATGGAGGGCAGACTACGGGAGATGTCCGCAACCACGTTTGATGGCGTCTTCATCTGGCGGATATCAGATATTACTAAAAAGAGACAAGATGCCATTGCTGGACGGGCGCCTGCCATGTTTTCACCTGGTAAAAAACCCCATATGAATCAGAATTGATAAAGTAATTTCATCAGAAATGAGTCAGTGTTTTTTTATATACTTATATATTTTGACTTACATGCTCCTCGGTTCTGTTCAGCATTTTACACAAGCAAGTACGGCTATAAGATGTGCCTACGCATTTACCTGAACGGGGATGGGACGGGTCGTGGAACTCACCTCTCGCTGTTTTTTGTGGTCATGAGAGGAATGAGCGACGCGCTGCTCAAATGGCCCTTCAACCAGAAGGTACATCACCAGTTTGTTCACTGCATGTCTTTAGACTAATGCTATTGCACTACTGATACTGTTACTTTTCATGAAAGGTCATTTAAATATGGAAACTTAAAGTGATCATAGAAATATTTGGTAACACTTTACAATAAGGTTTTATTAGTTAACTACTTTAGTTAGGATGAACTAAGAATTAACAATACTTCTACAGCATTTATTAATCTTAGTTATTGTTAATTTCAACATTTACCAACACATTGTTAAAATCAAAAGTTGTATTTGTTAACATTAGTTCATGATCTGTGAACTAACATGAACAAACAATTAATAAATATCGTAACAAATGTATTGCTCAATGTTAGTTCATGTTAGTTAATACATTACTAATGTTAACAATACCAAATATTTTTATCAAAATATATATTTGGTTTTAAATGTATGTGAATATTGCATAAAAGTTTTTGCAATTTATATACAATATAGAAGATAATAAAAAATATAATTAAACATAACCTAAAATACTTTTTAAAATAGAATTACATATTGCCAGCTAAACAAGGGAAATTAAGCTTGAAATATGTTAAATGTTAAATGAACAAAAATTCATACAAATAAACTGTAATATGTGTGTCTGTGTGTGTGTGTGTGTGTGTGTGTGTGTGTGTGTGTGTGTGTGTGTGTGTGTGTGTGTGTGTGTGTGTGTGTGTGTGTGTGTGTGTGTTTATATAAGAAAAAATAAAAGAATACATAAAAATATGACTAAAATATTAGCCTTTTTTACAAATTGAGGTGAATGTAGAAATGTTTTTTGTGAAACATTAACATAAATTAGAATTTAAATATTAGTATTATATAAATAATATGAATATTAATAATGCACACTATATATGTGTGTGTATATAATATATATATATATATATATATATATATAATGCAGAAGACTATATATATATATATATATATATGTATATATATATATATATATATATATATATATATATATATATAAAAGAATGTTATTAATTCTATTTGTAATATTTAAATGGATATCAAATAATATATAATACAGAAGACACACATAATATCATTATTTTCTGTGATGTAATTATGGATGTGCAGGTGTGGAAAATAAAATTAACAAAATAAAAAATGAATGAATATTTTCACAGCCTGAACTACAGTACCTGTAAAAGTATCGCTATGTATTTGTGAGCAGAATCTGGCTACATTCTTCCAGGTCACACTGATGCTGCTGGACCAGAGTAACAGAGAGCACATCATTGATGCGTTCCGTCCCGACATCACTTCCTCCTCATTCCAGAGGCCCGTAAGCGAGATGAACATCGCCAGCGGCTGCCCGCTTTTCTGTCCGCTGTCCAAGCTGGAGGGCAAGAACTCGTACATACGGGACGACACCATCTTCATCAAAGCCATCGTGGACCTCACTGGCCTTTAGGTGTTCTACTCCATCACGGTTAGGAGCTGCTTCACCACAGCAGGAGCTTTATTCCATGACGTCTGTTTGGACACGTTTCCCTGCATGTGTTAAGCCGTCACAAACGTTGCACTGCTGCATAGTTCCAGAAAGGGTCAGTGGAGCTCTATAACAGGAAAAAGGGTTGTGAAACACTGGAATTGAACGTGAAGTCCGGTCCAGTTACATAATGTAGATCACAATTCAAAACTTAAGTTCTTCAGCACAGCGCAGACTTTTTTCATCATGGTAAAATGCATTAAACTATTATTGGTAGTTGAATGCATCATCACATTAGAGAATATATTTAATAAACAAACTGATTAGCTGATTAGCATTTTACAAATTGCAGTTTGCATGATGAAGACTATGAAATGTGTTCAGCACATTTTTTTTGTTCATTGGCAAGTGGGTAAATTGCACTGCTCTATAGTGCTAAACTGTTTTTGAGGGTGAAAGGGTTTTTAATTGTCATACAATAAGTATAGTGAGGGTCATGATCGTGGATTTCATTTAATCGGTGTTTGGCTACATCTGTGGAAGATAGTTTGAAGTTTAAAGGTAAAAATCTTAGCGTAGGTGTCTGTGAAACGGTCCTGAGCAGGAGTCCTGTGCACACGAAGATTGAAGTTATTGCGTTGCATTTTGTATATTTTTAATAAACTACAAGTCTTGTTATTACTTTTGTAAATAGGAATATTTATACAGTTTACTTGGTACATCGGAGCTTGAGTTTATAGTGTTTGCTGGCTTCATGGAGTGCAAGTTTGTATTTTATTCCTTTTAAATTGTTCTCACTGCCAAATGACCTACGAGGCAGTGTGTGTATTTTCTAGGCTAAATTTAAGCTCTTGAGATGTTTACACAGGACCAAGCTTTTGCTATACAATTGTCTTTTATATTTGGCACTGGGGGTATGACTACGAGTTAACCAGAATCCACTGATTTTAAACCAGTTATGACAACTATTGAAACTTCTCTGTGCATGGGAGGCCTCAATCTGCAAATGCACATGATATTTATCACAAACACTTTTCTCATCCAGTGAGTGACGACACCACTGCAGACATACTTTAGAGATAAATGAAATAAACATTTAACATAATGATTATTTTATACGATACACTGCTTCTATTCTTAAAAATACAAGCAGATATCTATATATTCATACTATATAAGCAATCGATATGTATCTTTATATATAACCATAAACTCTCAAAGCGAGGGATCTTTATACAGGAAATGTATATACAGTTTACATCTATTTTATTATATTTAATGCATATTATTTATATAGCTGTACATGTGCAGTCATGGTGGTTTAAAACTAATTTTAACTTCTTCTTAGTAAATTGTCAGAAATACAAATTAATTTGTACATGCGATGCCTTGTGATAACTTGAATCCGATCACTTGATACAATCTTCAAACAGAAATATCTGCAAGCTGAGGATATAAACTGCAATACTGAGAAAGCTCAACTTTAGGGCATTTATTAAAAGGGACAAAATAGATGGTACCAGACATAAAAAAGATATGTTATACTGTGTTTCTGTGACATTATTTGTGCCAAATATCCATAGTGAAGTGCTGTTAGAGTTAATAGATAATGATATGTCCTTTAATGAAAACTGATTGAATGTATGTCAAACTCAAAATGTGCAATTTTATAAAAACAAAAAACTTAATGTACACTGTATTAATTTTCTTTTCCTCTTAAATTGAAATTTGTGACAAGTGAAATTTCTAGCTCATTTTTTTTTTTTACTATATTACACTGCAAATGATATACCCCCAAATGTGTAAATTCTAGATTAAAGGTAAAAAGTTTAGAAAATGTTGCACATACCAAAAATTTAGCCACAACAATTAATGCCACACTTTCATTTAAAGTTGATCCTGACAGCTCACAATAATTTACATGTTAAGAAAGACACTTTTCCTGTACACATTTCTTTTTAATTTTATCCTAGTATGTTTCTATGTATGATGCAAAAATTGTCATAAAACATTCACATTTCACAAACCTTGACTGTGGCTATTGTTGATATTTTAAAGTCCAAAACGTCATTGTCTGCTTAGTATTACGCTCATCAAGAAGACAGTTACGCTTTCACAAATGTATACATGTGGTCATTAAGCATAACTAGCAGCATTGCTTGCTGTCTTAGAAATGCATTCAAAATGATTAACAATATATATGTGCCTAAACATTATGACCAGGCAGTCATATGTGAAGTGAATATTGTTGATCATCTCCTAACAAGGCCACATATTAAGGTCTGGGTAGATTAATCTGTTTCCAGCACTTTTCCAGTGTTTACAGTAACTTTCCCCAGGAACTAGCGACTTTGGGGTGGTACTCGGTGTGTTTGGACCGCAGGAACCCTTTTTCAAAGTTCAAGATGTGGGACTGGGGCGCTGAACATGCTGATTGGTTCAGTTCATGCCGTATTTTGATGGTTTGACTCATTTCAACCAGCGTTTTTAAAAATATGTTGCAGTCAGTGCATGCAGTCCTATGTCAACGGACTAATTTGCTTAATCTTCACAGTACTTAGACTACGGTGGAAACGCAGAAAGCAGGTCTGGAGGAAAAAAGTTCCTGGGATAAATTGTTCCAGGTAATTTCGGTAGAAACGCGGCTTTAGATGGTAAAGGGACACTCAGTTCTCATAATCTACATGTTGGATGCAGGGGAAATGGGCAGGAATAAAGATCTCAGTGACTTGAACAAGGACCAAATTGTTATGGCAAGGCGACTGGGTCAGAGAATCTCTGAAACGACAAGGCTTGTGGAGTTGCTCTTGGTCAGCAGTGGTGAAAATGTGCCAACAGTGCTCTGAGGAGGAACACACCACAAACCGGTGACATCGATGCACGAGGGCAACTAAGGCTATCCCATCTGGCCCGAACCAAATGAAGGTCTATAGTGGCACTTCAGCGGCATCCCTCTACCCAGCAACACACTTCCACACTTCAAACTAAATTTTAATGTTGGATATGGGAGGAATGTGCCATAACACACAGTGCATCTCACTCTGTTGCGTGTGGGGATGCAGTGTCTATGATGACCCCTGTCCAACATTGAAAGCGCCTACAATGGGCAAGCGAGTGTCGTAACTGGAACTTGGAGCAGTGGAAGGTGGTCACCTGGTCCGATGAGTCCTGTTTTCTTTTACATCACATGGGTGGACGTGTGCGCCGTTTACCTGGGGAAGTGATGCTCTGGACAATGTTCTGCTGGGAAACCCTGGGTCTGGCCATTCATGTGCATGTAAATTTGACACGTGCCACTGACCTCAACATTGCAGACCAGGTACACCCCTTCATGGCGACGATGTTCCCTGGTTGAAGTGACCTCTTTCAGCAGGATAATGCACCCCGCCAGGTTTGAGGAACACGATGAAGACTTTAAGATGTTGCCCTGGCCTCCAAATTTCCCAGATCTCAATCTGATTGAGCATTTGTGAGATCCACAATTTCGATCCACAGCGGCTCCACCTTGCAACCTACAGGACTTGTCTTGAAGGGTCTACTTTTTTGGGTAATGAATCTTTGGGTTAGTTAAATAGGGACATTGAAAACATAAATTCCAACATTACAAATTATAATTTTATTTCCTATTTTGTTGAAGATAAATTTTAGACATTCAAGGAGAAGAGATACAGTTTAATCAACACTTCTGCATTGAGGGATTATAGATATTTAGGACTCCATGGGGGAATAAAACATTATAAAAATACATTTAAAACAAAACAAATTATCAATAAAAAAATCAATAAGCAAACTGGCTTTTCAGAAAATAATCACATTGACATTTGCTTACTTTTTTTAGTTTTGAAAACAGAAATAATTAACACACTTATTTGCACCATCCTGGCTATGTCAGACCTGAGTGTGGTAATGATTCAGTCGAGGAAATCACATCTCTGGTCTATGAAAAGTTATTAACTCCATTTATCAGTGTAATAGTGGCGACTTATTCACATAGTGGTATTCTCATAATAAAGATCGGTTTTAGATTTTTTATTGGAAGATTTTGAACAGTGAAGGTGTCACAAATATCACATTTCATGTGTCAAGTTTATGTAAAACTCCCCAATAATCATGCAGCCTTTTATAACATATAAAAAGGATTGACGAAACAGTATTCTGTGGCATCCAATAATGTTGAGGTGAAAGACATAGTATCACTAGAAGATTTTCACTCAGGAGTTGTATCGTGCTTTTGACCATGTGGGGTTTTGGACGTTTGAAGTCTTATGATCTTTTCCGTCTGCCTTCCAAGTTTCTGAAATTTACTGGCCGTATCTTCATCTCCGCAAATGGAATCGAATGCTCGTGACCTTTCCAGTGGAACCAATTGATGCCCTGTGAATTAAAATAGGTGAAATACATGTCATTAGAAAATATTTTAAAGTGTAATATGTAGCGGTGTTAAGCGCTAAGTGTGGGTGGGGTTGAATGGAATACTAATGGAATACTTATGTTAAAAAAATAACCCATTTTTACAAATTATAAAGTTATTTAGACCACTGGTCATTGGGATGCATATCTATCCTCCCCGAACCATAGAGTCTGTAGCTAAGGGGGGTTTTGTTTGACGACTACAGGGAGAGACCGTGGGAAAAGCGCAAATTCGTCTGCAAGTACGCGGCATCAGAAAGCTTTAACACTTTTTGTTCATTTAAATGAACTACAACACTTAACAGCACGCAAATTTTAAAATATTCCAGCAAGACTGACTCTTGCAACTACTCATAAGTAGTAGTCTTAGTGGCAAAACACCACTTTTCAAAAAGCGTTTACTTTTCTCTGGCGAACTCGACATAAGTTTGTTTGGCTTGCATTGAACACGCTCAGAATTTTTGATGATATGCCTCTGGCATCAATTCGTATGGTCTTAAACTGCTGTTCTGACTGTGTCATAGTCCAATGACTCCTCAACTCCTCAACAAAGCCACACACACACCTCCTGTGCTTTCCCAACCATGTTACACTGAAACAGCAGAGTCCACATGTCCTCGGCCAATTCAATTTAAAGGCGACGCTCTAAAACAATAAAATAAGAGTCTCCTTATGCTTCACAAAAAGGCGGTACCAACTTGACGTACTTGCCTATATTGAAGTCAGATTTAGACTCATCGAGATCAGTAGAGGAAAGTATAGGAACTGGTCGACCACGTAAGGTTTGCCCGGACAATCCCGGACGGGCCCCCAATTAATAGGTAACATCTCACAATAAGGTTCCATTTATTATAGTTAACTACATTAGTTAACATGAAAAAACAATGAAAAATATTTCTAAAGCATTTATTATTCTTAGTTGATGTCAGAATGTACTAATAAATTATTGAAATAATGGACATGAGCAAACATGAACTAACAATGAACAGTTGTATTTTTATTAACTAATGAAAGCAAAGCTAATTGAATACTGTAACAAATCTATTGCCCATTGTTGTAAGTCAATCATGACAACTCTTGGAATAGTTTTAGCATGTAATTGAATATGTCAATATTAATGTATTTGGCAGACTATTTCTGCTACTCTGCTGCTGCAGAGCAAGTATGGACTTGCCACTACTAATACACACACACGCTGCTGTGAGCATGTAAGATATGCAGCTGCTGCATGAATAGACATATATAAGTATTTATACTGTAGCAGATTTAGGCAGGTGGAGCTGGGGGAGGTGGAGGGGTTCAGAGCTCTGTGCGCTGCAGGACTAGCTTGCAGCAAACACAGAAACAGACTATTTAAATGTTGAGCAAGTAATCTCAATGGCTGCAGGATCAGCAGAGGCCAATCAGCTTGTGTCATGCGATAATTATGTGATTGTTAGCAGATTGCATGTAATGAACCAATCAGCCAGCGTCATCTAGATCAGTTTCATTACTGAACTAGATATTTAATTCATTAACTAACAGGACCTTACTGTAAAGTGTTACTGATATATTTTTTTCGCCCATTTTACTGAGGTAAGTCGGATCATGTTTCTGTTACTTTACTTGTATTTAAAATTCGCCAGTAAAATTAATTTTGATATTAAATGTAATTGCCCCAAAAAACAACATTCGGTAACACTTTATCTTACAATGTCCTTGTTACATATGTTACATGTACTTGCAATAACAGTAATTTATGCATAATTACATGTAACTAACCCTCAACCAAATCCTAATCCTACCCTAACCCTATAGTAAGTACATGTAGTTAATTATTATTACTCAGTAGTTAAATATATAATTACACTGTAACAATGACACCTTAAAATAAAGTGTAACCCAACATTCTTTACTTTTGTCTATGAGTGGAGGATATTACTCGATGTGTTCCTTACTTTGCTGTGACTGCTGTCTCCATATTTCCCCATTAGATTCACTCGATGGCAGTTTTTATACCAGAATGCTCCCTTGTAAGAGAGGGCACAGTTGGTGACGGCAATGTCATTGTCATTGTCATACGTGGAGAAGGGTCTGTTCTGGTGATATGACAAGGAATCGCCTTAAGAGAGACACAAAGACCAAAAATTAAAAGCTTAATATTACAATACCTTTGCAATCATTGAGTGTGAAATATTAAAAATCACCTAAGAAAGAAGTAACATCAAGTATGCATGTATTCAAGGGTGAAATTATCTTTATTGTGATCTTCATATCATGATAATATGTAATACCTTGAATACACTTTAAGGGGCGCTTCACACAAGATAGGTTTGACACATTGCAGGTCTAGAGCCTTTTTTTTTTAAAGTTGCACTTATTCGAACTTTAATAGTGTCACATTTTTACTGCAGAATGTCATGCAGAAGATGTGAGAAGTAAGTCAAAGACGTCCATCTAGCATGTGTTTACACTGAAGATCAATGGCAAACAGCACAGTGTAATGCAAAAATATGTCGCTTTGGATAAAAGCATCTTCCAAATTCATAAATATACATGTAAGTATAAGTGTTCAATCTAATTCACCTGCGGTACCACTGTATGCACCAATCTGGATCTTGTAGCGAGAACGAGGGTCTGAGATGTAAAATTTATCGTAAACAGCAAACACAGTCTCTGGTCCATCACGCAGGTCCACACGTATCTCATACTGACCAGCCGTTGTGATTTTGTGAAGATTCGACAGTCCTGAAAGACAACGATGCACAATCTTTGTCAGAGAATGCAGATTCAGAAATGGACTGAGTGGATTTTAATGTTATAATGACATTGGCCTGTCAAATGGAGTCCCACCGAGCCAAAACTCATCGTTCGTGTCCCCGAATCCTGCAGAGTAATTCCTCCAGTTCCTGTAGAAATCGACCTTGCCGCTCTGACGCCGTAGGAACACCTGTGGATAATGGAGATGTTACAGTTTATTATAGTTTATGAAATTATAA
Organism: Siphateles boraxobius; assembly: GCF_051911475.1. NCBI lineage: Eukaryota > Metazoa > Chordata > Actinopteri > Cypriniformes > Leuciscidae > Siphateles > Siphateles boraxobius. The sequence continues at coordinate 18,933,457 of NW_027508855.1, read as the reverse complement.
ATATGGATATTTTTCAAACAAAAACGCATAATTTCAAAAGGACTTTATTAACCCCCTTGAGCCGTATGGATTACTTTTATGGTGGATGAATGCACTTTTTTAGGCTTCAAAATCTAAAGTACCATTCACTCCCATTATAAAGCTTGGAAGAGCCAGGATATTTTTAATATAACTCTGATTGTGTTTGGCTGAAAGAAGAAAGTCATAAACACCTAGGATGGCTTGAGAGTGAGTAAATTATGGGATCATTTTTGGGTGAACTATCCATTTAAGGCAGAATATAACTAATATACAAAGTAAAGCTTAGTCACATAAAATGACGTTTACCCTCAATAATCCAATAGCAGCCTTCAAATACATGAACAGAAGTTGTGTTGAAATTAGTGAATTTCAGTTTATCATTAATTCTAACTTCTTTTGCCTTACGTAACTAATGGTAAAAGTATGATTCCATTTCAATAAGATACTACTTTATCATGGATAAGGTATTTGTACATGTACGGGTAATAAGAATCAATCAATAAATACTGATACAAAAAACATAAGAAATTACATTTATGTATTAATAAATGTTCAACACAGACCGGCGCACACAGAGACATGCTGTTTAGGTCTGGTTTACGTTGAAGAGCCGCTAACAAAGTAAGTTTTCCCATAAATGCTCTCTCTTTTATAAGTGTCAACAACATTTCCATATACTGTACGTCTATAGGACTGAAGTCTGTCAGGTAAAAAGGGGCTTATTGAGGAAATTAATCAATCTGCTGTTTTATTCCAATGTTACTCCAGGTCCGAGGCTTCCGTAAATCTTAGTTTATCCGTAGCGTTATGTATAGTTAAATTCATAGTTTGTAAGTTGCATACTCAAAACTAAGCTAAGTTTTTATGTCGACTCAGCTCGACTCACCATCCAGCCGCCGCCATCTGTGGTCATGTCGCAGTACACCTGGACCGGTTGTTTCTCATCTCCGGTTATGTAAATCGTGTACGGACCGGAGGACGTCTCTCCGTTCAGCAGAGCTTCTGAGCAGTCCTTGGCTTTTTCGTAGAGCAAGCCAACTGCGCACACAAAACAAGGTTAGATTCAAGAAACAGACACTAATAATGAACATAGATCTCAAAAACTTCAGAATGCTGTGCATCAACACCTTAAAAACAGAACAATGCAAAATCACTGACATCTTTTATAAAGGTTTGTAGATGAAGGTTTGAATTTCCCCTCAGCCAAGACTGTTTGATGTAAGCCACAAGGAAACCATGGATTTATTTTTAAAGAACTTTAAGCATAAGGGTTAATGTTGGCATGAAACAGCAATTGCAATTGTTTTCACGGACTGTAATGACATTTCCCCCAGTCATCAACATCATAAATCTATAAAGCAACGTTTTTCACATTTTTATTTATAAAAATGTAAAGTAGATTTATTACTAGTTAACGCTGCTGTGTGAGTGTTTCTGAGAGGCTGTTTACATGACACCGTTTTCAACTAAAAACAGAAAACTTTTTATGTGTTTTGGCCATTTTTGAAAACAATACCCTTATCGTCTCTGTACAAACTACAAAAACTTGAATTTTTGAAAACTGTGATGTCATACGCATGGGTATTACATGTTCAGTCTATAGGCACCTAATCTTTCCTTACAAAGTGACATCGCCAACTACTGGCCTGGCAGCAGAATACAGTCTTTTTAGTTGTTTTTGCGGATCCGTGTGAACGGGAATCATTTTAACAACGTTGTGGTCTTTTTACGAGAAAAACGGAAAGGAAGGACTTTTCAGTTTTTAGTACATCATTGTCGTGTAAACGTACCTTAAGACAACGGTCGAGTGAGTGACGGCGAATTTGACATTTTCTCTCTACTGATCACTGTAATGAATCTCTCAATATTTTTCTTCTTCTGGAAAGTCATAGAAATGCTTTTGTGGATTTTTTCTTTTGCTGTTAGACCAAATTTATATATTTGGTCCAACAATATTTCCATTAAAATAAGAATTTTTCATTTTGATTGCATGGTGTCTTTATATGAACAAACCCATAATTCTATTCACATTTTTAAAACTGTAGATAATTTGATTCGTTCCAAAACAGGGACTTAAATTGTTACAATGTTGCATTTTCTTCTTGGCTTGGTTTGATTTCACACGGCAACATTTCAAAGCGTTCCAAAATTTGTTTATGCAATCAAGATCGATTGGCAAGTTAGCTTTTTTGGTTTTCAACTGCGATAAATAATGTGCAATAAAAACAGAATCAGACACCCATTTTTTCGAAACACATTTCCCATAATGAGTTATGATACAAGCTTGATTTGTTGGGTCCAGAGTTAGTTTTCAATTCTGATTTGGGCTGTGAACTGATGTAACTGAACTAAGTAATAAAACATGCAGGTTCCGAAACACTCCTAATGAGGCAGGTGTGAAAACACCCTTAGTTTGAGCATTAGTAATATAGCTAATATAATTTGTGCTACATATAACCCAGCATTGTCTGTGTTGTAAAGTGACTGACCAGTGGTGAAGACAGTGCTGATACTGTTGCTCCTCTTGTCCTCAGAGACGGCCTGCAGTCTGACGGTGTATTCTGTGGTGCTTCTCAGATCCGACAGACCGTGTGAGGTGACAGATGGGTCTAGATTCAATTCCTGTGTTAACATACATCAGTTATGCTCTGAATATAAGTAAAAAAACATATTTTTAGCAAAACCTTTTCATATTGAATACCTATTGCTATTATGTATCATATATGATATATTACTTCACATGTTTTTGTAATGTGCTATAGCGCTTTGAGTATAAGAAAGGTGCGTTATAAAATGTATTAATTATTATTGATGTCTAATCATGTCCAGAAATATAATTCTATAATCTGCACAATAAACAACAATCTCCAGATGTTTCAAAATTTTTGCCTGCCACCAGATAAATTACTAAGGCATACAACATATTATTTATATTTGATTGACAAATAATTTAGACAAAAAAGCTGCATAAATTCTATATAGTATTTTAAATACAACTTGTACAAGGCTTCTGGTATAATTCGCCTCTGGTTATTTTTCCTGTATTAAAACTGTCCGTATGACAGTATGCTGCTTTATATTATATTATCTTAATGTAATATTATAATCATGAACAAATCAAATAGTTTTACCGTGTACTCCATTTGTTATTCTTCTAGTTATAGCGGCTAATGAATCAGAAGTCTCACACATTCACAGAATGAAGCTTACACCGTGTTGCAAAATAAGGTGATATGGCCTTTGAATGTTAGTAGTATGTGAGAATTGCCTGACCCTGACATCTCCGTCAGATGTTTGAAAGGTCAGTATGTAGCCGCTGACGGCTGCCCGCGGAGGCTTCCAGGAGAGCACAGCGCTTTCTGTCTGAATATTACTGGCAACCAGATCACGCGGAGCATCCACATCTACGTAACACACAACCACATCACATTCATGCTTATTCAGACAATAAGATGACAGAGAAATAAAATGACAGAATTTTTAGTACAGAAAAATTCCAAAACTTTTGTCACTGATGCATTATGGGAGAATACATTTTTATTTACAGAATTGTTGTTTTGACAAAGCAGAATAAAAATTGTTGAAAAATGAGTTATTTTGTTGAAGTGAGTAATTTTTCATATTATACAGGTAGGTACATCGGATACTTTTTGTATTGATTACCAAATGCTAGGCAAAACATGAAATATGTAAAAAACAAAACAAAAAAACTAATTTTTTTAATCATTATTATTAGAATTATTTTATTAGGTAAAAAAATCTTTGTCATACATGAAATGGTTTTAATTTCTTAAAAGATATTTTATAGCTGCTTTATTATTATTATTATTTTGTAAATAAATTTTTTTTTGTGATACATTAAATGTTTTTTATTCTCAATCAGAACACATATGAGAAATTTATAGGACATTTCTTAAAAAAAACAACAACAAAAGTTGTGTTAAAGCTGCTTTATACTAGCACTACTAATATTAAAATAATTAATATTTACATTTTACATTTATCTGATGCTTTTATCCAAAGCGACTTACAATTGCTATATTTCAGAGGTCGCACGCCTCTGGAGCAACTAGGGGTTAAGTGTCTTGCTCAGGGACACATTGGTGTCTCACAGTGGATTCGAACCCGGGTCTCTCACTCCAGAGGCATGTGTCTTATCCACTGCGCCATCACCACCCCGTATTATTTTGTAAATCATTTTTGTGATACATTAACTGGTTTACTTTTTCGATCAGGACACTTAAAACTTTTTATATTTTAATCTTAAATATTTAATATTAATAATGATGTTAATATATTAAAGAAGTGTTTTGCATAAATATATATATATATATATATATATGCAAAACACTGCACAAGCATAACAGAATTTCACTATGATTTTATATGTAAATCCTCATTGTTTTATGGGAATTACCCGTTTGAACTCTTCAGTAATGCTGTAAAGCTGTATCTCGTGTGGCCTACAGGAGGCGCTGCAGCACTAGTAATGGTTGACTGTGACCGCATCTCACCTGTTGTGAAGTCTGTGGTCGCTGAAGCACTTTTCTCTTGGTTTCTTATGGCATGAACATTGACTGTGTATTCAGTTGCTGGAGCCAGTGAAGTCATCTCAAACTCCACCGTGTTGCCAGAAACCTGCTCTGATATCTGGGGTACTTCAGAGAAAAATACAAGAAGCAGAAGTTATCTATAACACGTAAAGCAATTGAGCCTAAAACATATAAGAAAAATTGATAATGCAGTAAACAGGTGTTTATAGAGGTGTGGGTATATTTTGGGGTATCAGTGACAGCAGTGTCATGCAGTGCAACACTGAGATATTTTTGCTCTACTCAGGGTGAGTATGCATGCAAGTCAAACATGAATAAAGAAAACTTAAAATAGAGCGAGAGAGCACAGGAGGTTCCCACCGGTGTCTGCGCTGTATGTGATGACATATCCATCCACAGTCGCAACTGCAGGCTGCCAGAGCAACAGCGCATTCGTGTCAGTGACATTGACAGCAGTCAGGCTGCGTGGCCTATCCAGGGCTGGAGGTCACAAAAAAATGATTGATTAAAAAATAAAAGTAAAGAATGAAGACAAAACTTTATTTTGCAATGATATTATTTATGTATTAAATAAATATTATATATAATATATAAAATATAACCAATATAAAATCAATATATTTTATTGTATTACTTGACTTATTTTGTAAAATAAATAAAATAATTAAAATAAAAACTATTTTGTTAAGGTATAATTTGTTACATACCAAATAAATGTAATATATTTTATATAATAAAACAATATTTATATAATTTATATTTTAATTGTATACATTTTCATGTTTTTGCATTGATGTACATCAATTACTTATTTGTTTATATATATATATATATATATATATATATATATATATATATACACTGTACATACACACACACACACACACGTATGGATGTATGTATATACATACATATATTTACAAACTTTTGTTAGACGATCGCAACTAACATAAACGTTTTTAAAAATTAATCACAATCAATATAATATAATATAATATAATATAATATAATATAATATAATATAATATAATATAATATAATACATTATAATATAATATAATTTAGGTTTAAGGTTTTGTTCAGATCACTAACACTCAGTTTGAGCAATACCAATGTTTATCTTAGAAAACACCACTAACCAGTTAAGTGACTTAACCGACCTGTTGTAAAAGTGTCGGACACTGGTTCGCTCTCCTCCAGACCTTTCACTGCAATAACTGACACCTGATACATCTCTCCAGGAATCAGGTTTATTAGCGAAACCTGAGATTGTGACCCGTCCACCGTCATGACCATGGGAGTACCTGTTAATACACAGAAGAGAAGCAATAACGAATGAATTTACAGTATAGTACGTCAATATACTTAAATAACGTGGTTTATAGTAGTATTCACTATATTGCATGTATCTATAGTAATGTGTTCAAGCATTCTTTAGGGTTTTAAGAGGACCAGCACTCGCCTCCTTGGACTGGAAAATAAGTGATTCTTAAGGAGTCCGGTTGGGCACGCGGTACAGTCCAGGAAACCACAGCTGACGTGTCCGTGACGTCAGAGAAACCAAGGTCTCGTAGAACTCCAAGGCCTGCCAGACAGCAATACAGATATATATTAAGCAATGTCAAGAAGAAAACTTTGAAAATTGGGAAAATGTTCCACCCAGGGTCCTTTATGGCCATTAAGATATGAAGTTAATTAATATAGCCACTGGAAAATGGACAAAGAAAGACCAGCATCAAACACTGAGCTGCAGGAGAAGCGGGCCTTTCCCAGGTGCAATGAAAAAGGCCTAAAAGAAAGATTCGTTAGTCTTAATAGTGCAAGTTTCCATTCCAAGAAACATCCACAAAAGCTCGCATTTGTACCATGATCAATCATGCCAAAATCATTAAACTACATTCCACAAATTTACCTGGAGTGAGACATTGACAAAAAGAAGGCATGTTATTTAGATCGGACCATTTACATAAACCAACAAAGAATCATTAGTTCTCAGGGCATGCGGACAAATTAACATTGCTTTCCCAACAACGATGTGCAGAAAAATGTAACTTGATGGTTTAGTAGTGACATGAACATCAGGAGACTTTCCTCTGGATGCATGAACATACACATGAACGTTCCTTCGTGAGAGAAACGAAAGCATGCAAGGTTAAAGTCAACATGAACTGAAGTTGAACATGTGTCAAAATGTCTTTTTTTCAGCTTCTAAAGCACCCACTTTTCAAGCCACAATCAATGTATTTTTCTTGCAGAATAGTCAATGTAATTTGGTGCTTTTGTGCACCTTTCGTAAGTCGCTTTGGATAAAAGCATCTGCTAAATGCATAAATGCAATGTTTGCGGACAGAATCTTTCACACTCTCAAATGTTGAATACGTTAACATTAATACATTTTTTTTAAGTTCATGTTAACAAACGGAACCTTATTGTAAAGTGTCATCAGTTTTTCTTAATGGAAAAATGATGATTCTTGTGAAGAAAAGACACTGATTGACAACAGCAACACAAACTGAATCTTTTTTAAATGACAGAAAGAAACTGTCAGAGGACCACAAAAACCTCAGTATTTGCTGTTGACTTTAACCCTGGTTTGAAACATATCATGATAGATACATTTCAAATCATGGCGCACCAAAGATTAACACATCAGTCAGTACCTGTTTAGGATGAAGAGTGTTATTTAGTTGTTAAAGACACTTCCACCACATTGCAGCCAAGAAAGCCCTCTCAAATCCAGAAATGATGCGAAAGGGAATCCTATAACACTGAACACAATACCTGTTCTCGCAACGGCAGTAACGGGTTGGGAGCGATGTTCCAACGTGACACCGTAAAGCTCAATTTCATACTCAGTTCCCCCCAAAAGCTGTGTTAACACTTTGGTTCTTTCATCGCCCGGCACAACGAACTCTCGAGGGTGGGATAGCTTTCTCGAATCTCTAACTTTGAGCACAAATCGATCAAAAACGTCGTCTTCTGCCGTCCAGGCCAGCCGGAAACTCTCCGGGTTGACGTCCGACACGAAAAGGTGCTCAATCTCTGGTTCTGCCTCTGATTGAAAGGAGGAAATGGGTCTTTTTCTTGTTTTAAGAAGGAAAAGAGTTTGAGTTCATTTCCAACTACCTTGCCGGTCTCCAACCATTTGACATGCATCAAGTATTACGACTACTTCTCCTGTTAGTTAAACCATGGACACATAACAACAATGTAAACGCGTCCCTTTAGACACCATATGGCACTGCAAATCATGCACGCCACTTACACATGACATCTTTCTGTGCAGTGATTTCATGCAAGACTGTGTCCTTCTGAGCTGCATCATACAAGATCTCAGGCCTCATGCTGGTGAAAAACCTGATGATATGGGACTTGAATATTGATTGATATAGTTTTTGTCATCCATTTAAGTAGACAGTTTAAATATGGCATCAGACATGTAGGACAAGTGAGGCATGTATTGTTCACTTGAAACAAAGAAAAATACTTATCGATGGAGGAGACCTGGCCAATAAACAAGGGATAGTATTGAGTTGGTAGTTGAGTTTCCCAACCAAAGCTTAGATCAAACAGCATGTCATCTTCTAAAAGATAGACTGTGACATCAAATAGGACGTGTAAACACAGGACATGTTCATTATTTTTAATTGTCATCTGCATAAGCTTTATAGGTCTTTGAATTTTTGTTTTCTAGTATTTTCTTTTGATCCGTCTGTACACTGCAATAGAAGTTACCATGGAAAAATGTGCGTTTACACAGAATAGGGCATAAATGTAATTACACTGCAATCACAATTTTGTGAAACAATCTAATGCTCAAAGGTTAAAAACAATTCTATTAAAGTAATTTTACAGTTAAAGGTGATATTTATCTTACTAATTGGTTGCACTGTGTACCATGTGGCTTTGCTTCATTAAAGAACTGCTCACCTCAAAACAAAAGGTCACACCCACTTGTGCCTCTCATTTCATTGAACAGACATGTCAGGTGATATTATATATTTAAAAACAATTAAAGGGGCGGTGGGGGGCCAAAAAGGTAGTTTGTTGCCTGAGGGCAACGCCATGCCATAGAGGGTTAAAATAATTAAATAATCTTGAAACCAAATACATTTACTTGAAAAGCAACAGTGCATAGCATATTAAAACTGGTGTCTTGATGCACTGGCAGATGCTTTTTTTATTTTTTTATTGCAGGAATACATACAGATGTTTTATAATTATAAACAAGTAAAAAAAAAAATAATAATCTGTAGTAAGACCAAATATATCCAAGATGCATTCTCTGAAAAAAATAAAACATTAAATATCTTATGCATTACTTCTCAAACAAATGATCTTGTATTGTTATTTTTATTTTATTTTTTGGTGAAGTTTGATTTTAGTATAAAAAAGACTGATTGACAACAGCAAATGTGTGGGCAAAGTTTTTAAATGGACAAAAACAAAATTTCTCTATATTTCAATGGTCCGCTTTAGATATTCTACAGACTATAAATAACTTTGCAATTACAAGCCAACTAACTTTTATAACTCTTGTAAGTAGATGATACTAGATTGTTAAGTTAGGGTTAGGCGTTACTTATAGACCTTATGCGCCAGAGAAACAAGGGCGCAGCCATCTTTAGATTATTGTCTTTGAACTTCCGTTTTTGCGGTCGCTCTGTATATTTCTATGGCATTGCTGTCCAGGAGTAATTAGCTTTTGAAGAGGATTTACTTGATGTAAACTTAACGAAAGTTATCATGAGGATTGTAATGTTTAAAGCAGCTGTCTTAACAAATGTCAGAAGACCGGGAAGATTTTAAAATGAGCCGTTCATTTATAAATAGGCAAGATCGTTGTGAAAATACAGACCGGAAGACAAAAGACAACGAGTGCAGCGCTGAAAAGGGGCGGGGCTACATAAGGTCTATAGTCAACAGAATGTCTGTTGGCGGACCATTAAAAAAAGAGTTAGCAGACTATATTAATCAGACAGTCTACTAATACTCTAAAGAGAGTTAGTTGACATGAAGTTGCAAAGTTACTTATAGTTAGCAGTGTTGGGAAAGTTCATCACTTTCTACGTGAACTAGTTCAAAGTTCAGTTCACAAATTTTAAAATTAACTAGTTCAGTTGTTCATAGTTCATACTTTAAAATTTTGAACTAGTTCATAGTTCTTTTTTTCCATATGTTGCTGCGAGCTATTATTTCTCAAAATTATTGCCACAGCCCATATAGAACCACAGACAGCAATTATTTTATCGGCGGGAAAAGTTTGCACAGAAATGTAAGATTTTTCCCTTACTCACAGCTTGTCATAAAACTCGTTTAAATGATCATACGACGCCTCCTTGCTGCTTTTTGTTTTGATGACGCATGCGGCGGTGCGACACTGGTGCTGGTGTTGCCAGATTGGGTGTTTTTTCCACTACATATTAAGACCTGTTAACGATGTGTTTTAGCCGGGTTTTCGCCTGGAAGGCTCTATAGAAATTTGGCACCCTATTGAACGAAGTTAAACTGATAGAACGTGCCGTTCACAGACACCAGAATGAACGAGTTCACATTAACGTTCATCAGGCAGTAATACAGTACGTTCAGTTCACGTTCGCCAAAAATATTAACAAGTTCATGAACTATCATTCAATGAACGCGTTCAGGCACAACAATGATAGTTAGTAGAATGTCTAAAGTGGACCATTGAAATAAAGTGTAACCAATAACAGTTCTCGTCAGTACTGATTTTAAAATGACTGACCAATTAGAAGCAGCAGCTGGGGGCGAGAAAAGCATCTTGAGCATATTAAGTGTTTAGAGCAACTGTACATTTTATCAGGTTTTTGTCATGGTATTGTGTGTCTAACATATCAAAGAGAATCTATCAATCTTGAACATGTCCTGTGCATACAACCACTGCAAAAAATGCAATAGAGGTAAAATATGATCTACTAGATATTAAAAACTATTTGCTAGTCAACAAAGTAGAAACTACTAAGCTTGGGCAGAGAAATCTCTGAGGTGAAGGAGTGACGTGCAGTTGAAAAGCAGAAAGCGGTACCTGTAACAGCCACTGTGGAGATTGGACGAGACTGTAACCCATTCCCTGACAACCCGGTCACACTGACCTCATAGCCAATGCCAGTAATCAGGCCCAAAACATCCAGTAAGGTCTGGTTTCCCGGCACTACGAACTCTTGTGGCTCCAGCAGCAGGCCAGAGTCCGACACCTTTACCTGAAAATGGCTGAAGCCCTCAGAAGAATCTGCTTCCCAGGACACCCGAAATCCATATGGGGTAATATCCGAAACAGTGAGGTTTCCCACTTTAGGTAATGACGCTGGGATACGTGGTACAGGATTCATTTGGGTCCCGTAGTTGCAGTGTTATAGGAGGGGACAATACAGGGTGAGGATGTATAATTGATTCTGCAGTGATTGCAAGGTCAAAATAGCTTGTTATTCGTCAAATGTTACTCATTAATTTGTCAATGTTAAGCTATTATTGTATGAGCTTTCTTTCTCCATGTAAAATAACCGAGTATTCAGTGGGTGCAATACAACTGCATGCATATGCAATATCAAAAACGGGAATGAATCAATCTAATCATACATCTGTGTTAATATAACTAAACAACATGTGGTCAGACAGATGCAAAAATGAGTTTCCACACTGCAAATCTACTTTTCCTAATGCACAATCATGTAATGTTTCAAGCACACCAGATTATGTTGCAAACAAAAACAGAGGGAGGATTAGTTTTTTTATTTTTTACCAAGCACAAAAACTGCTTCAAAATCCAATGTTTTTTTCTTTCATTTTTGATAGTCCAAAAATTCACACTTGGGGCCAGATTTAACAGCTTGCACCAGCGCAGACTCTTGGCTTTCAAAATCTACTGTCAGGATTTACTCAAGACACGCAGTGAAAAATGTGCGCTGAAAAGCCGTGAACAGGGTTATTTTTGCGGTTGACCTTATTGCATATGCATTTGTAGGAGTTTCCCTTTCAGATGCAAAATTTATGGGAGGAGAGAATTTAAATGAATCACTCAAGGTGATTTACTAAGGTTTACGCTTGTCAATTTACTTGTATTTGGTAGATTGCGTTGATCATTATGGAAATGATCTGGCAGGGTCTGTGTTCTTTCATTTGTCACGAGCAGAACCTTCTCACATCTGCGCTTTTATGGGATTGCGCTCTCACTCTAATTTGCTCTGTTTAGTAAATCTGGCCCTAAGTGTAAAAAGGCCTTCGGAGAAGTCTAAAAAATAACCATGTTAAATATTACATGCATGCAATTGTACCAAAACAAACAAAAATGTCAGTTTCAGAAATTTGCTTGCAACCAGGTCTAACCCGGATGGAAATTTGTTAGTTCTGTCTGTTAAGTCCTTATTTTTTGTGATAGAAGCATGAAAAACTTGCACAGTACCTGTACTGGTATTGAAGGAAACTGATGGAGTTTGACGGCCACGAGACAGACCATAAAACACTATGTCATAGACCGTAGAGTCCATAAGACCCATCACGGTAACGTTCCTCTCTGTGCCTGATAGCCTGAGCTCTACAACATCATACAGCTGCTCACGGTCAGTGATACGAGCAGCAAAGCCATCAAAGTGGCCTGACAATGTGCTCCAGGACAGCGCCAAGCTATTCGGGAGGGTTTCAGACACCACAATGGTGCCCAATTTAGGCTTAGGCTCTGAATGAAAGAAAGTATTAGGTGCTGTTACGAAACTAAACAGTAGCTGAAACAAGCGAAAAACTGGATGTTTAATACAGTAGGAATATTCTGGGTTATTTGCCATAATGTCTATGATAAGCATCTGTGGTCTGCAGTCAATTGCGGCAGATAATAATTACGACTTCATCCTCAGTTTGAAACATGGTAAAGAAAATGCATAAGCATTCAGTGGGACCAACTAATTTTTCCACTTGAGGACAAACTATTTAGGTTTGCCAGAAAAATGGCATCAAATCACTGATAGCAACTCAAGTGTTTCATTTTAAATGCTTAGTAGTAAGTAAACTAGGTATTTTGGCCAGAATCAGATGCAATATGGACCTGATTTTATCCCACAATTTCAAAAGACTATGGAGTGAGTGACAAATCGAACATAACTTGTGCAAACACAAGGTTGGGAAGCAAATCTTTCTAGTCCTATTTACACTAGTCCTGCTAATCAACAACATGCCGTAGACATTACCTCGCAAACAACCAGGAATACTACTTTAAGTCATGATCTCATGTACTTTGTGCCATACTATGAACTATGTAATTGTGATTTTTTTTATCTCCACCATTCTGACATTATTTCTCACAATTCTGAATCAATAATTCTAAGCAATTAAGAGTTTATACCTCGCAATTCTGACTATTATATAAAAATAAGTATCCTTATCCTGTACTTCAAGTTCATTTTATTTTTTAGATATACTTTATGTAGTAAGTATACTAATATCAATGTACTAGAAGTATACTTGTAAGTGTACCGCTTCAATACTACTTGGGACTAAATTGGGCCACTTTTTAGTGAATAAAAGTATACTTTTAAGTATAATTTAAGTGTAACAGTAGTAGACTTTGTGTACAGTTTACAACTAAGTTTTTCATTTGTACTGCAACTATACTACAAGTGAACTAATAGGTATACTGATAGTTTACTTGTCAAATACTTGTAGCAAATTTTTAGTTTATGAAAGTACACTTACTCTCAGTAAACTACTATTTTAGTAGTTTTATTCTGCAACTTGTTTTCTTTAAGTGAACATAACACCATACTTAAAGTATACTATTTATATATTATTTTTGCACTTTAAGTATACTACTATGTTCCTATTTAGGTAAAAAAATATATACTTGAAATATACTTTTAACTGTACTTTAACTTTTTTAAACAATTTATTCTAGCTTCATGCATCCTTTTTCAACAACTCTTGAATGTGGGTAAGTTTCATAAAAAAGCAACATTTTAAACAAAACAACACTTTTGTCAAAGACTATGTCCAGATCGGATTCAGAACGATGATCAAAACACAGATGGAGTAGATTGAGTCCATCAACACCCCCAAAGCTTCACAGTCGTTAACCCTTCCTGGGTCAACATTTCATTCTGTAACATTAGGCAGTTTTAATTTAAATGTTTGATTACCACTTTATTTTACATTTGCCTAAGCAATGCCTCTATCGCTTGTCTCTGCTCTTTCAGAATATGTGTAATATCGCCCCCTACCGTATAACAGTGAAAACATGGATAGCCGAAAAATTCAGTCAACGCAGCGGGGAAAGAGTAAAGTAGATTTGAAGTAAATTCCTATGTACACTACCAGTGGTCTAACCTACAAAAAAAATGTACTTTAAGACAGTTTTATATGTGGGAATTAAAAATTATAAAGTAAAAATTAAAAAAAATAAAAGTCCAAATTGCAAGATATAAGCTCGTAATTGCGAGAAATAGTCAGAATTGTGAGATAAAAATGTGCAATTACCTTTTTATTGTTTTATTCCACGGCAGCAAATGGGCTTCCATAGCAAACCAAATCTTCAAAACCCAATATAAAGGTTTAAAGGATGTATTCTGAGAACTCAAAAGCATGCTCTGCTGTACCTGTGGTTACTACAGTTGTCAGGGCAGCTGTGTTGGCGCCACCAGAGGTGGCATACAGCTTGATCTGATATCGCGTGTCTCCTCTGAGCCCGGTCAGCACCGTGGAGCGGGCACCTGTGGGCAAGGTGCGCCCCGTCGCCTGCGTGGGTAAAGCAGACTCTCTCACCTCGACTATAAAATTATCAAACGCCTTCTCTCCCGTCCGCCAGGAGAGTGACACTGTGTCTGAGGTAATGTTTGAAACAACTAGCCCAGACAAGTCAGGCTCGGCCGCTACAGGGGGAAAAAGCCAGCCATTGCGTTTTGTTTAGTGTCTCTTTCTCTGCTGTCAATAGTTTTAGAGATCTGTCCATGGTAACAGCCTTGTTCAAAGAGATAGTTCAGCCAAAAAGCATTTACTCATCCTCATTTCGCTTCAAATCTTTATGTTTGTGTAACTGGTCAAAATTCAAACCAAGGGTCTCTGGCATGGGAGGCGGGCGCACTAAGAAGGATGCGTCAGTCACTAGGGTGCCTTTTGAAGCCAGGGACGTGAGGTTTACATGCACAGCTCTTACTGGCCGACGTCCATTGCACTTGCTTTCCTCTAAAGCTCACTCCCATCCGGGTCACGGCACCAAATGTAACTCGTTCTACTCGACCAGCTTCGAGTGGGATTCGAACCAGGGTCTTCCGGTGTGGGAGGTGGGCTCGCTAACAAGGACACTAAAGTGAGGTTTACACGCACAGCTCTTACTGGCCTACGTCCGTTACACTTGCTTTCTTCCGTGAAAGACAAAAGGAGATATTTTGAAGAAAGTCGGTCAATGTGCATAGTACTAACTTGGCGAAAATTACAAAAAGCTCTGTGAACCCAGCTAACAGGAAACAGTTGCAAGACTTTGGCTAACGTTGCGTTCTGGCAAGGTTCTCTCAAATTTATTCACAAACATTCTTCCAGTAACGTCAATAGAACATTCATTCAAAGTTATCTGGTCCCTTAAGTAATGTCAAAATGTTAGCCCAAGCACATTATTTTGCTCACGGAATGTTTTTCCCTTTTTCCTAATGTTCAGAGAACATTCAAAAGTAACGTTCCCATCATGCAGAATTATAAAATGGAATGTTCCCTCAAAAGTTGTGTAACCAAGAAAAAAGGTTACGTCTTTTGAAGTCAAACCACAGCTTTGTGTGAGTAACAGACTAAAAGGGGGCATTTACACTCCAATCTTTACCAAACAAAAGGAAATGGTTTTCTGCGTTTTGGCCATTCATTTACATGACAACAGCGTTTTGGAGGCCTGAAAACGCAAACATTTGAAAATGGGTTTCAAAGAGTAATTTTGAAAACCGACACCATTATCGTCTCTGTGTACACAAAAAAAAACGAATTTGTTAAAACAGTGACGTCATGCTCATGCTTATGTATTCAGTCTATAGGCACGTAGTGTTTCTTTACAAAGTAACATTGCCATCTACTGGCCTGGCAGCAGAATACAGCACTTTTTGTAATTTTCGAGGAACGTTGTCATTTGTACGGAAAAAAAAAGCTACGGAAAAACTTGTTTTTAGTACATCTTTGTCGTGTAAACCCTTAATGTAGTCACATACGTGCTTGCATACAGAATTTAATGCAAGTCGAACCTGATGCAAATCCTCTTGTGGCACCAGATTCAGATTTCCATGTGCACAGGCAGATGCTGAAACTTTCATTCAATCTTCAATTGTGCATGTTCCTCACACAAAGCTATAACATGACTTCAGAAGACTTGAGTTTAATGGACCAGTTTTAGAGAAATCTTCAACATATGAAGATGAAGAAAAAACATACAATTTTGGAATGACATGAGTTGTGAACTTTTTGGTTGAACTACTCTTTTAAGGCCTGATTTATCACTTCCAATACAAACAAACGGGGGAAAACAGCAAGGAAAAGAGAGAATTCCAGTTACCTGTGGAGGCGACAGCACTGACGGAGTCTGTTCTCCTTCCCTTCATAACTCCAGTGAGGTAAGCTATATAGTCAGTAGTTGGCTGTAGCCCAGTGATTTCATATGACTGTGTACCGTGTGTAAGGTTATATTCAACTGGCTCCCGCTGCCAGCTAGAGTCTATAATCTCCAGGATAAACCTCTCAATATCTCCTCTCGTGTCATTCCATGAAATGGAGAAGCTCTCTGATGTAATATTAGACACATACAGACTGCCAACCATTGGAGCGCTATCTAAAGGGAGAAACGGTTATTGGAACAGAGGTAATGTACTTGCTGTACACGGCCGTAACCATGTTTGGACATTGTCACCCTTAATCTCTATGGTGATTACATCCTTGCTGTACAATATGCATAATTTGTTAAGCCGAGGAAATGAATTTCTATTTATTATGAGAGCTGATATGTATTGTTATAGTATAAATACTGACTAGAGTTATTTGTGCTTGTCGGATTAGGCCTGTTTTACACATCCCGTGTCTGCAGTATGCAAACAGCGCATATTTATTTTTGCATGCATACAGGTTACAGTTTTCATAAATTAGATTTCATGGCAAAGTTTGTAAAAAATATAATTAAAATTTAAATAATAAGCCAATTCATTAATAATTAAAATAAATAAAATACATAAATTCTTCATTTTTAATGTTTTCATGAATTGTTCGCGTACACACTGCAGACTCGTGATGTTAAACGGGCCTCACTGTGAAAACAGAAAAGCTGGGCAGAAAAAAAAAAGAAAAAGGAAAAGGTGTTTTCCAAGATTGTTTGTTTAGATGTGAATAAAACTGAAGCTATTTTTGTTGTATTTGTTCACTGTAGTGTCAAAACAGGTTAACAAGATATCGCATTAGTGCATGAAGCAATCAACACAAAAGATGTATAAAGATTATTCCAAATTATTCCCATGCCCATTTTTGATTATTCCCAATCCAAACAAAAGTTAATGCTCAGATGGTTCCCAGAAAGCAGTATTTTTGAATATCACATCAGTATTTCCAGTGAATTATAAATGAATGGGTAAAACATATAAATAACAGAGTTAAAAAAAAAATGAATAAACGTGTTAGAAGAAACAACATGTCAGAAGATGGATGAGCAGCATCTAAGTGATTTTGAATTTTATAATGGTGACGGCAAGTATCTATTTTGGTTTATGTAGGGCTACTTTAATTATTTCAAGAAGTATATTTAATAAAAAAATATATTATTATAATTTCTTAAATGTATAAATATATAAAAAATTTACATCAAAATAGGTTCAGCTGATGAAAAAGATTGGGAACCGCGGCGGTGACATAGAAAGAGCTCAAAATAAACACTACATCAAAATGGATCACTTATTCAAATGCATGTTGCTTCTATATCAAATCAATAGATGTGTGAAATGATGCAGGTAGATGATGAGATCACGCAATGAAATTATATGTGAGAGGGTGAAATATGTTGCAATCACTGCAGCACATCAAAACTCACCACAATGCGGTAAATATATGAGATGGGTGGTGCCATGCATTTGGGGTAGCTGGTTGAAATGGATGATAATGGTTGACAATGATTACTGCTGAACACAAAGCTTTGATTTCAGTGGAAATTAATGGAAATATGACATATCCTTTGCCCCAACGCAATCAACTTGGAGGCAAGACCGACACAGTGGCTGGAACAGTACAGCAATGAAGTCGTTTCACAATCAACAAATTATTGTGGACATTCGAGAGACGCCGTTATGTGTTCGGTCATCATTCTCATGGGCCACATGCAACAAACACGCTTAGGGTTCGTGAAGAATTAAAAGGAAATGTTAAAGTACAGAAGCACCTGCTTGACACCACAGCTCCCAACTAGAATGAAAAAGGTCAGAAAGAGAGAAAAGATTAAGAAAAAAAGGTAAAATAGATAATAGGTTTCCCATCCCTTGTGAAAAAGAAGTAGGCTTAATTGTATTGAATGTGCACTTGCATTGCGTTTTAAATCTTAAAAAAAGTATATTCATAAAAACTGTACTTGCAGATAATATGATTAATTAAACATTGATATAAAATTTAGGATTAATTTATATAACATTAATTGAACATAGAAAATATATATATTTAAATGTATTTATTTAAATAAATAAATACATGCTTGTCAGAAAATTCTACATATTTCAAAGACAACAGAAATAATTATTGTTCAACTAATTTGAAATGACTACATGTATTTGAAATGAACTGGAAACTTGAACTTAATGGAAATTAAGCAGGGGCTGAGTTGTGAGTTTGTTTCTCAATTGAATGTGAAATGAATATGTGATGAGTTAGTTAGGGTTCAACTAATTGTATTTAATATAAAATGAAAATGTATTATAGTTTAAATTTATATCATGACAATAACAAGCAATTAAGTGTCTTTTTCACAAGGGATATCCAGGTCAGCATGGATACCTGTTGCTGCTTCAATGTTGATCGACCCCAGGATCGAGCCCTGATGCACTCCGTATAGTGTAATTGTATAAGACGTGTCGGGGCTGAGCCCAGACATCCATAAACTACGTGCATCACCAGATACCGAAAGGTTCTGTTTTTCTGGACCACCTGCTGAATTTGCCACTTCAATCACAAAACTGTCAAAGGCAAGGCCATCCTCAATGATCCAGGACACATTGAAACTATCCCAAGATACATCAGACACACTCAGACTGCCAATCTGCGGCTTCTGCTCCTCTGACAGACAAAGAAATCAGAAATGAGTTATTGTCACTGAAATTAATTACATTTGCATGATGAAATGAGCTCAACTTGCCAGTGCCACTGGCATAAACACGATGACAGAGACAGGTAAAACAGTTTATAGATGGAATGAAATGATATGAATGAAGACATGAGGCACAAAGATGGTGTTCATTCATGTTAAGAAATAAAGGTCAAAATGTGATCCGATATATAAAACAAAAACGTTTAGAATTATTTCATGCCATAATCCATAGGGGACGTTTGGAAAGCACAGGAACAATTCTGCAAGCGTTTTGTGGCACTAGAGTTATAGGATCACATCTTGGGTATTACCTAAAATGTTTAGTTTGATTGAAAAAAAAAGTGAATTTTAAGTAATATTCAATGTTTAATAAATAATTAATACACTACCATTTAATAGTTTGGGGTCGGTTAGATTTTGTAAAATGTTTTTGAGTCTATTATGCTCACCAAGGTTGCATTTATTTGATCAAAAATACAGTAAAAACAGTGATAAATTGTGTAATATTATAACAAATTTAAATTATGTTTTGTATTTGAATATATTTTTAAAAAGTAATTTATTCCTGTGATCAAAGCTGAATTTTCAGCATCATTACTCCAGTCTTCAGTCTCACATGATCCTTCAGAAATCATTCTAATATGATGATTTGCTGCTCAAGAAACATATCTGATTATTATCAGTGTTGTGCTGCTTAATATTTTTGTGGAAAGAGTGATACTAAAATTCAAATGCATATATAAAAAACAGTAACACTACAATAAGTTCTCATTTGTAAACAACGAACTAACAACGAATGAGCATTATATTTGATACAGTATGTATTAATCTTTGTTAATGTTAGTTCACATTAGGTCATGTTAGTTCACAGTGCATTAACTAATGTAAACAAATGCACCTTTTGATTTTAACATTGTATAAGTAAACATTGAAATTAACATGAACTATGATTGATAAATGCTAATAAAAGGAACTAAGTATTGTTTATTCTTAGTTCATATTAGCTAAAGTAGTTAACTAATGAAACCTTATTGTAAAGTGTTACCAAAACGAACTATAACAGTATATCAATGATAATAAAATAACACTGATAAAGTATAATGCTTTCTTGCTGAATAAAAGCATACATTTCTTAAATTTATTATAATTTCATTAACATCATTTCTTTTGAACTTTTGAATGGTATTGTACAACTAAATACTTAACATGCACAGAACGTCGCTTGCAGGATTTGGGTTTGAACTAAACACTCGTGCAAAACCTAATTTCTTTCACAAGCCATCACACGCCTGCAGAAATGCTCCTAAGATAAATGACATCAGTAGTACTGTGATGGCGGATGACAGATGGCTGTGGTTTCTGAAGATGATGTCCATGTACCTGTCTTGACGTGAACATTGACTGGTTGAGATTTTTCGCCCTCCTTCATCCCATATAAAGTAATCTCATAATGCACGCCAGCGGTCAGCCCATCAGCATGGACCTGCCTGGCTTCTCCAGATACGTCAATAATGCGCTCTTTAGACTTATTCGACATTGAGTTCAGCTCAACGCTGAAGCTATCGAAGGCTCCTTCTGGAGCTGACCAAGATAGCCTCAAACTATTTCTGCTCACATCTGTGACTTTTAGGTCACTTGGAGGCCCTTGACTTGGGCCCTCGAGTTCATCACTTGAGGCTTCAGCTTTAAAATCTTCTGTTAAAAAAGTGGAGGTAGAGACTGCTGGTTGAACCTCCTTATGGAGGCTTGGTAGCATTGTTGAAACAGTTTTGACGGTCAAAGCAACAACATCAGGAGAGGTAGACTGTGCTAGAGGAAAGTACATTCAGTGTATTTAAGGTCAGAGATTTAAGACGGGACAGAATTAGAAGTGCTTTTCCTGTGAAAACAAGAGGTTAAAAAGTCATTGACTAAGTGCACAATTAAATGGGCCATGACAAGAGAAATCAAATTTGCTTTGATCTTTTGACATATAAGAGGTCTTTGTACCATTAAAACATCCTGAAACTTCCGAAGCTTATTAAAAAGTCCTCCTCATTCTAAACTAAGTAGTCATTTAATCAATTCATTAATCCAAGTTAAAACTGGTAATTTCAGACAGAGGGTCAAGAATGAAGGTTGAAAATATTAGTTTTTCTACATATATATTTGTTTTGTTTTTTTATACATTATAAGTCAACCTCAAGGAACATATAAAAATAATTGTCATGGCCCCTTTAAAATATGACTATATTCATTTTAAACATACCATTAATCTCCCGTTTATCCTGGGAAGTGGTTCTTTGATTTGCTCCATTAATAGTTGTACAATAATTTCTACTGAAATCTCAAAAGTACATTTTATAATTCTTTTTGAATGAACATTATGATGGTCAATCATATTCTGACTGGAATGCCATGAGGCTGTATTCATTAAATAGTTTCAACACTTTAACATGTGGTATTTCATCCACGTGCATATGTCAGGGTTATTATATTTAACCATAGAACCATAAAAAAGACCATAAAAAGCATTTTCATTCATATATATATTATAAATTCAAAACATATACCCCCCCCCCCCCTCACTTTCTCAATGTGCACTGAGATTTGAGACACACTGCATGCGGTAAAACTTAATTCACATGCAAATGATGTTACCAGTTACCAAATCTGCATGCATGTTTATGAAAACATCTGGAATTAATGGCTATGATGAGCCATTAATTGCTGAAGTTTCCAAGTAGTCCACCAGAGTGGAAGTACATGGGACACTTCAGACTGATGGACAATCCATGCAGACCTCGGGATGTTTTCAGGAAACGGCATGCATGAACTCAATAAGTTGTTAACTCTAACAAGTTAAACAATATTCTACTAATCAGTTTTCTCATGCATTCTCTTTTTTCACCACACCGTTTAGTTTGTAATGAGCATTAACTATTTTCTCCACTGAGATTTGAGGATATTCTTGTAATTTACAAACTAAGGCTGGGTGATATACTGAATATTTGCAATATATATCTGAAAAACCAAAAATAGGAGTTAGAGTTCTGTGCCTGAATAATTATTTGCTGGCAGCATGACTCATGGAGGTCATGGAATTCTCTGCATTTATGTAATTTTTAAACAGCAAATGTTTGGTAAATTTTAATATTCAATAAACAATTATTACAATAATTATAATTATTATATTATATTAAATAAATAATACATAAGTGTGACATTTTCCCTTGTCTTCACTTAGCAAAAAATTTTTTTAATACAACAAATATTTATTGCATTAAATAACCTGAATTGGCTTCAATTCTTCTTAAAATAATAGCTCCTCTTATAAAAAATGAAATGGTCAAAATTAAATATTGAGATAAATATTGAAAAGAGTAAAACGAGTGAAAAATATAAAAAGTGTATATATATATATATATATATATATATTAGGGATGGCCCGATACCGATACTGGCATCGGGTCGATACTGTCCTCATATACTCGTACTCGTACTCATAAAAATTCGCCGATACCACGCCCCGATACCACGTACATTTTGCGAAACAAAACTGGCCGCCGCGAGTGCTTTGTCGAGGTGAACTGAGGCATAGGGACGTGCACTCCATACGCAAAAGAGTGCGGCGCGGCACTAGATCTGATGGCCGAGCGCGAGCGCGGGCGCGGGCGGTAATGCACTAACTCTGTGTGTGCGGGTTCCGGGAGAATAAAACGATTCGCGGGACTCCCGCAAACTAGAAATATCTATGAATACAACATATTAAAACTAATAGATTTTCATTCATCTGTTGCAGAAAAGCAAGAAGAACAACTAAAACAAAATAGAAACGATTTACAGGCCAGAGTTTCAATTCATAACATGTTTGCAGTGTTGAGCGATGTAGCCAATCACAGACATGTGTGTTGATTTCTTGAACGCAATGGCCAATCAGAAGCATTTAAGATAGTCTCCCCTCACTGCTCAAAACTTTTTTGTTCAGTGCTGAATTCTGTATGCTGGCAAATCCTCTAATTATAACAAACAAAGTGTGGATATTATGAAAGATTCATTGTGCAGTCAGCTTCATTGATAATAACAGATGTGTGAGATCGCGATGAACTGTCAGCTTTTTAGGAATTAGACTATTAAGGGAGCGCACTTTGGGCGCATTCAGTAATGTCAGACCATGCACGCAGTAACTGCTTGCTTTTATGTTAAATTAAAAGTGGTTTGTGTGTTATTACATTTATTATTTTACTCATTATTATTTATTTTTAGACTTGTTAAAACAAGCAGAGAAGAAAATAAAAACAGTCTTCTAACCTGTGTTCTAAAATAGTCTTCTGTCTTCTTTTTTGGGAGCCTATAGTTACTTTTGCGGTAGAAATATCGGTATCGGTACTCGATATCGGCAAGTACACAAATGTAAATACTCGTACTCGTATCGGTTTGAAAAAAATGGTATCGGGCCATCCCTAATATATATATATATATATATATATATATACTTTTTTTCTTTTTTTGCTGTATCACCCAGCCCAAATAAGCATCCATATCCTGATGCATCATCATCATGCATGTTTTTTGCTCTACCATTTGATGTATGGGAGCAGTTGCATATCATATTTCATGCAAAATGTGTCATTCCACTCGTAAACCTATGAAACCAATAATTTCTTAAAGTAGCAATGGTACGAAAAATCAAACAGATGACTTGAAACCCAAAGATAGTTTATACCTGTAACTGCTATTGCTTCTAGTAGTGACGATCTTTGGTTATTGGATATTCCATAAAGCCTTACTTGGTACTCAGTGGAAGCCCTTAGACCTCGGATTTTAGTGCCATTCACCTCCCCATTGAGATGAACCTCCTTGTTCCATTTCCCTGAGAAATCTTTAAGCTCTACAGTGTAACTATCATAGCCAATGAGTATATTTGACCCCCACGAAAGATCAAATCCATCGGATGTGACATTGGACACGGTCAAGGTGCCGGTGGGATCCTCGTATCCACTCCCAGAGAACGGGCTCTCTGAGTTCTCGAGAGGCACAAAGCTAATGACATTGTCGTCGGTGCCTTTGGCTGAGCCGAGCTCAGGAAATGTGTTCGCTAGATAAAAAGTGAAAGATGCTACAAGAAAAAGACAAAAACATTTGAAACTGGGCAACAACGGATGAAACCTCATGACAATAACATGATCACACGTGCAAATCCCTTCATTCAAGACCAAATATGATTGACTATCATCTAGACAGATAAGTCAAATTAATGCTAGCAAAAAGCCCTCACACTGTTCCCTTACCAGGTGCAACACAATACGTTTCCTGAGAGTGAAAAATGCTGATCATAATCGCAAATAATCTGTTCATATTTAATACACAGTTGTGTGGAGAGAGATTTTTGTTTGGGCGTATTCAAAAACTCAGATTTACAGATTTACTGGTGTTGCAGCTGGTTTGGACACAGTATGCAGATCTGTTGAATCTACTTAACACACACCGTTTCTCTGCACTGGTGATGACGATAAAGTGTGTTATGATTCTATCCACCTTATTTTTCAATGCAGAGGTAAGCTATTTTCAGTGAATGTGAACTGAATTACTGGCTCAAAGTGAATGACAACTCTTTTGTCTTCTGTAGAGCTGCTTATAGGTGAATTGAACTCATTTCGTAATTGAATAACTTTACACACTTATTCAACTGAATCAACACTGAACTGACGTGAGCTGAATAATGACACTATTGTCTTTACAGCAGAATTTAATTCTGTTTGCATCATTGAATCATTATTTTCCTGTTTATCCCTGTGAAGCTGATTTGAAACAATCTGTATTGTATAAAGAGCTATAGAAATAACTGAAATAAAAAAAAACAATAAATGACTGGAATGTGCGATTTAATGTTTTGCTTCATTATTGGTTATAGTTAAATAATATTAATTGTGTGTACTCCTCGTTTGTAAGTTGCTTTATATAAAAGCATCTGCTAAATGAATCATTTAAATAATATCAGTTTGCAATATCAAGCAGATTGTTTTGTACAGCTAAAATAACTGGAAGTGGCTGACATGGAAAGCCTTGCACCCGCATCTGCTCTTACATTAAAAATAAGGTGGATAAACATGCTCTTAACTTTAGATATCTTGCCTACCAAGTAGAGAAAAATGACAGCAAAAGGAAACCATTAATGCATGCTAAAGCAATCCTTGCAATGTTGATAATTGCATTGCGGTATGAATTGCATTGACACATTTTGAAATGCTTCAAAAATTATAGAGTACTGAATGTTTCATGCCTAAAACTGATAAACAAATGTTTTGGGGGAAAAACATGCATATAAAGTTAGTCATGATCATCTTCACAATCTCTTGTCCACACCTGCAAACAGAACAATGGCATTATGATGTTGCAAAAGTTAACTACAGTAAGGAAGCCCTCACCTGTGGATGCGGTTACAGTGGCTGGAGCACTTCTTCTCTGTGCGTGTTCTGCTACGAGGGTGGCGGTGTAGCGCATGCCAGGAGTCAGGCCGGTCAGCGTGAGTGTGCTTGCAGTAGCAGGCACCACCAGCTCTTCCCGTCGCCCGTCGGCAGACACAAACGCTAGCCTGTAGGTGGAGATCTTGGCCCGGGGTCTCTTCCAGACCAGTTCCAGAGTGGTTTCAGTGGAGTCCCTCACTTCCAGGTCTCGTGGAGGATCCAGATCTGTGTGGGTGGAGATTCAAAACACAGCACAGAAGATTCATCGTCATTCAAGAGAATGGAATCAAGAGGCTGAAGAGATAAAGACTAGTCTGTCAGCATCTACTCATGTCATGCCATTCCCAATCTGTGAGTCTTTTTGTTTTAGTTTTTTTGGGAGAATCTTTGTTTGTGTTCCATATAATGAAAAAAATCACACACTATAAAAGTAGTAGTAGCTTTTGGTCACTACGTTCACTATACAGTAGTGTAAAACATGATCTATGGATGAAAGTCATACTGGTTTGAAAAGAAGACATACGTAAATGATAACATAATAACATTTTTTGGGTACAATTATATTCATGTTCTTGGTGTATCCCTTCTTTATAAACAGCATGTATTTTAACAAAGTGTAATGTAAACTACTGTTTTTGAAAGAAGATTCGTATGCTCAGAGAGGCTGCATTTCTTTGATCAAAAATACTGTCAATAATTGTGAAATATTATTAATATTCAAAGTAACTGTTTTCTATATGAATATATTTTAAAATGTAATTTATTTGTGTGATGCAAAGGTGAATTTTTTAGGACCATTACTCCAGTCTTCAGTGTCATATGATCCTTCAGAAATCATTTTAATAGGATGATTTGCTGCTCAAGAAACATTTATTATTATTATCATCATAATTGCAAAGCTGACACCGTGAAACATTTTTTTCAGGATCCTCTGATGAATAGAAAGTTAAAAATAACAGCATTTATCTGAAATATAAATCTTTCGTAACATTATACGTTGTTTAGTTCACCTCAAAATTAAAATTTCCTTATAATTTACTCATCCCAATGCCATCCAAGATATCCATGTCTTTCTTTCCTCAGTGGAAGAGAAAATATTTTTTTTGAGTTAACATTTCTGGATTTTTCTTCGAATAATGGACTTAAATGGCAACCAGCGTTTTGAAGTCCAAATCAATGCAGTTGATTAAACACCCAGGATACGCACACGTAAGGACCATTTTAAACAATAATATGACACAAAAACATAAATATGTCATTCAACATACAATACAATTTGAACTATCCTCCTTCGCACGGTGACCTTTCAACGTGATGACGTAGTTCCCGGCGTGTTGCAGATCAGCTCAATCCGAACAATTGTAGTTAAAAAGTATATATATTTTTTTTTTAAATGACCTATCGTTTCGCTAGATAAGACCCCCCTCCTCAGCTGCGATCGTGCACAGCATTTTCAAGCACTTCAAAGACCTTTGAAACTGCATTCATTTGGACTTCAAAACGCTGGTTGCCATTGAAGTCCATTATTCGTAGAAAAATCCAGAAATATTTTCCTCAAAAAACTTATTTTCTCTTCCACTGAGGAAAGAAAGACATGGACATCTTGGATGGCATTGGAGTGAGTACATTAGGAAATTTTCATTTTGAGGTGAACTAATCCTTTAACTGTCACTTTTGATCAATTTAAAGCCCCCTTGCAGGATGAAAGTATCAATATCTTTCAAATAAACAAACAACAATAATATTGATCTTAAAGCTTTGAACAGTAGTGTCTGTCGCTCATATAAAGAGAAGAGATCTCACCGGTCAGTGCATTGGTGGTGGCCGGCTCACTCTCTCTCTCATTCTGAACGGCTGTGACTCCAATGCCGTACTCC
Source organism: Siphateles boraxobius (assembly GCF_051911475.1). Classification (NCBI taxonomy): domain Eukaryota; kingdom Metazoa; phylum Chordata; class Actinopteri; order Cypriniformes; family Leuciscidae; genus Siphateles; species Siphateles boraxobius. Next base: position 18,906,255 of record NW_027508855.1, on the reverse strand, counting down.
GTTCCAGGCTTCAGGCCTACGGCACACACAATCCATTAATCCAGAAGATGAAACTCTAAACTGATGCATTTTCAAGCAGGGAACGGGGGGAAATTCTGAGTTATGACAACTCTATGTGAGCATTTTCACTTCTTTATGCGAGTTTCTTCAAATTATCCTTTCGATTTTATACAATGCTCCATGTTTAAGCACTTAGTAGTCTGCACATCAGAAAACAAAGTGCTCTTTCCAGGAGTTCGAAACAAGTTGCATCTGTGATAAATACAGTGTGGGTTTACAAACAGAAATGTGCAGTTTCTATTTTTGTTAAAGCACTCTTTATTCTTTCTTTAATATGTTTTTGGATGAAACATTTTTAATACATTCTTTTTTGGGATGATCCTTCTCTTTTATTAGTGCATATTGTGGAAAAATCACGGCAGACGTTATTGGATATAACTGACATGACCTTTTTTATTTTACAACTCTAGTTTCAAGTTAAAACATAAATTGTTTGTGTCTTGTGGCAATACTTTCTTATTGTGTATTTTAATGTTTGTGTTGCCATGTTTTTGCCTTTTTTTCCCCAGACTAAATTACAAAATCACAATCAACACACTGCTAAAACATATTTGCTTGCTTGGAATTTTTTATCTTGTTTTCCATTTCAAATGTATAGAAATTAAATAAATTAGGGGGAAAATGACTTAAGATATTAAGTCTCGTTTTCTGACAAATTGATCAAAATTAAGTGAGTTTCTGACAAAATATCTGCCAATCGGGAAAGAGACTATCTTGTTTCCCCTTCGAATTAAGTTTATTTTTCTTACTCTATTGACAGACATTCGTCAAATACAGTCACAAATGTATTTATTTTTTTAGAAAACAAGATTTAATACCTTCCGTTATTTTGCTTCTTAAGTAAATGTATCTTGATTTATGAATGTTTAGATATTTGCACTGGAACAAAATGACAAAAATACTGATTAAGAATAATTTTTTGCAATGCAACTAGTAAATAAAATGCAGTTCTCAATAACAGAAGTATAATTTTTACCTGTAATTGTGGCCCATGTCGTGTCTCCTGCTCTTCTAGGGAACATGTCTTCACCATGAGCACCTCCTGCGATCGGTCCGTACTTGATACGGTATCCGTCGATGGATGAGCGGCTGTTTTTCCATTCCACTGTGATGCTGTTGTCAGTCTGATCAACAGCTTTAAGGTTACTGGGGGCATCCAGGCCTGGGACACACAGAAATCCATCCCAGCATCAGTAAAACATTGGCTTGGCTGAGTTAAGTGACAAACTCCTGATAAGCTAAATTTTTCGTTTGTAGAATGATCCTACCTGTGGTGAAGCGTTCAGAGATGGGCTCGCTGGTCAAATCTCCCCTTGTAGAGCTGAGAGAAACTCTGTACTCAGTGTTGGGTTTCAGGTCTTCCAGGCTGTACTGCGTGTCTTTGGCCGAGAGGTCGACATCACGATGGACTAACGGGTCTGTGCTCGGCCCGTACGAAACCCTGAACCCGTCCACCTGAGACACAGGCCTGGACCAGGAGATCACTGCTGACCTGTCAGTCACATCGATAACATCAACCTGTCCTGGAGAATCGATTCCTTCAGCAAAAGGAGGGATATGTGGTTATACTTACAATTATATTCAGTTCAAATAATATTGTCTCAGGTTGTGTGTTCATGTGTTTTGTGAGCGTCTGTTTTTCTTTTTCAACACAAGTTTTGTGTTGTCATGTTCTGTATATCATGGCTGGTTTTATCGGTCGTTTGGTTTCATGTTTTGAGTTCTCTTTAGCTGCATGTTCATGTTTTGTTTGAGCACATGGCTTGTGATTGTGCTCGTGTTTTTGTGTTGTTTGGTGTGAGCACATGGCTTGTTATGTATGTTTCTATGTGTCATGTGCTCTCCTGTCTTTTGTCTTCACCATGGCCTTCTTTTTATCTGATTATTGGTCATTTGCTCCACCTGTCCTCCCTCGTCACCTGCCATGTTTGGTGCTCTATTTATTTTCAATATCTGCATCCGAAATCGCATACTCCCCTACTAAATAGTAGGCGAAAAAACGTATGTGACAAAAGTAGTGTGTTCGAATTCATAGTACTCATAAAAGAGTAGGCAAAAAGTCCTCGGATGACCTTCTACTTCCAGCGAGATTCAGAGGTGTGCATAAGATTGACACTTTTCAATCCCATGAGGCCACGGGAGAGGATTTATGAATGGCAGTGAAGCGACGTAACTGACGCTGGTAGGTCACATGACAATAACAACATTGCAGATGTAGTACATCCAGATTACATTCATACTCATACTAGAACTTTTTTTTTTTTAGCGGCCATGAAGTAATTATTTATTCAAAATAAGTACCTGCTCAAGAGAGTATATCATTTCAGATGCGGCACTTGTGTTTGCAGTCCTGTGCCAGTTAATTGTCAATTATCAAAGTGTTATGTATTTATGTATTTATTTATATGATTTGAAAATACACCTCTCCCACAGAAAGACACACGATTTGAGGAATCAAATCAAATACTGCAGGACAACTTGCACACTGCAGTTTAATATGTCGTGTTAAGGGTTAATTCAAATGAATAATCTAGACTATAAACTTGTCAATACCTACAAAATTCTTTCATGCAGTAAATATGCACTGAAAAGCACATTTCACCCTAAATAGTTTGACCTCACCATGACAGATATCTCCAGAGAATTTTGAGTATTTTACAGGCAGTAAAATGGGGAACTACACTAACTACTGTCAGAAATCAGGGGCCTTTTGAAACCAAAACACGCCTTATTGGCAATTATCATGGATTGCATGTGTGCAAAGGCTGTAAATGTCAACCTAGACACATGGATCTTCCAAATTTCTCACAGTCGAGCACAGAATTGGCCTGTTAAAGCTCTGCTGGCCAGCCCACGCTAGATGTTTCATTGGGTTAAATGATGGCCTCTATTCTTCTTGGCCTTTCCAAACAGCAGGGCTTCAAATTCTTTACTGCTGAGCTAGTTTCACCTTTGACCTCCGACACTTTAGAGCCGTTTCCCAGATGTAGATTAAGCCAAGCTCTCCAGTCAATTACAGCACAGATCAAAAGCGGCGCCTTCAACATTTACTTCAATATTGAAACGGGATCATGACACAGACAATAAACAAGAGGTTTGCTTTAGAGAAGGCGCATTACTTGTAACTACAGTCGAGCTTATTTCGGGTCCTCTGGTGCGGTTCTTTATGACGGACAAAGTGACTTCGTATTCCTGTCCCGGCCCGAGTCCTGGTTGCTCAAAGTTGGTCTGGGAAGGTGTCAGGTTGTTCACGATCTTCCCGTTTTCTTCCTTCTGTTATGGAGAAGACAAAAGAATATGCATTTAGCTTCCTTTAGTCATGATTGTTTCTGCAAAACCTGTAATATATTTAGTAAATGCTAAAATCCAGATCAGTGGGAGACTCAGAAATGTTCTGGGGCTTAAAGGGGCCTTAAAGATAACTTAAAATGATTGAAAACAAGACAAAACAAGCATCAAAATAAGGCAAAAAAAAAAAAGTATTGTCCTTGTGCACCTTATGGACATTTTTGTCTTTTTCAGTTTTTTTTTACTTTTATTATCACTTTACCTGTGTTAATCACTTCACCTGTGTTAATGCTAACTGCAGGAATTGTGGCACAGGTGTGTATTTTTATTGGAATTGTACAATTTTACCCCCATTTCCTTAAAATAAAATCTTTTTTGCACTAGGTACACAATATACTCCCTCTCAGCACCTTTTGGACAAAAATGTCCCCATTGAAACCCATTAAAAATTCAATTTTTAATCCACTTTAACCACTGCCTACGGGTACAAATAAAGGAACCTGAACCTGAAGCTGATAGTGGACAAAAATGTCTGTGTCAAAAAATTTTCATGAAAATTTGAAGCTTGGGAGCACAGACCTAAATTTAGTGGATTAAAGTGGATTAAATGCAATTTTTAATCCCAGGGCCATTTAAAGGTGCAGTGTGTGACTTTTAGCGACATCTAGCGGTTCGGTTGCGAGTTTACACTAAGGGCTCAGCCCACCGCTCACCCCTCCCTTTCGAAGAAGCTACGGTGGCTAAAACGGGACAAACATCGTCGTCTGAGACGGCAGAGAATAGCCAGAGTAAACCAAGTTTCTGTACCACAGTCCATTATAAATCACATCATGGATAAAGTTTACAAAGCCATAGTCAGGTGAGGATCAAGGGTCTTAATACGTAATATAATAATAGTAATTAGTTGATTGTCTCACGAACGTAACCAGCACATTTCTCCCCACATAGCAAACCCATAATACAGCGAGGGAGAAGAACCACATGAAACTATGCAACTATATATTTTTTCTAACAGGGTGGTAAAAGTTTAGCTGGCTATTATGAGCTGTTACTGTGGCTGAGCTGGTTAAAGCGTTAAGCCTTGTTTATACTGGACGCGTCCGCATGAGCCCAAAGGTGCGTGCGTGAAAAATAACGTGATTGTAACAGCGCGCGCGCCTCCGCATCCCCTAGACACCATTTACTACACACAATAGGCTTTTTTTCTCTGATTTTGGAAACTCGATCGACTTAAAATGCTTCCGAGATCGACGGGTTGGTGATTCCTGTAACTGTTTTACGGTCAATGACAAGAGTACTAATCAGCTGTCTCACGAACGTAACCAGCACATTTATCCCCACATAGCAAAGCCATAACACAGCGAGGGAGAAGAATTAAGTTACATGAAACAATTCAACTACATATTTTACACCACTGACAAGGGAAAAGTCACTACTCACGGTGTTTATGGCTAGCTTCTAGCTTTCTGCGACTTCTCTTTCAAGGTAGTGACGAAACGCGCTCTGTAACACTGTTTGTTCGCTGTCGGCTACGGTAGAAACATGACGTCACAATATGTCGACCTTCATAGAAGGGGATTCCCGCGCCTATGTAAATATAAATGCCTCATTCTAAGGTAATAAAATATTACGGTTTATTAAGTAAGTTCTTTATACACCACTGAACACAGAGTTATGGATGTCATATTGCATTTCTTTTAATAGATACTCAATTTTTACACATTGCACCTTTAACTATAAAATGATGCAATCTTTGTTAAGAGGCTTTCATTCTGTTGGCAAGGCTCAAACATTTTAATTTTTAAAAAATTTTACCAGATGGTGCCATTTTTTCAGGTTTGGTCTATAAAGCAAATACTCGCTTTATTCCTGTTTTCTGATTCGGCATATTATAGAGCCAATTGGATAAATTATGCAATGATAATTGTGTGGGTGTGTTGGTATGGATGTCAGAGTGTGGTTGGTATGTGTGTTATAAAAAAAAAATGTGTGTGTGTGTGTGTGTGTGTGTGCATGTGTGTGTGTTTGTAATCGTGAGAGAGAAAAACTGAACTGCAAATAAAAAATCCAATCACTGTGTGCACCAGTGGAGTTTTGCTGGCATCCAATGGGGAAAATCTGTCCTGAGCCCAAACAAAATCTTACCGAAAGCAAATTTTTTGAGATATCAACCTCAAATTTTGATTTTTTAGAATTCAACTTGTTTCATAAAATATATATTTTATATAAAATAATGTTCAGAAATATGTTTCATAAACTTGAACCTATAACTTTTTTTTGTATTTACTTATTAATTGTTTTTAAAATTCTTTAAAATGAGACCAAACTTAGGTCTGAGCTCCCAAGCTTCAAATTTTCATGACAATTTTTTGACACAGACATTTTTGTCCACTATCAGGTTCAGGTTCAGGTTCCTTTATTTGTACCCGTAGGCAGTGGTTAAAGTGGGATTTGGTAGGTGGGGGAACCGTCAAATTTTGTGTAGGTGCTACAGGGAAAAATGACTCACCGTGGGACAACATATTGAGTATCGTGGTATAGCATTACTTTTGGGGACAAGAGTGTCACTGTGGCACCAAGTATCACAATACTTATTTACTTGATATTTTAATGGTTTTATTTTGGTCCATCAACACTGATATGATGCCGATACTATGTTAAAATTGCTGAACACTGGGACAAAGATTGAGCCCTGGCACTGTAGCCACATCAGCCCACATTGCCCCCCTACAGCCATGTGCATTTAAATATGAGGTATTTAGGGGGGTTCGGGGGCATGCTCCCCCGAGAAAATGTTGATTTCTCTGACCTGCATATGTGCAATTTAAGACTTTTGAAGGCCAAAAAAATGGATAATAAATAACTTTAAAACCATGACAGTCGGCATTAGAATATTTGTCAATACCAGCTCTCTCATCTTAATCTTTCTTTTCTCTCAGTCTCCTTATCCTGCCATATTTCTTCCCTTCCTAAAGCTAAACTTTGACTGTTAGTCTTTTCATTTTCTGTGTCAGTGAAGAAAGTAGCCTAAACATAGGCTCAACTGATGAGTTTTATGAATCATTTACTTAGATAAATTGATTTACTCAAGGCTACCAGATCAGCATTGCCAATAGGAACCTTCTACAAGCTTTGGAATTTGAAAAGTAATTTTAAATAATACAAATTATAGGCTACGTTTAACGCAGTAAATTTGTGGAATTGGCAGACGTTCCCTTAGGCATGCGTTATGGAAACGCGTCAAAGCATTCTCAGGTATAAATATGCAGCATTAATGCACGTAGGTGATTTTGAACGAATATTTAATGTCGATAATGGTTACGTTAAAACTAATCCTGCTATTGATATCTTTGTAAGACTGCCGACCCTATAGAACAGTGGCAAGGGAAAACAAAAATAGAAATAGAAATATAGAATCTAAAACTAACCTTACCGCGCTCAACCACCGTGAGTGCATTTCACTCATTTATAATGACTCGCGTTCAGCGGGGAGGAGGGGAGGTTGATCTCGGGACCCGCGAGATTCGTTGAGATTAATTAATCTATTTATTTATTAATTTATCTGAGGTGCCGGAACGCAGTTCCGGACCGTTCCGGCCCACTTTAACCCCTGGCCGTAGGTAGATTTGTTTTGCAGCGTCAGAGTTATCCACTCATTTTAAGACAAACACAGACAATAAACATTAGACAATAGTAAAAATAAAAATAGATACAAATAAATAAAAATCAATAACATAGCTTCTGTGTCATCTGTGCATTTTGTTCCTCTGAGTAATGGCTGCTGGAACAACGCTTTGTTCTGCACTTTGGGACTATATACCTTCGTCTAGAAGGAAGAAGCTGAAATTCACTGTGCAGAGTGTGGGCATCATCATTTAAAATTGAGCCAGTTATCCGCTGTAACTGTCTGGTGTACAGGGACACTGGGCTATGTGCATATGTGTAACTTCAATTATTTCATAATTTGTATTTTGCGGTCTTTTTTTGTCTTGGCTTTTGAGTGATGTCAAATGAAACAAATTCTGACAATCTGACAAAGTATGAGATACTGTAAATGTTCTCTTAAATCTGAATTTTCTGTCATGCAATTTCCCCTCTCAGGTGAGTTTTTCTTGTTTTAAGGATTCTGATTTTTTTTGTATTGGAAAACGTACCAAAAAAAGTCATAGAATTAATATAATCTCATAACTCCATGGGCATTTTTATAATGAATATAGTATTTGTAGGTATGCCAAGATCTAAAATATTGTATAAATAATCCTTTAAAAAAATAATGGGTTCTTCTAATATTGTTGTAGACAATGGGGAGCCTTGGAGTCCAAAAGGGTGAAAACCACTGAACTTGATGACCTCAAATCTAATAGACGCACTAAAAGTCACAAACGTCCAACTGTGAGTCTATATTTATAGAAAAGTTGACAGTTTCCTAAATGCTGGTGGCATGAAACAACAGAACTGAAAGTGAGCAGTAAGTTCGAACATCTGGGATTTCTGGAGCACCATTAAAGTGAGTCTTAATGGAGACTTTATGGTTCAAGGATGGCTCTTTTTAATGGCTCCTTAAATGAGTGTATGAGCTCATGGCCGCCTGTAACTCTGACTCAAATGGAGAAAATGCCCATTCACATCAATACTAATGAACAGTGATTAAATTGTCCATTACTCTGTTTTAAATACGAGAGAGAGTGAGAGACTCTGAAACCAGCCGCATGATGACCGTATAACCAGCTGGCACCTAGGGCCGATGTGTGAACAACTTACCGCAGTAAATCTGCTGACCTAAAGGTTGACATGTTATGTTCTACCAGCTGGTACAGAAATAAGTTTTTACTATTAGTTTTACAGCAAGTTATTAAAATTATCAGTGTTTCAAGACATTTCAACACTTTTCTCGCACTTTGCTTTAAAGAATGTGGCTCCAAAAAATTTTCATGTCCTGAGAAAATGTTTTTTGACCCGTTAATGACACTGACCTAAATACCTTTGCCTAGTAAGGCATCAAAAATATATATTTTTGGGTGTACTTTCTGAGTCAAGTTAATATTATCTCGCATTGACACTAACCGTGTTACGAAAGTTGAGCTCCCAGCCGTCAAAAGGAATGTTCAGCTGATCCCACAAAACTTCCACAGACGTAGCAGTGATGGACTTAAACTTCAGGCCCTCGGGCTGCGGTAGATCTGTAGGAAAAGAGCACTTATTAGCCGAGTATCATGACGAGTATTCATTCAAGTTTATTAGCAGTGTTCAGTGCCTGGATATAAAAGGTTAACCTGCACAAACGTATAGTGGCTCAATGGATTAGTTCCTAATGCTGTTTGGACAGTTTTGCATGTGCAATGAAACTGTCTGTGTTAAAGAATTTCCTGGGTTTACAAGGACTTCTTGATGAACTACTATCAATATGCTTTGAGCAAAACACTTCACTCCAAATTGTGACAAACTTTCCCTATAATTTGTGAACTGTAAGCTGCTTTGAATAAAAGAATCAGCTAAATGACAATAGAAAGAGGAAGTGACACGAGTGGCAAGGAAAATTACAAACTGAAAGCAGTACTACAAATACTATCATGATACATATATATTTTATAATCTTTTACATTAAACATTGCAGAAATGAGAATATAAAAATTACATTTTAGTTTTGATGATATAGCTATGAGAGCTGGGGTGAGAGGAAATGCTTAACTGTCATAATTATAAACAATTAATAATTAATTAATTAAATAAATTATTAATTGTATTATATTATTTTATATTATGTTTATATTATTATAACTGTATGAGTATTATTAGTAAAATGTATTTAAAAAAAAACTAAAAATTAAAAGATAATAAAAAAATCCTAAAAAGTAATAATGATGAAGAATATTAACAGCCCAAAAAATACATACTTTTTTCTTTTTAGAGTGAATTTACACACACACACACACACACACACACACACACACACACACACACACACACACACACACACACACACACACACACACACACACACACACACACACACACACATAATTCCAGTGTTAGACAAAATTTCAGAAAGAATATATATATATATATATATATATATATAAACATTTGTTTCCCCACAAAGTGTGCAGGTGTGTATATTTATTGCACGTGTGTGTAATGTTGACAAGAGTGTGTGGACGTACGTGTGGCCACTCTGGCACTGACTGGAACGCTCTTCTTATTGTTGAGGACGGCATAAACGTTGATCAGGTACTCGATTCCAGGCTCCAGCTCAGAGACGGTAGCAGACGTACGATCTCCAGGCACTCGGAAGTCTAACTGCAGGCCGCCTGGTGAAGTCGGGATGTACGTGACTAAAAACTCAGTCACCAGCATCTCGTTCTTCCATGTGAGGTTCACCTTCTTCGTGGTTACATCTGTGATGGTCAGGTCTTCCGGTGGTGAGACTGGGAAATATATTAAGGCTCATTTATGTCACAGATGTTGAGAGACCGAATAACCTTTAGTGCCAAGTGGTAGGAAAATTGTCCATGTTTCCATTGTGGTGACTGGAAATCATCCAATCAAACTATGGAGAGGTTTCAATAAAGCTACACAGAGTAAATTATGTTTTGTTTCTTATTGATGGTCCTCTATGTAAATCTAATGGATTTCACAGGCACACATGCTATTAGTCAAGAAATGAGTTTATAATTAGCCGAATAAACCTACTGCTGTCTTCATCCTCAATGTTAATCTAACAACAAAAGACAAAGAGAAAATCACTCACTGCTCTTGACGGAATGACTTTTGTAACTTTAATAATGAACCATTTAGATTTATTTTATGCTGTGAAGACTACTGTACACAGTGTAATTTTACAGTTGATTACTTTATTCAATTTCTTTATCTGAAAACTTGGATATTTCACTGGTATCTAAACATTTTAAGCACTGGCCCAAACAGGCCTGTAGAAAAAAAAAATTCATTGAGCCCTGATGGAGCTCTAAATATTCACTGTGCGATTAAATTAAAGATAAAATATGATAGAGCAAAAATATGAAAGGTGAAAGTAACAGTAGCTCCTACAATACATTTTAACAGGCATAATTATTAGGCATGAAAATACCTGAAGGAAATATCTATTTGCTAAGTGATAACCTTACTCATTCAAACCCAATCCACTAAGCCAACTAATTTGATTCATATACTTTTGGTTACTTTGGCCAATATTTTAAATATTATAAATGCAATAAAAATACAGATATTGGTACTCGGTATCGTCAAGTACTAAAAATGAAAGTATCGGTATCAGAATTGTTCTGGAAAAAGTGGTATCGGTGCATTCCTAAAAAATACAGATGAAATAACATTTTTTTTATTTCAAACAAAAGTTTTAAAGTTTTAATTTTTGTTTTAGTTCAAAACAATATATATATAGACTATATCATATAATATATATACATAAATAAAACTTTAATGGAAAATATTAAACTTTAAAACTTTAAAAATGAATGCAAAATAAAAACTACAACAGAATATCTGCTATTAAAAGAATCACCTTCTGAGCAATCCTCGCCAATGTAGCCTTCATCACAAACGCAGAGGCCGTCCACACATTGGCCCACTCCCTTGCATTCGTTCGGACAGCTTCTTTCTCCACAGGCATCTCCAACGAATCCCTCATCGCACACACATTTCCCGTTGACGCAGCGCCCGCGGTTGTTGCAGTTTCCAGGACAGGAGGGAACGGAGCAGTCCTGACCCTCAAAACCCTCCTGGCAAACACACTGGCCCTCCACGCAGCGTCCACGGCCGAGGCAGTCATTGGGACACTTCTTTTGAGCGCAGTCCTCTCCGGTGAAGCCTTCGTCACAAACGCACTGCCCTGCGACGCAGCGTCCACGGTTCAGGCAGTTGCTCGGGCAGCTCAATTCACTGCAGTCTTCGCCTGCGAAGTTTGCAAAGCAAACGCACTTCCCATCCACGCACTGGCCTCGACCGTAGCAGTCCGACGGGCAGCTTTTAATGCTGCAGTCCTCGCCGCCAAAACCCTCTTCGCAAACACACTGCCCGTTAACGCAACGCCCATGATTATTGCAGTTATTAGGGCAGCTGAGCTCTGAGCAAGCGTGGCCTTGGAAGCCAACCTCGCATTCACACCGACCATTTATGCAGCGACCTCGGTTGTTGCAGTTGTCCGGGCATGAGAGCTTCCCGCAGTCCTCTCCGAGGAAGCCCATGTCACAAATACACACTCCGTTAAAGCAGCGTCCCCTTTCGTTGCAGTTATTTGGACAGGTTAAGCTGGAACAGTCCTCGCCTGAGTACCCGGCGTCACATACACAGCGGCCATCAATACAGAAACCTCGTCCTGAGCAGTCGTTCAGACAAACGAGTGTCCCACAGTCTTCTCCAGTGAAGCCTTTATCACAGTAACAGGTCCCGTTGTCGCATCGTCCGCGGTCGTAGCAGTCATTCGGGCAGATGAGTTCGGAGCAGTCGAAGCCAGTCCAGGGTTCGTCGCAGACACACTCAGTATCAACACAGCGCCCGCGTCCCAAACAGTTGTTGAGGCAATCCGAATCTGTGCAATCTTTCCCAGAGAAGCCTTCATTGCAGACACACGCTCCATCAACGCAACGCCCGTTCTCACCGCAGTCAACCAGACAGGTTTCCAAGCTGCAGTCCTCACCCGTGAAGCCTTCATTGCAGACACACGCTCCATCAACGCAACGCCCGTTCTCACCGCAGTCAACCAGACAGGCTTCCGAGCTGCAGTCCCCACCCGTGAAGCCTTCATTGCAGACACACGCTCCATCAACGCAACGCCCGTTCTCACCGCAGTCAACCAGACAGGTTTCCAAGCTGCAGTCCTCACCCGTGAAGCCTTCAAAACACTCACACTTTCCGTTAACGCAGCGGCCCTGATCGCTGCAGTCTCCGGGACAGTCGGGAACCGTACAGTTGGGGCCCTTCCATCCGGGAGCACAAACACAGCCACAGGTTTCAGTGCTGTAGTTTCCATGGCCATTGCAGTAGGGCTTCGTTCCTACAGCACCTAAAGAATCAGGAGATATGTGTATTTACATGCATTTGGCAGATGCTTGCATCCATCAAGGTATACATTTGATCGATTCACGCATTCCCTGAGAATGGAACCCATGACCTTGGCGTTGCTGGCGCCATGCTGTGCTGGTTGAGTTACATACATAATACGTATATGCAATTTTCAATTATTGAAATATCATTGCCAAATAGCATTTGCTAAGGAAGAGGTAAACATTAATGCACTTTAAAAGCGCCATGACCTCCTATTTATAAGTTGTACAGGTTTGCCAAAGTATATTGCAAACAGTTACATGATTACATCACATGAAGAATTTAAAATTAGACTTAATAGATTACTGATTATTTTATTTATGATTTAAATTAATTATGTATCTGAGGATGGATAAATGAATGAATAAATACATATTTTTCTCTATGCTAACAAACAAACAAACAAACATACAAACAAACAAACAATTATTTTATGAATTAAATTAATTCTTAAAATAAGGATAGTAAATAAATGTTTTCTATAGCATTTATATGAATTATGTCACTGAGGTTTAATAAATAAATAAATAATTAAATTGAATAAATAAGTAATTTTCTTTATAATTTATATTCGGTCTCTTAGGTCAAATAAAACTCCACAAATGAGATCTATTTTCAAACTGGTTTTGCAAACACTTTCCACCTCTTCTGTCAGACAGCCCATCCTCAAATTTACACCATTGGTTGAGCCAATTTTGCTATATCGGGGTCAAGATGCTCAAAAAAAAATTATCTTTTAAATGTGACGCATCGTGTTCATACTTTTTGAAGGAATCAGTGTATAAATGGCATATATTTGTCCCAGCATAATGATCATATGAATAAAAGAAAGCATTTAACATTACAACAAAACACCTTTCAAATCTGACTGTCAGTTAAAGGGGCGAAACTTTCAAGCCTCAATAAAGTACAGTATTTAATCTGAATGTGTCCTGTACCTGTGACCTGTTCGCTGCAGCAGGTGGACTGTGTGCCGCATTGCTCTCTGAGTGTGGACAATTCGCCCTCCAACATCTCCAATCGACTCAGGAGCTCCTTCAGATCCGGCAGTCCACCTGTACAGCCACAGGCCTGCTTGGGGATGTTGATGCGATGGGTGAAGACAATCTGATTACTGCCGTCCAATGTCTGGTCTGTTACTTCTGAGCCAGATGGTGCATCCTTCTGCTCGAGATCCGATCCACCAGGAGAGTCTAGATCCACACACAGAGAGCTACCTGGGACTTTGATGTTGTAAACGTGGTTGAAAACGACCGGCTGGGAAGAGTTTGGAAGGGTTACGTTGTGTATGCCGGGAATAGTCAGAGCTTCCCGTCGGTGCCTTATCATCTTCTTTACAAGGCCGGCGTGATTTAGAGTCATCAGGGTGGCCAAAACCAAACAGCTGAAAGTCAGGCGACCTGACCACATGTTTCTGCACTAACGAATGCTTGTCTTGGCAAGAAAGCCTGCCTGGTGAGTCTGGACAAAGCGGTGCTGTCTCTGAAAAAGACAAGACACAAAAGATATTAATTTTTTTTTGAAAATTACATTACAATTCCAAGAATGAATAGAAAAGGCAGAAAACCTGAAAATCTGAAGTGTGAACCAGTGTCATTTTAGTATAATTGAGAAACTATTATATTTTTAATTCATATTTTTAATTTTGTTTATAGTTTTCATTTTAATTTTATTTAATTTTGGTTCCAAGGAAACATTCTATGAATTTCATTTAACTACTAAAATAACTAAAACCAAAAGAAAAAATAATAAATAGACATATTTTAAAATATATACATAAAAAACTAAGAAAAAATGACAACAAACAAACAACAGAATCACAAACAGTCCCCAATAAAGGATGTTTAATTGTAGTCATTAAGCTTTGACAATTCTGTTATTGCAAAGATCCATGTTTTTCTATGGATTGCAAAATGGTAATTATATATATATATATATAATTATAATGTAAATATGAAATAAAATATAAGGGAAGAACAAAACACTAAACTTAGTTAAGGCATTTATCAGACACAATTATTTGGCAAAGGCAAACTACAGCTATAAGTTTTATTTTACAACGCAAAAATAAAATACATTGACTACAACACAACAGTCTCTAGTGGGCAAGAGAGTTAAATTTTCACCACTGTGGAGTGCTGGAAATTGACCAGTTTTCTGAAACTGCATCCCAGGCAAGATGCATTGTCCCGGCCATGACTTAAATAAGACAGGAGGAATGCTCTCCTCAGAAAAACAATGAAATCCAAATTGCCATATTTGGCTAAACACCCACACTCTCTGACATCCCCCTCCAGCCCAGGGAGGCTGCCTTGATTCGAACGCCCTCTGAAGAGCAGTCGCATGTAAAAGACTGGCAGAAAACGGGCTGTCGGGTGTTGGCGAAGTGATTCTTGAGGCAGAGCCACATTAGACCATCATGAGGTCTGCTTTAGGCTCGCTCTGGTAGGTGAGAGAGTTCTATTTCCACCGCTGTGGAGCTCTTGAAGAATAAAACTTCCAGAAATTGAGCGGCTGGTTTTCTGAAACTGCATCCCAGGCAAGATGCACTGTGCCGGGCATGACTTAAATAACGGCCCCCTGCCTGGAAGTCTTGACTTTTCTTTAGCGGCTTTGAGAACTAAGCTCCAGGGCCACATTAGTCCATTGTAAGGCCCACAAAGGCTTACTCTGGTGGGAGAGAGAGAGTTCAACCGCTTTGGAGCTCTGGAAGAATGAAACCTTCAACCTCCAGGTATTGACAGGTCGGTTTTCTGAAACTGCATCCTAGGCAAGATGCACCATACCTAGGAACGAATCAAGCTTAGACGCCCTGGAGAATTGATCTCCTCAAAATTGTCATATTTGGCCGAACATCCATGCTCTCTGACGTCCCCCTCCAGCCCTTGGTCCTGCTCCTCTGGTGGGCCAGAGAGTTCAATTTCAAAAAACATATTTGCATAAAAACATACATTGACTACAACATAACTTATCTGTAATAAAATATTGATAGGCAATATATTCAATGCATGTATTGAATAAAAGTCTATTTAAAGTCTGCACCAGTTATTGAACAAAATTGATTGCCACTGTATCTTAAAATACTGTGAGGTCAATCGCTCATCACAATACCCTTATTGCTGAATCATAAATTCATTTTTTTCTTTTTTTAAGACACTCTGCCAGATTCCTAAAAATAAAGTCTTTGAGCATATTAATAAAATCTGTGTTTCCCGTCTGCACACTTGAGCTGGGATGACTTCATATCTGGACATAGGAGCTGTGTAATTTGTGGATGGTGGATGGGGGCCAGAGTCTAAGTCTCCTCCGCAGCGTGGGAACGCTCATCTGAATCTCCTTCTGGATGTCCATACAGCCTCCACATGTCTCAGATGTCTGAGCGTGTGTGAGTCGGAGAGGAAAACATGACTGCGGGACCCCAGCGTGATTCAAAAGAGATATCAGACACCTACACAACCGCAGCGAGAGGGACTTCCTGTCTCTACTGTGTGAGCACCACTAACAAACTGATTGCAAAAGCCATTTTTTCACTGAGCAGTTCAATGATAAGCTTTATACCTCAAGTTAAATGCATACAATAAATGCATTTTTTAGATGTGCATAATTTGAGAACACTTTAATGACATTCTTTGAGTCCAGGCCTGTAATTATGTTAATAAAAGTTACTTGGCAAGACTTGCTCGTTTCAATGATCGACACACTTTCTTGTCGCTAGTGGGGCTGATATATTGAATATTCACAATAATAGAATAGAATCTAATAGAACAGGTTGTAGCCACACCTATGGCATTTCTGCTATATAGGTGCTATAAGTGACTTGTTTTGGAATAACATAACACACATAACATCTGAAAGATATCAGTGAAATAGTCATGTGATCTCACGCCTGTGCCTTTGACACAATTACAGTCTGTAAACAGAGTCAGGGGAACTGTTAGAAAACAAGCCAATCAGAAAGGCACTCTGCCTGTCAATCATTTTGACTAGAGTTAGTACATTTAGAGTTAGTTAGCAAGTAGTCTAATACATTTTAAAATGTAATTTATTCCTATGATCAAAGCTGCATTTTCAGCATCATTACTCCAGTCTTCAGTGTCACATGATCCTTCAGAAATCATTCTAATAAGGTGAACTTCTGCTTTTCTTATAATTGAAAACATGTATACATATACATGCATAGACATTTGGATGCTTTTTACATCATATATACAGTAAATTAAAAACAGAAGATTCAGTCAATAGCATGAGAAGAGTCATCCCATATTTTTATGACTGCTTTTCATGTGATTTTTGAGCGTAAAAATTCATTCATAAAAATTCATGTAATCTAATATTTCAGAACCACAGTCATCACATTCTCAGATCGCTAACAGCATTTAAAACACATTCAAAGTGTATTCATGACCAGACAGAAAGTACAGCCAGACTGTAGAGTCTGATGTAACAAACATGTGAGATTAAGAAAATGAGAAACAAAGTGTATAAATAGGACTTTTTGTTGAAGTGTTCTAGTATTTTATGTGTTCTACTATTATAAATATAAATACGATTATTATACTGAAATTGGATTCCATTTGCACATTACAAAAAATGCAGTCTTTTGCACATTACAGTAGCCTACATGAGACCAACCAGTTAGATTAACAGCAGGGATTCCTCTGTGAAATGTATTTATTAAAAGAAAACACAAAAACACATTAGATTAATCATCAGTGAGTGAGTATGTATCCTAAGTTGCTTGCTATTTAGGATGGATTTAAATATGCTAAATTACAATCAACAAACTGCATGGTTAGTCCGCTGTGAGCAGCCTGCTAGCTGTTAAAACCTGGAAACCTTCCAGTTTATGATTCTTCCAACCTCTGACCTTCGGGTTAGGACCCTTAACCCCACCGTCACCTCATCCTTGCACCTTAAAGTGTCCACTCTACACTCCCAGGTTTTGTACATTCCTTCAAACCCTAACAAGGGCTGACCTTGTGACCCTGTAGCCCTTAAAGGTCAGATCAAAACACTTAAAACTAATGCAAAGGATCTACAACCCAGCACACAAGTTTATGAGATCGTATACACAGCATGCACACAATATAGTTAAAATAAAGGCCAGCGATTGGGTGGCTACGGTAGGTTCAGGAACAAAGGTTTGAATTCAATGTAGATCTATTACATTTCCTTCCACGTTCTGTAAAACCCCAGGATATGAACATATAAACCTGAGCTTGAATTTGACAGGCTTTTCTCCTACATCTGGTGAGTTTCTGGAAAATACCTTGTGTGGCTAATGCTAATCTGGCTACAACTCACCACTTATGCTTTGTTACTTGCGACTACGTTTGGGCGGTATGATGTATGTACCACGCAACGGAAATCTGTTAAGCTCCAGAGATTCTGCAAGACCATTTATACCGCAGTGTATGCAAAGCGCAATTTTAAAAAACTTGACACCAAGCGGAAAACTACAGCCTATTATGTAATCCGTTCTAGTGGGTCTTTCCAAATAGTTCAAAAGATTTATTTTCCATTTTAAAAGCATTTAATTTACTGACTCATACAAAATAGGCATAAATGAGTCAAGTAACAGAATGCAAATTTGCATTTCAAGCTAAACCTAATGTATTTTGTCATATACTGTATATATGATGATATACAGTAGTCAACATTTGAAGTGGATCAAAACCTTATAAATATTGTCTTAGGACAACTTTGATTAACTTTTTTGATCCACTTCAAATGTTGACTACTATATATTATGAGTTAGTATATTATAATTTAAATTTACAGGTATGAAACAATTCCGACATTTTATCTCATAATTATGACTGTCAATTTGCATCTGTCATAATTATGATTTTTTTTATTTCATAATTATGGCTTAGTATCTTGTTGACTTCTCTCACAATTATGATTTACAAAAGCATGATTTTCTTTGCGTGTGTGGCAGAAATGTGTGTATATATATATATAGTTTGTTATAAGTATTATACAATAATATGAGCAATTTTATATCAAGGTATGGTAGGTTATACAGTATATATATATGTGTGTGTGTGTGTATATATATATATATATATATATATATACTGTATATGCACACACGCACATATATACAAATATATAGCTTGCTACAGTTATACTACCATATACTTGATATAAAATTGCTCATTATTATTGTATAATGCGTAAATAAAAAACTGCCCCACCGCTACTTTTCAGAAAGTAGCAAAAAAAAAAAAAAAACGAAGAAAACTGCAAAGACGCTTAGAAACAAATAGGCTATGTATTTAAGAATACTATAAAGGGAAATCCTCCTTCTGGAACACAAATCGGCACTTTAAGTTATAATCCAGAATTACTCTATCTTTATTAGTTTTCCCTGTACTGGCAAAAGAGAGGGAACTTTCCCACCTGGAAAACAGGGACTAGGAATGTTGGCCTGTGTATTCAGCCATCTGTTTTGCACGGTCCACCGCGAAGACTCTGTGCATGTGTGTATCATACGAGTTTAGACTAGAAGAGCTCCGGCCGTCAAATGTTTTCAGCATTCAGTAGATTCCACTGCTAACAAATATACAGTTTGGTGGAAGTCTAGGGCTTAAAGATAAACTATCCACTGTAACCCTATAGCAGGATGTATCAATCTACACCTCAGAAGAAGGGTAGAGCAGACTCATGCTGTATATGTGAACACTCTAACATGTTTAGTCCACTGCCAGTGGGCGATTACAAGACTTTGATTGATGTCTACACCCAGCACAATGCCACATGCTGTTTTGCTTGCTGAAGGAAACAGATTTAGTGAACTAAATCTGTGTACTAATTACTTTCTAGAAAGTAAAGCATCAATGTACTGTTGTGATTAATGTCATTCTTTTATTACATCTAAAATATAAATATCGTATAATCCAGATGTTGTTCCTCTGGATTTTACGTTTTTTTGTTGTTGAATTTTTAACTTCATTGGAATGGTACAACTGGAACTCACAAACGCACAATAGACATAATTCAAAAAGGTTAAATGGTCCTGAAAAAAATAGTTACACTTGTATTGTTCGTGTTCAAAAATGAGCACATTGGAAATTAATGGGAGACGAATTTCATCTAGTGAAAGCATTAGGTACTCACCCAAACAAATTCTTACTGAAAGCTAATTTTTTGAGATATCAACCTCAAATTTGTATCACAAATGTTGTTTAGATTTATGGCTTTGATTTTCTCACAGTTTTGGAGTAAAAGCTGTTTTGGAAAATATACATTTCATATAAAAATTTTAAATTGTATTTTTGTGCATTACATAAATGTACAATTTAAAAACTTTTTCAAGTTGATTTATTAATTTATTTTACTTTTTTTACTTCAGCAATAATTTTCCAAGTGCCAACACGAACAGTGTCACAGGGTTAAATCATTAGGGTAGGGGATTGTGCAACCAAATATTCATGTGATAATCATCAGCTTCTAAATAGAACGCAAGAATGACTGTCAATTTATTTACTTTTTATTACAATTTTGGAAGTTTTTTTCTTCTTCACAAAACAAATTAGTTTTAAGCCATGAACCACACCAACATTAATGACTAGAACTCATGTTAATTTGAAGCCAAATTCTTTTAAGTTTGAATAAACTACAATAAATAAATAAATAAAATGCACAAACCAAATGCACAGGAGGGGCAAACTAAACTCAAAATTTCATACTTTAAGAGTGAATGAACAACTCATCTCATAAAGCATTATAAATTATGTTATCAAATAAATTAAAATATGTACAATATAAGACTGACTTATAGTGCCTGATTAAGAGTATAAAACAATATATTTTAAGTTTAGACATGTACTTAAACAGTTAGAGAGTAAAGGGAGACTCAACTAATTTGCAGGGCTTCATGGGAGTGAGAGGTTGCTGCTGAGCTATTTTGTATGGGTCGCCAAGCGTAACAAATTTTGTGGACTGAATGAATTATGTGACACCAAATGCATGACAAAATACAGTTACACTTTAATGCATTTTGTACTCAAAAGCTGTCCAAAGCCATAATGCATTTCATACTATGAAAGGCAAAACTAGTAAAATCCCAACTGAAGCACATATATATTATTATATAAGATATTGTTTGATACGTAACTGATAACTGTGATACTGTAGCATGTGACAAGCTCTGTTATATCTGAATAATTTTCGATGGAAAGATACTTTATTGTCCTGCAAATCAATGCTTTCCTCATTAAGGCTCCAGAAATCTCCAATTTCACTGAACTACTGAATATCTCCAGAACACTGACTGTGATGAGGATACCATCAGAGAACTGCCCTTACGTGACATTTTCCCTTAAGTAAGTGAGAAGTTTCATGGTGGAACGGATACGCCAGACATGAATTCCCTCGTCTTCAGGCCGCTCACCAAATCAAATAAGTGATTCTCATAAAAAACCTAAGAACCTGGAAGTGATCCATCAGCACCAGGCCATCTGCACTACAGGTCCACATGTAACCCAGACTGGTCTGTCTAGACTCACTGAGATTTATGAGAAGTAGGCGCTTATATCAAAGATTACCCATGGGAACACAGACCCTCGAACACACCATATAAATGGTTTGCACCGCAGCTGTCCAGTCCAGATCACCGTTGACGTTCATTTTATTCAACAACACCTGGATGTACTTGACTAAAATGAAAGTTATATTTCTTTAGTTTGCATGCTAACATCAAAAGGAAAGACTTGTTGACATCTTTAATGTTCAGAACAACACACTAACTTACTCTGAATGCAGCAGAAATCTGGTGGAAAGTATGTAATGTTTCAGCATGTATGGAATAACCACATGACCGACTGCTTTTGTGAAATGTGCTTTATACAACCAGAGCACACTGCACAGAACACTGTATTAAACAATGCAATGTATAACAAATGAACCAGATTAACATTTCTGTCTTCACTTATTTGATCGAACTGCAATATGCAGTAAATGCTATGCTTCTGGTATCTTATCATCCGATCGTGGTTGTATCTCTCTATTAGTGTTACTCGATCTTAGTGCTGCATTTGATACTATTGACCACAATATTCTTTTAAATAGACTCGAAAATTATGTTGGCATTAGTGGAATTGCATTAGCATGGTTTAAATTGTACTTATCTGACCGTTATCAGTTTGTAGCAGTAAATGAAGAGATGTCTTATCGATCACAAGTTCAGTATGGAGTACCACAAGGCTCAATACTAGGACCATTGTTGTTCAGTCTGTGTATGCTACCCTTAGGAGATATCATTAAGAAGCATGGCATTAGTTTTCACTGTTATGCTGATGATACTCAGCTCTATATTTCTTCACACCCTGACAAAACTTACCAATTTACAAAATTAATGGAATGCATAGCTGATATAAAAAACTGGATGACTAGAAATTTCCTACTACTTAACTTTGAAAAAACAGAGATTCTACTCATTGGACAAAAAACTTCCTCACGTAATAACCTAGAATACTGTCTAACACTCCAACGAGATATTTGTTACTCTTGACTACAGTGTCTCAATCTTAAGTTTATCAAGCGTCAAGAATACTTTTTGTGGACAAAAACAAACAAAAATAAAGATTTTATTTCAACTATTCATTTCCTTCTCTGTGGGCCTCGAGTCAGTTCACTAGTGTAATAGCGTAAGGTTCTGTTGTTGTACGTCACACGCATTACACACATGACCAGCGTCGGCCAATAGTGAGCCTGCGTGTGACGTAGCTCTACGCTATTACACTAAGTTAACTGACTAGAGGCCTATAGAGAAGGAAATGAATAGTTGAAATAAAGTCGTTATTTTTGTTAGTTTTTGCCCACAAAAAGTATTCTCGTTGTTTGATAAACTTAAGATTGAGCCACTGTAGTCACTTGGACTATTTTAACAATGTTTTTAATAATTTTTGGTGGCTGGCAAGTTTCAATCCCTGAAAAAGCCTATGGAGGAGTGATCCAGCTCTCAGATTTCATCAAAAATATCTTAATTCGTGTTCCGAAGATGAACGAAGGTCTTACGGGGTTGGAACAACATGAGGGTGAGTAAATACTGACAGAATTTTCATTTTTGGGTGAACTATCCCTTTAAAGATCTAAGACTTTTTCTATGTACAAAAGGCCTATTTCTTTCAAATATTGTTCACAAATCTGTCTAAATCTGTGTTAGTGAGCACTTCTCCTTTGCCGAGATAATCCATCCTCCTCACAGGTGTGGCATATCAAGATGCTGATTAGACAGCATAATTATTGCACAGGTGTGCATTAGGCTGGACACAATAAAAGGTGTTTATAATTTTGTTCAGTGTATATATAAAATAAAAACTGAATCTATATATATATATATATATATAAAGCTAATGCAAAATATTAATACACTAATATATATGTACATAAATAATACTCAAATAACACTGCATGACACATTCATTCTCATTTTTCTATATTCTTCACACTCTGACAATCTATTCATAAGCAATCTGGACTAAATTAATTGGAATTGGCCACTATCACATGAATGGCAGATTGGCCCACCAAAATAAAACCTCAAATTTCACACTCAAACAATGTTCTTTTTCTCTTACTTAAGTGAAGCCCTGAGGCCGTGGGTCGATCTCACTCCAGCTGTCCTGACAGACCCCTTCACTCTCTCTTTCTCTGTGTTCCCTTCATTCCTTCCACACCATCACAGGAGGAAGAGCACATAGCAGAGGAATCATAAACCCCGTCTGCCGCTGACCTCTGACAATTTATGCCCTTTCATTTCAGTGGTTTGACTCTTTCCTCAGGTCTTAAACCTCAAAGGCTCACCTCAAACGTCCAACTGTGCTCACCTGATGCACTTCCATAAACCTGCAGATAAAACTGCCAGGTTGAAAAAAAAAAACATCTGGTTTTTAGCATGAGCTTCAGAACATCCAAATGAACTGCAACAATTCACTCTGCATTATCAGGCTGAGTGATCACTTCTATACCACAAAAACACCACACATTCTGTTAATAATGCAGTAGAAGTCAAAACATAATTTACGGGGCCACTGAGTGTCATCAAAAATATCTCTACATTCTGCTTTCCAAAAATGGTGCATTTTCCTCATATAAAAGCTTGTGCTGTGTCATACAAATGATAAAGGCTCTGTTCCAAAACCTAGCGAGCTGCCTTGCTGTGCCTTGTGAAAAAGTACACTTCAGCATACTTTTTAGAGTAATTACTATGGAAATAAATAATACTTAAGTGCGAAATGAATGTAATGCTTTCGGACACATGCATGTTATTTGCAATTAAATAAAAATGTATTATAGTTTAAAATTTACATTCATTGCAATTAGCTTTTTCACAACGGGTCCACTTTCCAGTGCTTACAGAGGCAAATACTTTCTAAAAGCCTAAAAGTATCACTCTACATGCTGTTGGCAGTCTGTGTGTCATTCATGTAGAGTTTGGCACGAGACACTTGACTCGCAATTTGTTTTAATAGAGTTTGACAGTAGTGTGTTGCTACAATGCAGAACTCGAATAAGCATAACACTTTTGACTGACTATTTGTTGATACTTTTTAGGGATGAAAAAGGTTTATTTATTACAGGGCAATCTGGGATGTTCTTCTCTGCAAAAGATAATGCAATGATACATTATAAATTGCATAAAAGGAAGTAAATTACAGGGTAGCATAATGTTGCTGCCTAACTTTTGAAATGGTCTTCAGGATGGTAGTGCATAATAATTTAAAATGCTCTCTATGTAGACAGCTCACAAGGTTTTGGAACAGTATACTCTTTTTTTTTTTTTTTTTTTGCCCATTTACTAATTTGAAGAATCACTCACAAATGGTGATGGATGAGTTACACACTAGTTTTACTAAATCTTTAAGCTTGAGCTATTATAATGATGATTTGTAAAGCAAGAGCTACACATTAAATAGTAATTGTCCATTTCTGAACCTCATAAACCACAATGTCTGGAGTCTTTCCCTTAAACACAAACACGCGTGCACACGCACAGCCATAGCTTCTTCCCAACTGCACTACAGATCATCCTCCTGTTTCCATAGGAGCATGTCATTTTCATGAGCATTCAAGTCATATAGAAATGCACAGACTGACAGATGAATATTGTTACGATGTAGGCAGGAATGAAGCAGAGAGTGAATCCAAATGCAAGCACTTTAATCAAACTAACAGGTAATCCAATGGAACTCAGGACAGGGACAGGAACAAGGAGCTGGGAATAACACACCATCAAACAACGACCGACAAACACCAACTGAAGAACAAGGGTATAAATACACAGGCAAACAAGCTAAACAAGATAACAAGGGGGCGTGGCTAATCAGAAACACATGGGGAGACTAATCAACAGAACGGGGAACAGCTGAACATGTAAAGACAGGGAAACACATGACAGACAAGAACAAGGAACAAAACACAACGCCCACACCGTGACATAGCGCCACCCACCCCTCGGGCGGCCAGGGCGGTGAAGACCCCTCGGCGGCCAGGACGGTGAAGACCCCTCGGGCGGCCAGGGCGGTGAAGACCCCTCGGGCGGCCAGGGGCGGTGAAGACCCCTCGGGCGGCCAGGGGCGGTGAAGACCCCTCGGGCGGCCAGGGCGGTGAAGACCCCTCGGGCGGCCAGGGCGGTGAAGACCCCTCGGGCGGCCAGGGCGGAGACGACCCCTCGGGCGGCCAGGGCGGTGCAGACACCGGCTCAGGAACAGCAGACACCGGCTCAGGAACAGCAGACAACACACACACTGGCTCGGGAACAGACATCACACACACTGGCTCGGGAACAGACAACACACACACTGGCTCGGGAACAGACAACACACACACTGGCTCGGGAACCGACATCACACACACTGGCTCGGGAACAGACATCACACACACTGGCTCGGGAACAGACATCACACACACTGGAACAGCAGACAACACACACACTGGCTCGGAGGCAGTGACGTGAACAGTCTCTGGATCGGCAGACGTGACGTGAACAGTCTCTGGATCGTCAGACGTGGCTTGAACAGTCTCTGGATCGGCAGACGTGGCTTGAACAGTCTCTGGATCGGCAGACGTGACTTGAACAGACTCTGGATCGGCAGACGTGACTTGAACAGTCTCTGGATCGGCAGAAGTGACTTGAACAGTCTCTGGATCGGCAGACGTGACTTGAACAGTCTCTGGATCGGCAGACGTGACTTGAACAGTCTCTGGATCGGCAGACCTGACTTGAACAGACTTGAACAGTCTCAGGATCGGCAGACCTGACTTGAACAGTCTCTGGATTGGCAGACGTGACTTGAACAGTCTCTGGATCGGCAGACGTGACTTGAACAGTCTCTGGATCGGCAGACGTGACTTGAACAGTCTCTGGATCGGCAGACGTGACTTGAACAGTCTCTGGATCGGCAGACGTAACTTGAACAGGCTCTGGATCGGCAGACGTGACTTGAACAGTCTCTGGATCGGCAGACGTCTCTTGAACAGTCTCTGGATCGGCAGACGTGACTTGAACAGTCTCTGGATCGGCAGACGTGACTTAAACAGTCTCTGGATCGGCAAGGACCAGCGGCGAGGACTCTGGGCTGACAGGAAGTACAGGAAGGACTTCCAGGCATTGCGGGACGCGGGAAGTCCTCTTCCTCCTCCGTCTCCGAGAGCGAGAGGGCGCTGGGCTGGACGGGACCTCTGGCTGGAAGTGGCTGACGTGAAGCTCTGGCTGGACGTGGCTGACGTGAAGCTCTGGCTGGACGTGGCTGACGTGAAGCTCTGGCTGGACGTGGCTGACGTGAAGCTCTGGCTGGACGTGGCTGACGTGAAGCTCTGGCTGGACGTGACAATCCAGCTGGGCGTGGGGGTCAGATGATGACCTGGCGTACCGTGGGAGGAAGCTCTCCAGACATCGGGAGAGTGCCTCTCTCCAGTCCAGACCAGAGATATTGGGAAGCTCCCTCGGGCTGACCTCCTTAGCCCCCAGCCGGTAACACAATTTAATTGCCTCGTCTCCGAGGGAGCAGGAAGAAGCAAGAGGAATAAATCCCCACGTGAACTGAAATAAATCAGGGCTATCCAGGGCCAAGGCTGCGATCTGACCCACGAATTCCCGGCTCATGCTGGGGAGATCAGACAAGGTCCATGCTGCTGGATTAATTTTGGTCGGTCGTTCTGTTACGATGTAGGCAGGAATGAAGCAGAGAGTGAATCCAAATGCAAGCACTTTAATCAAACTAACAGGTAATCCAATGGAACTCAGGACAGGTACAGGGACAGGGACAGGAACAAGGAACTGGGAATAACACACCATCAAACAACGGCCGACAAACACCAACTGAAGAACAAGGGTATAAATACACAGGCAAACAAGCTAAACAAGATAACAAGGGGGCATGGCTAATCAGAAACACATGGGGAGACTAATCAACAGAACGGGGAACAGCTGAACATGTAAAGACAGGGAAACACATGAAAGACAAGAACAAGGAACAAAACACAACGCCCACACCGTGACAAATATAGTATGTGCATTTTGCCAGGTTTTATCAAAGTAAGAGAAGAGCACTGGTTTCAGCCTTTCATCAGTCTGTCAGAATCCCTTACATAAAAGCACACATATGTACATGCTCACTGCATGAGGACGATGCCTTTAAGACAATATGAAATCAAAATAGACTATTCTTAGAATATTGCAGTGTTTATTATAAATGATTTATCCATGCACATCATTTTTTTCAAATTCATATGCTCTCGTAATCAAAATATCTTGCAGTGTCATCTCTTCTCTCTTCTCTGATGACGTGTTAACTGGCACGAGGGCGGAGCAACCTGTCACTCACATGAGATCCACCAATAGCAAACCACAACCATCCGATCAATTCCTGATCAAGTCCTACACTAATTTTTTTCTCGTTCGAGAAGCTGTTTTACTCGGATATATGTCACAATAGGAAAAAATACTACTGGAACTTCAGTTTCATGGCAACTTAAATACCTCATATATCTTTCATCATGAAACATTGTTCAAATTCAAAAGAGAGAGAGAGAGAGAGAGAGAGAGAGAGAGAGAGAGAGAGAGAGAGAGAGAGAGAGAGAGAGAGAGAGAGAGAGAGAGAGAGAGAGAGAGAGAGAGAGAGAGAGAGAGAGAGAGAGAAAGAAAGAAATACTACTGCAACTTAAGTTTCATGGCAACTTAAATACCTCATATATCTTTCATTGTTCAAATTCAAGAGAGAGAGAGAGAGAGAGAGAGAGAGAGAGAGAGAGAGAGAGAGAGAGAGAGAGAGAGAGAGAGACTACACATTATTAAAGTGCAGTACACATTATTAAAAAATACATACAAAAAATTAAATTCATATATGCATACATATTTTTTTTTAATAATGTGCACCAATGAGACATTCTCAATAGGACCAGGAACGTATATTCAGATTTGCCTAAATAAAATGTCATAAATCTCAATATGAAATCCATAGTTACCAAATGATGAATGCAATCCACATTCATTTTAAAGGGGCATTCGGCATATTTCAACTTAATAAAACCGTTTAGAAATCATTTGGAAGGTCCAATAACCTGTATTGGTGAGAATGGTGACTTTCCCCACTCCCGCCAGCGTTCCCAGGCAGTTTTTTTTACGACATTGTTGTGAAATATTCGCCTCACAGCTGTAGGGGGAGCTCGTTCAGAAAACATACGACAACAAAAGTGAAAATCCGCGAAGAAATAGCTAGAGTTGCCGAATGCCCCTTTAAAGCACTGCTCTTCTGTCTATAACATTTTTGTCTCAGTTGGGTCTCATTTTCATTTTTCAAAAAGAATTTGAGGAGAAACATCTGAGACAATGTTTATACTTCAAATAACCAGAGCTTAACTGAATCTCCACAGCTGTGAATCTCCACAACCTCTAAAAAAGTCTCGTAACTGTGGGACGGTTGCCATTATATATTTAAAACAATATCTTAGTAAAATCCTAAAGTACTATTGACAAACTATACAGCATATCATTTGAAAGCTTACAATCTCTAGTTATTTCTAGTAATTAATTAATTTTGCAACAAGAATATTTCAAATTCAGCGTGTTTAGGTCTTTATTTTGAAATAGCAATAAACATGAAAAATCATGAAAAATTGGTAGAAACCTCAGTTTGTTTTCATGCCAAGAGTTCAAAAGATAACACCAATTCAATTTTATGAGAAAAAAAGGTCTGAAAATGTTTTAAATATAAAGAAAAATATTATGGATTCTCGATTTGTGATGGGGCTGCGAGCTATAAAGCACATATGTGCTGATTTATGCCTTCATTACAGGTTGAATTCAAATCAAATACTGCCAAACCACCCATACTATTTGTGAATAGGATGTCTACTTCATAAATTGTATGAAAATTATGGAAATCAGATCACTCAAAACATATGAAAATGGAGGCGCCCTTATATGGTCAGTAAGGAAGCTTGGCTGTCCATCTAGTGAAAAAGTACTGCGGCCATATAAAATCTTACTGAAAGCTACATTTTTGAGATATCAACCTAAAATTTGGAAGATGAACCTTTAGGTTCTAATATGAAAGGAAATATAAATCAGATCTCTTTAATGTCACAATTGTTTCTCCAAGACAGTAATGAGATCAGATGGAGAGGAAAAGGGGTCTCCTGCTTCTCCCATAGTTTCAAAAATCGTAATGTCTCATACAGTGCTCAGTCTTGTCAAGAAATCAATATCTGAGACCAAAAGTCAGTATGTTTCTCAATATGAACCCTGCAACCGCTGGCTCATTTCTATCTACGTTTACTGGGATTTTTAAAAGAAACACTGGAGACAGAGCTGATATTTAAGAAAAAAAACGAGAGCAACTGAATCTCCTCTGAGAAATAAAGTTTTCCTTTAGACTCCAACATCTCTTAAATGGCTCAATTGTTTCTTCAAGACAGTAATGCGATTATATGGAGAGAAAAATGAGTCTCCTTTAATTTTCAAAACCTTATTATCTCTTACTGCGCTCAGTCATGTCAAGAAATCAACATCTGTAATCAAAACTCAGTATGTTTATCTCAATATTAACTCTTCATGATAACAACTGACTATCTATTTTTACGAGAATTTTTAAGAGGAACATCTGAGACAAAGTTGATACTTCAACAGAACTCTGAGAAATAACATTTTGCTTTAGGTTCCAACACATATGGAAATAAAATAAAAATGAGATCTCTTTATTGTCTCAATTGTTTCTCCAAGACACTAATGAGATTATAAGAGAAGCAGGAGACTCCGTTTGCTCAACCATTTAGTTTCAGAGATCCTAATGTCTCTTGAAGACATTTTGACCCTCTTTTCAAGAGACAATGTCTACAATCAAAATGCAGTAGGCTTATTGCAATATAAATGGAAATCTAACAGCTGACTCATTTTAATCTATTTTACAAGAATATTCAAGAGAAACATCTGAGACAAAGTTCTCAAAAGAGGCATAATTAAGAGCTCAACAATCTCCTGAAAGAGAAAATCTCCTCTGAGTCAGTAGCAGAGTGAATGGAAAGTTCAACATCCCAAAAAAAAAAAAAAAAAAAAACTAAAGCACTGCATCCATAAGATAAGAGGATAAAGATACCTGTGGTGGTGAATCAAGCATCCACGGAGTAAATGAGGAGCAGAAGACGT
This sequence comes from Siphateles boraxobius, assembly GCF_051911475.1. Lineage (NCBI taxonomy): Eukaryota > Metazoa > Chordata > Actinopteri > Cypriniformes > Leuciscidae > Siphateles > Siphateles boraxobius. The sequence continues at coordinate 18,876,194 of NW_027508855.1, read as the reverse complement.
GAGTTGAACCTGGCGACGAGATGCGAGACCTCCAGCTTCTGTCTGTCTCCGTGTCTCCACGTGCTGGAAGATCTGAGAGCGTCCGTGATGTATTCCACACACACCCCTCTGCCCGTCGAGCCTCTGGGCTGAAGTGTGTGAGAAGGAGAGAGAGAGGATGAAAGCACTACACCTCTTTAATATGAGAGACTTCAGTCAGAGCGCTGTGAATTGCAAGGACTCCCCTTAAATAGCCTTTTCACGAACTCATACTCGTTCTCTCTCTCTCTCTCTCTCTCTCTCTCTCTCTCTCTCTCTCTCTTTCCCCTCCTGTTCTTCCCTCCTACTGCTTTGAGGTGTTGAGATGCCTACACACTCAGCATATATTACCCATTCTCTCCTCTCCCTGGAGCGAGAACATACGCCTATACGTACAAGTTCAAGCGTGGTATAAGATTCTACAGAGACATGAAAGCAAAGAGAATATTTAATAATTCTACAATTTTAATCCAAGTGCGCTACGGAGATGCTGAATGAACAGAAACATAAAGAGGATGGACTAAAAAACAGAAACTATGTGAGTCACATTTAAAAACATCTGAATGGCATTGCATTAGCTAACAAAACATCAACTCAAGTATGCATACTACCCTTTAAAAGTTTTTGGAACGAAATTGATATTCCGTAAGGATGCATTAAATTGATCAAAAGTGACAGTTAAGAAATTTTTAATAAAACAAATTGTTTATATTTTCAATAAATGCTGCTCTTTTGAACTTTCTATTCATCAAGAGTCCTGAATAAAATGCATCACATTTTAAGTGGCACAACTGTTTACATCATTGATGATAATAATAATAATAAATGTTTCTCGAGCAGCAAATCATCATATTAGAATGATTTTTGAAGGATCATGTGACACTGAAGACTGGAGTAATGATACATATTAAAATAAATTACAATATAAAACTATAATATTTCACAATATTACTGTTTTTACTTTATTTTTAGCACATGATTGAATGAATGAACTAATGAATATTGTCCTAATTTCTTCTAATGAAACATTCCGTTTTACTCAAAAACACAGATTACAGAAGTAAAAATGTTTGCAAATAACATGGAAACTTTAACATTTCTATGCAAAAGGTCAAATTACAGAATTTAAAAAAAAAAAAATATTTGTTATATCTTCAAAATCCACCTACCCAAACATGTTTCAGTTGATGCCCATGCATGATAAACAAACTGGTCTGGCTGGTCTTAACTGGTTTAGGGTGAATGTAGCTAAAGACGTGGCCAAAACCCCTCTAAAACCAACCTACTAAACCAGCTATGGCCAGGCTGGAAGACCATCTCAGATCAGCCAAACTGCTTAGTCTAGTTTAAGATGGGGAGGTGTTTCAGTGAGTATAGAAGATGCATGAAGATGAGGCATGAAGATGCAAACCAGATCTTGGGAACAGAAGCCATGCAGGGACAACTCAGTTACGACTACTGTAGGAATAACCAGCCCGTTCTCATCCTTTGGCGTCATACATGTGACGCTTTGTACATTTCGTTGAAATCTTACGCACATGGCATCCTTTAGCATCAATATGAGACGCAGAACCCAAGGCGTCATACAGGTGACGCTCGTCTAAATCCAACGCACATGGCATCGTTTAGCGTGAATATGAGACGCATATCCCAAGGCGTCATAACCGTAACCCTACCCCAGACCTAAACCTACCCATAACAGTGCGTGTTATATTGACGCTAAAGGATGCCATGTGCGTAAGATTTCGACGAAATGTCATATGGCGTCACCTATATGACGCCAAAGGATGAGAATGCGTTAACAGATGAGTAAACACAAATAGCATGTTTCACCTCAGGTGAAAATGTCAGAAAGCCGGATTTATTGACTGATGTAGCATTATCAACTGCAGGCTTGAAACACTTTCACTTCCAGTTCTGGCAGAAAGAAAGGTTGGAAATTATGTTTAACAGATTAAATCTTCAGATGTGTCCTTTTGTATATTTGTCTGAACAGCAGCCCAAAGATGCCACAAAAATGACATTATAACTGACATCGACAACCACTACTTTCTGGTAAATCTGCCACCTGTTTGCAATTATCACATCAACTTCTCTCCATTTCACTATTACAGAGTATTTCCATGTCGCTTAAATGACAATCTGGGTGGAATCCCTGCCAAGAGGTTATAAACTACTGTGCAATTTCTACAGAAAGTGTGCCTAAATCACAAATGTTGCTTTAACGGAAATGTTTTCTCATTTGGAGATACACAGATGGCCAGTGTGTGTGTGTGCCAGATATTTTCTTATCTATATGGTTATTTTGCTTGCGGCAACTGCATTCATGACTCAATCTAAATGCAAGCTGATATTTTGATGTGCTGATCCCAGTCAAAAATGTAAATGACAGTGCATGAAGTGTTTTGCTAAAAAATCTTTACAGTCTAATGACACTTTACTTTCCAAAATTAGGACTGGAAGCCCAACTTGAAAGTTAAGAAAAAAATCTCTTCTACGCATTTCTCTGCTTCTCTGGCTTGTTTCCTAATCTAGTTGTGTAATAAACCTGGAATTGTATATTCCAAATATTCTCTTTTGTAAGACGCTTTGGATAATAGCATCTAAATGCATGCATTTAAATGCCTTAAGTTAAATTATAATAATGCATTTTTGTTGAGAGTCATGCCTCTTACTTTTCAACCCCTTTGGTACAATGAACAGATGCATGTCAAATTATCTAAATGATCTCATTTGAAGTGACAAGAGAAATGTGTTCAAATTAGCTACATTTCATGCAACATTTATGTTATTTTTCATAAGTTAATCTAGCATATTTAATAGTTCTCTCCATCATAAGTTTTGTGCTTTTACTGTATGCTTTAAACAAATGGAACATTTTAAAATATTTGTGAGATTGTTCACTGGCCAGCATGAGTTATAATAAAATATTTTTTCTTCCATGATTCAGGCCTGTTATATACAAAAGTTAATTCATAAAGGCTGGATTGTGTTGTTACCATTGTTTGCCGATTATGTCATGTTCACCAAATAAAACCAAATTGTCCACAACTGCATGACAACAGCATTACCCTATTTTTCCATAAAGGATCTGGAACTGTGTAATTGTAAAGTAAAGCTAAAACTATTAAAAGTTATTTTCAGTATTTTCAGAAATTGAAAGTAAGCTGATTTTTTAAAAATATAATTACAATAGAAACAAAATATATAAATATTATGAAAAACTTAAATAAGTTAAATAAATCATCTGAAATAAGTTTACTAAAATAAAAAAATGAAATAAAAAATAAATTAAAGCTAAATAAACAAAACTAAGATTTTTTTTTTAATGACCCTTTCTCAAACTTAGTAATTAATTAATAATTAACTTAATTAATTAGTGATTAATATTAATATCAGAATTAAGCAGTGTTGGGGAAAGTTATTTTTAAAAGTAATGCTTTATAATAGTATTGCATTACTTAGTTACTTTTTATGGAAAGTAATGTGTTACGTTACTATTGCAGTACGTTTTCTCACCTGGGCTTGCTTGTTTGTTTTTTTAATTACAAAAAAATTATATTTTTGTCAAATGTAAAGGCACACCAAAAGTGAAATGAATGCTGCCTTTCTGGATTGCAGAAGAATAGGACAAGAAAGCACACCCGTCATGCTTTAGCAATAAAAACAAAAATAATTAAACGCAAATGTTATGTTCATTAAAGTAATTGTTTTCTAATCGGTGTGGTTAAATTGAATCAAGGAATGTCAGCAGCAAAGACATTGGGTAATAAAGTGAGGTTAAATACAGGTTAAAAAGAGATTAAGTATATTTGTGAACCTGGACCACAAAATCAGTCACATGGGTAAATTGTTTGCAATTGAGATTTATACATCACCTGAAAGCTGAATAAATAAGCTTTTCGGTGATGTATGGTTTGTTAGGATAGGATAAGATTTGGCCGAGATACAACTATTTGAAAATCTGGAATCTGAAATCGAAAAATCGATACATTGAGAAAATCGCCTTAAAAGTTGTCAATTTATGTTCGCGATTATGCTGCATCCACTCACAAAAATAAATGTTTTAAATATTATTTAAATAATAGTAGGACATTTACAAAATATCTTCATGGAACATGATCTTCACTTAATATCTTAATGATTTTTGGCATAAAAGAAAAATCAATCATTTTGACCCATATAATGTATTGTTGTATACCCATGTGACTTGTGACTGGTTTTGTGATTCAGGGTCACATTTATATTATTTAAAATAATACTAACCTTTCAGAGCTGGAGCACTTGAACGTCTGGAAGTGACATCATCGTTTCTAAAGAAGCTAAAATAAACATGGAATTACTCCAACGAGACCACCACAGAAACACAACATGTGCTATGTACACATAACCACAAATATCTGCTGAAGTCAACATGAAGAAAAAAAGGTGACTCAATCTGCATTCATAAACATTTCAGTGCATGCTATTCTAAAGAATAAAATTGTTTTCTTTCAATAAAATATAATAACTTGCTATTTCATTTGGAAATACATCACATTACACACATAAAAATGCAAAAACTTTATCCTGGAATGCAAAGAGATGTGCCTAGTTAGGGGCAGTCAAAATATTTATCGGCGTGATTCCTCATGAGTGCATCAGCACAATAATACGCATTCAGTAAGCACCTGTTGAGCCCATCTGGACACAATGGACACAGTTTTTATTGATCCTCCGGACATGAGGACCTCCGGGGGAACGGGACGGTTCATTGATGGGTGAGATGAGAGATGGTAAACTAAGCCCAATGAAATGTGCTTCAATTATGAAGTCTGGCCTGATGTTCAGATCATATCACAGAACACATGTGGCACGCTAGATAAGGAGTTTTAATGTAACCAATAATGGGACAATCTACACTACTGTTGAAAAGTTTTGGGTCTGTAAGATTTATGTTTTTAAAAGAAGTCTCTTATGCTCACTAAGGCACATAATTCACATAATTGTGAAATATTATTACAATTTAGAAATCATTCTAATATGCTATCTATCTATCTATCTATCTATCTATCTATCTATCTATCTATCTATCTATCTATCTATCTATCTATCTATCTATCTATCTATCTATCTATTTATCCATCCATCCATCCATCTATCTATCTATCTATCTATCTATCTATCTATCTGTCTAAAAGAGAAGTCATTTGACAAATTAAACAATTACATTTGTATGAAATGTTATGAAAAAAAAATTCTGTGAAAAATGCACTGAATGCATTGATGCATGAAACATTCACAATAAGACTTGAAGTGTTAGTTAAGAAATCCAATTGTTAAAATTGTGGCTTCATGTTGACTACGTATCTTTTATTTACAGTAACATAACCTAGTGAAGTCCACCCATAAAGATCCACAATCTGATTACACAACATACAAGATAGTTAAATGAACTTAAATACGGCCTTTTGATTAAGTGGCAGAGATGTGAGCGTAATCAGAAAGTTTATGATGGGGAATGATGTCAGTGTCACCAAACGCTTGTTTAATGAATCAGCAGGTACAAAAAATTTTTGAAGAATATACTGTATTTTGATGGTTATTTTGCCATTAAAAGCACATAAAATGAGTCTGTTGATTATGAGGTCCTAAGTGGGATATCTTAGACCTGAAGACTATGAAGGGTTTTACACACGTTACTCCTCAGACATACAGCAGATCTGTCACCCTCTATATAAACATGAACAAATATGGGATTTCAGCCACAGTTCCTTCCGATTCTGAAACCCTGGGCATGCCAGAGATCAGTGACAGATCCAAACACACCCTCTGATGCTCAGGTCTGAGTCAGTGAACCAGGCTTAAAACACCCAGATCCACTGCTGTCTGCATGACTGACAAACCTTTAATAAGTGTGTAACAACGATTCAGTTCGATACACTGACAAAGCCAAAATAAAGTTAAAATAACGTGTTTTTATTAATTATTACTCCTAACACATATGGTAAACGGGATAGAAAAATATTGTTTATTAAAATGCTAAATTTGGTATTACATCAGGGCTTGACTTGAATAGGCTTGGTTTAGAAAAATGTATGATTCTGCTTAGCTAAAATTATGCACTTATACGAAAAGGTTCTATATAGAACTATAAAGGTTCCTGTCAGGCGCTTAGATAGAACCTTTTAAGGGGTTCCCAAATTTCGTTGTAATTAATAAAAATGTCTATATTTAAAAAAAAAATTGTAAAATTATGTTAGACTCACTTTAAGACCTGACACACAGATCCAGTATACTGTTACACATCCGTTTTCTTTCTCAACTGTTTACATCCACTTAAACATAACAGACTGTGTTTATGTGAATACTCCTCAAGACCGACATTTTGACATTAATTTATGTGTATTTGACTGTTTAATCGCAATAAACTGTGAACAAGAACTCAATTTAGTACTGAGAGGCTTTATGTGCCGCACTTTGGGTGCGAGGACAAAATCTGTGGGAATGAGTAAAATTATGCGCAATCCCACGCTGAAATTCAAGCCCTGTAGCAGCAACAATATTCATCCGGAGCAAATGAAACAAGTGAGTGAGGACAGGCGGGTTTGTGTGTTACTCACTGTGTTTTTGACAACACTACACATTATTGCACATAGTTTATTATTTCAGAAGCCTTTTAAAAAGACTACAATTGAAAAAATGTATATATTATATATAAAAGTCAACCCGCTAAAGTGGCTAGTAGGAGCGACTGCGTTACACGCCACTGCTGAAATCTAACTGCATTTGGCGGGTATTAATGTCATGCCCTGGTGACATGATATATTGTCATACCACTAACATTTAAAATCAGCAAGTGTGTCTGATTGTCATGAGCAGATGGTTTTAACCCCACTGGAAAGGAAAAATAAGCCACAAGATTTCTTTAACATTAGATTTTTTCCTCCTAGATGGCAATGAGCCTCATTCATGAAAGACAAGCAGAATGAAATTGTGCAAATGGTTCATAAAACTATTCAAGTGTAAATAGTTCCATTCACTTCAATCTGAGAACTTATGCCTTTGTAATTTACATGGAAATAGTTATGCTTATTTCTCATGAATGAGATCCAAACTGCATATTTTGCAAATGTATCTCAATTATCAGATTTTCCTTGTCAGAAAAAAACCCCATTAATCTCTCACATACAGAGACTCAACAAAACCCCAATAATGTCTCAAACTGTGCTCAGGTGATACCAGCAATCAAAATCTCAACGTGAAATAAGAGCAAATGATCTAAGCTGTTCCTTATTCATTTGATCCCTCTATAATCCTTTTGTTCGCTAGAGAACTAGCCTATGTGTCGAACTGCTTCCCGTGGGCTCCCTTCACATGGAGCCAGTTTCACTGTAAGCCCGGTTCGAAGTGTCGACTTGCTGCGCCATTCCCCTCCTATGTACTTGATACGCGCACAATTCTTGCTCCAGTAGAGTTCCCCTTATTAGCCGGACCCTGTCAAGTTCCTCCATACCCTTCGGCAACGGATGTGGCGGAACGTCCGAAGCCAGACCTAACCCTCGTATGCACAGGTGAACCTGTGTTAGGCTGGGTCCATATGTTGTGATCCCTACCGCGATCTCATATGTATATTCTTCCACGGTACGGCTCCGTGCGGCGAGCCCATGTCACTGTCCGGTTGAGTATCCCCCTGTCATAGGCTGGAGCCACCCCGGTTGACATTCCATATGTTGTACAGCCCAGTCTTTCCCCCAGTCCATATGTGTTTTCTCCACATGTTACCTCCCTTCGGGCAGGATGTGGCTTCCGCAGTGTATTCCTTTCCAATGAAAGAGAACGCTTTCCCAGTGGTCTTGTGGAACAGCAGTGACTTCCCTGGCCTAAGCCCTGTCCCTTCTCCGCCTCAAATAATGCGCGGCGATCAGATGGCTTTTGTCTAGGCGCTGGAAGGTGTGCTGTTTTAATTGGGATCCCAATCAGTCGACAACGTCGAACATGAGCGACTGAAAGGGAACGTCTCGGTTACGTATGTAACCCTCGTTCCCTGAAGGAGGGAATGGAGACGTATTCCCGTCGCCACTATTGCTGGACCACTGCTGACTCCGGGCTCCGCTCGGCTCCTCAGTGAAAAACACGCGGGGGCGGAGTGTGTGATGCAGATCTCGCATGCCAATATGCATTGGCTCGTTTTAACAGTACTCGAAGATGACAGGCTCCCTAAGTGTGATCCCAATCAGTTGACACGTCGACTACATCTCTGTTCCCTCCTTCAGGGAACGAGGGTTACATACGTAACCGAGATGTTTTTCCTCTTTGTCGCCATCACTGTTCGAAAACTGCAATTGCAGTTACTCGCGGAATAATCAACTTTACGTAGGTTGTGCCTCGGCACGGCACAGCGCGGATGAATCCAATGTTTTGAGGAGAATATGCGGCTGTCAGTCGCCGCGCCGGTGTAGATACTGGCATTCAGAATCACACATTATACTTTTTGGAGGTATGACCAACATAAGAATTTTCACCGGAAAAAGTAATCTGAACAACATTCACTTTTGTTCTGACCAACTAAGGGGAAAAAAAGCATTGCAGTAAATCGTGCTGATTAAATCTAACGATCGCTTATCATTTCTCATCAAACCGTGAAAATTATACTTTGTTCTCAATTTGTTAATGTTAATTACATCAGCATTGCGTGACTACATTTAATGCCCTTCTGATATTGTCCTTGTTTACGCATGGGTTCGGTTGCAGTCTCTTTTTTTCTGTTGCTACTCCGAAGTCCGAACAAAGTCTTTTGCATTTTACAACGGGTAAATCTGCAGTTGTCACTGGTGATTGTCGTTTGAACCTTTCTGGATCCGCCATCAAATTGATAAGTTTAATTATATCAAGTGCTGTGAGAAAAGGCTATAAATCTCCACCTCCAACATCCTCACGCAATATAGCCTACTAGTCGAGACTCCTTCTTTATGTGCACAGATGTGACGTAATGATGCAAAGACATGCTCGAATTTCCTGCAGAAATCCACCAGTACCACTGGAATTAAAAACATTATTAAGCTTACCGTTTTGAATCAAGCTAAGGCAAGCAGATAGTTTTAAACACTGGCTGGTTATGTACTTGCTCAAAAATCTATTTTGGATAATTTTTAACCCCAAAAACCTCCAAACTACACTGTAGACTAAGAAATGTGGCATGCTCCATATGAACTACACGTCTTGCTTTGTTAAAACATCATACAACTCAAGAAATATATACATTATGACTTATTTATGGTGTTTTGAGTTTTCTCATGGAGAGATGGGCATGAAAGGGGCACAGGGGGAGAGGGGACGAGATTGTGATAAATTATACGAAGGTCACAGCAAGGTTACAACCTTGAATGCTGAAAAATTTAAACAGGACAATTGAGAGTTCACTGAGCTCTTTACACATTATAAAAACATGAGCGTGACTGCAAAGATACACTTGACCTCTAAGGGAAGGTCACAAGGATTCATGGAAGCCATATGTATTTCACAGGGATGTGCTTTTGGATGGATAAATCATGGATGCACTTTGACAGCACAGTGCCCTTGACCAATCCTTCCTTAGAAAATGTTTTACTCAGAAAATGATGAATATGTGAGTAAATTAAAATAAGATGTAGACAAAAAGTAGACACCAAACAAACTCATGTGGTTCCTGAACTCTATAACACCGGATAATGTAGGGATGGGTGGCATGACCAAGATCTTATATTGCACTAGGGGTAATTTTACACTACTGCATATATATATCACTATATAGTTATTTTTGCAGGAAATTCAATTTAAAAATGCTGCCATATATTTGTCATCAATATTCCTGGTTAGTTTTCCAAGGCGAGAAGGACTGTAAAACATAGATGCATATATTTGATATATTACATTTTTAAATATCTAAAGTACTTAAAATAAATAAAAAATAAACGTTTAATATCTCTACCAGTTGACACATTCCTATCGTTGTAAGGTATATATCGTCATCCCACTCAGCCCTGTGGTCCAGCAGTCCTAAATCAGCCATCATGTGCTGGACTGGACCACCATCACATCAGCATGACCACCACCACCCAAGACGTTCCTGAGAATGACTTCAGGTTCAACATACTGAATAACCACACAAACAAGATAAACAGGAACTCTTTCATGATTACAAATGCTTTAGAAATGTTTTGGTGAAGTGGCGGTGGATAATTCTTGCCAAAGAATATACTGTATGCGTCTCAACATACATTATGCTACAAGTTAAATTTATTTGTATAGTGCTTTTAACAACACACATTGTTTAGTGCAAGAAAACATACATTTCTGGGCAAATTTTGGGATTTTGCATACAAAATGATAAATGGAAACTCCAACATCCGAATTCTAAAAATGTGCATGAAAAACGAATGCCATCATTTGCAATGTATGATATTTTTTATCCGGCAAGAAGACATGCACATAAACTACGATGGAAAAACATTTACCAAATAAATCCCTTGAAGCAAAAAAAAAAAAAAAAACTCACATGACTTTGCCTCAACAGAGGTTGTGATTGGAAAACTGGACTAACCAGCGGACCCACAGCAGCTCAAATGTTGGTTTGGTCATTCTAAAATGTCTTTGCCAAAATCTGTCATCAAAATGATTGAGTACCATTTTGCACGATTACATTCCCAAACACAAGGCATCCATCTCTGAACACAAGATAACATGACATTGTATTTCATCTTTGCATTCTGAAGCACAAGTAATTTATAATTTACAGAAAAAGAGCCACAGTGATTCCTCCAATTTTTTTTTTTTTTTGAGGTTTCGCACAAATTTTCCTAGGAAATGACGAATTTGTTCTCTTGAACACATGGTATGGAAACCTTGCTTTATTCGCAAATGTTTTATGCGAATGTAGCTACTGTTACATTTTCAATGGAAACCAACGGTTTTAATGGAACTCAACGGAAATCAATGGTTTACTCTGGGACAGAAAAAAAGCATTTTAACTTTTAACTTTAACTTGCGACTGTGGTTCAAACTTAACTGATGCCACTGATCTGCTAACCAATGGCAAATCCAGTGATCGTTTTTTTCTCAAACGCACTCATTGCTTTAATTGCATTAAAAACACAATTACATTTCCATCCTTAGGAATTCAATTAAATTGCAACTAGGGATTTCAGCCAGATCTTGTCAGTTTTGTGTGCAATATGCATCAGACTAGCTAAATGAAAATAAATCACTAAAACATCAGTGATTTATAAAATAAAGTATATTTCAAAAGCAGTTCTACAATATAAAATCTATAATAACCTCTGTTTAAAGGGAAAGACAATGCAACTAAAAAGTTCCACTCAATTCACTGATGAAAGTTGATGGATTTATTATTATAGATTTTAGCAATGTCCATACTAAACCTTCTGCTAGCCTTTAGAAATGGCACTGACTTCTTTTTGGAGTCATTTAATGATACTAGCAGGAAAAACAGATGTGAGAAGTTTCCAGTTATGGAATTTTCAAGCGTTTTACATTTTGTTTGGCTGCAGATCTGAGTCTTAATTTGGATGCTTGGCATTCAGTGGAATTGAACGGCTAGTTCTCGGACATCTCTACTAAAGACAGCTGTGGCGAGCAGGACGAGGTCGAGGGACGTGAGAAAACGGCGCGAGGCCGGTGGTGTGATTAATGATGAACTGTGAGACGCACCGGTCTCATATCTCTCACGTCCCTCGACCTCGTCCTGCTCGATGCCACAACAGCAATGAAGCTTCTTGAAGGCAAGATGGTCCGATTGCATGACAGAGAAAGACACGCAAGGGCTGTGATGAGTATTTTTTTCCACTAAAATATCCACGGTTCCCATAAGGCCCCTGACAAGCTGCGTACACTATTATTATTGTCATAAATACCGCTGTGGTTCGAATGCTCCTTTTTCGTCATACAAGGATAGAGTACTCAGTCATCTGAAGCATCTGGTTTACGTGCTACAGTAAGAGGGCTATTCATTCTGTGTCATTCCCATATGACAGCGAGCTTAGAGATTTGTCTGTCATAACACCCTAAATGGAACTAGCAGTGGCCCCTGGACTGAAGCTGAAGCTGCCAAATACAAGCAGCCAACAATCCATTGATTTACGGTAAAAACAAATAGATATGAAAATTACTTAAAGGTAGAATAACACTTGTGATGTGTGCTTGAGCTACCTAAGTTGGTGTTCCCACATGTTTTTTATATTGCTTGTAAATGCTATATTATCACCAAATATTGGGTTCAGTCTTTCTGTCAAGTTTTATATCAATTAGCCCAGGTTTTGAATTTCTTTTTGGAACAGATTGATCATTGGCCTCATTGATCTGAGCTTATGCACCTTAGTTTTTGAGTGAAAAAAATTACACTCAAGCTTATTTACCCAAAAATCTTTTCATTGGAATAGGCCGGAATTGATTGTAGCAGACATCCAGAAGCAAAGCAAAACAAAACTCTCTCTTGCCAGCAGTAAGTTTCCAGGAACAGAGTGAGATTAATAGATATTCATTCCCACGAATCTGCCAAACTCAACTCAGAGAAGACATTCACCTGCACATTTGAATCATTTTGCATGCATCCTAAAAGTTTCCAACATTGCACCTTCGTGAGGATCCAAACTGCCTCCGAAGCTTAGGGTCAAACTGCTTCGAAGGGATTCTGTCAATGTAAACTACAGCAGCACATCACAATGGAAAAATACAGCCGTTGGGGATACATTTCTAGTTGTATTTTTGAAAACGATAGTTTTTATTTGGTCATGAATTTTGTTTTTTAATTGCAGGTTCATTTTAGTCCATTTTAACTGTCCATAAATATAATTTTGTCATTTAAGAATAAGGGTTTTATAGCACCGCAAATTGTACCAAATGATTATGAAAAAAAAAAAACTTTTTTGTGAACTATGTCTAGTAGTTTCTACATCCATCAAATGGCAGCCTAAAGTCTAATTCAAATTGGATTAAGTCAAGTCAAGTCGTTTTATTTATAGAGCACAAGTTTAGCACAACCATAGCTGATCCAAAGTGGTTTACGGTACAATAAAATAAATCAATCAATCAAATAAAATAAAGAGAAAAGTAGTAGGAAAAAAAGGAGCTAAACATCAAGTATCAAAATCATTCAGTGTATATACATACATACATAACGTAGAACACTGACTAATTTAACTTTATTTAGAATTGATTAATTAAATCAAACATATATAAAAGCTTTATGATTGCTGTCGTTATGTTGATTTTACACATACCAGTGTGTATTCAAATGTGTATGAGCTAGAAACACACTTTGTGTAACAATACCAGAGATATCATGAAAAAGAGAAACTCTGTATGGGTAAAATCCATTTAATCTCTGTTGGTTTGATTATTGGATCAGTAAGCACCGCATTCTCTTTGGAAGCATCTCCCTGTAAGACAAACAGCTCTAAAAAATGTTTATCAGACAAAAGACATCGGTTTGTATTTAGATTAGACTGTCATTTGCATACCTCTTCAGTGAGGAAAGTCTTGACAGAAAGCGCGGCACTGTTGTCAGCATAAATATTTATTAAAGCAGAACAGTGATCAATGCTCTGATGTATGAAATGCACCGAAAGCAAACAGCACTATCACTACAGTCATGTTCAAAGCACTTTATGTTTTGAATTGTTTTCATGCGTAGTTAATAGGCAAGCGATGAAGAGCTATACTTATATGGTCAATGTCAAATCAAAATTCCCATCTTGTTCCGGATCGATGTTTTGAATGATGGTTTTAGTGGTTGCTTACTGACCCAAGTCCACACTTAAGTCTATGTGACATTCTGCTCTCTAGATATGGCTGAAGTCCCTCATTAAATGATTTATTTCCTCAATTTACCAGGCGAAAACTGCCTTTCTGATCTACAGTACAACATGTGATGATTCAAGTCTGGAGCACTAACTGTGTGGGAAAGTTAAACACAGTTTAATACTTAGTGTTAGTGATTTAAACAAACCCCTGACCCATAAGTGTGAGTAATAGTAATAGTGATAAGTACCATACTTTTCTTTAGAAGATCACTAAAGGTCTTTGTTAGCAAAAGAGACTCAATTTGCTTGTAAAGCTAAAAAGGCTGTTAACACTACAGCTGCTTTACAGTCTAAACAAAATTTCTGAGTCCCTTCTGTTCTGCTACCGTAAGTCAATACATTCACTTTCTACTGATGCTGAGTTTTGTGCATTTGCAGGCAGCATGCATTTACATTCTATTATTAAACCAAAACCAACTTTCTTGCATTTAAAAAATAAGTTGTTCCGCTTAATTAGTCTCTAATAGCAGAAAGAAATATTGCCTTAGCTTAGATCATTTAGTAAATATGCCTCATTAACTTTCTAAATGAGACAGAGAAATTAAACGTTTAGGCAGGATATTAAACTGCCCAAGTAAAACAGGTTTTATAATCATATTTAGTATTAAACTCAATGTCATGTTCCTGAGGCTCAGTCAAATAAATCAAATTAACATCTCAAACATTTCACATCAATTCAACGCAACCATTTGTAGCAAATCGGTTTTCATTTATGCATTTCGCAGACGCTTCTATCGACTTACATTGCATCAAAGGTATGCATTGCCTGGAAATCAAACACATAAGTAATACATTCAGAAGTGGAAGAAGAGGAGGAGAAAATAAATTGCAATTGTTTTTGTTGCAAGAAACGGTCACCCCTGCCAGTCTGTGATGTGATATGATAGCCACCAGAGGGCACTCCTCCCTAGTCCTTTGCCATTCCATCATGAACTACATTTCCCATAAACATTTGCCTGGACTCATTATCAAGTGTGGTTACCTCCACTTGTGTGTCATAAGCTTGTTGATGTCTGTGTATATACAGTAGGTCCTGTGTTTTCTCTCACTCTTTGCAAAGTCTTGTAGGTGTTACACTGCATTTCTGAGTGTCATGTTTTAGATCTTCTGATCGTTTCCCTGGATTTCCCTGTGTCTTGGACTTTGTTATTATCTGGATTGGTTTTGACCTTATGCCTGTTTTATGGATTACGATTATGGATCACCCTCAATAAAGCTGCGTTTGGATCTTTACCCAAGTCACAGAGCAGTCCGTAACAGAAACGCTTGACTAATATTCCATGTACAATTTTGGGGGGGAAAAATACATGCGAAAAAACTGAAAAAAAGTTTATGAAAGTATATGTGATATAGAAAGTTATACAAAGTAATGTTACCTTGTGCTAAAGTTCAGATCATTCTGTCACAGTCCTGTAGCTTTAATGATGATCTTTAATAGTTATTTTTAACATACACATTTATGAACATAGAGAGAGATGAAATTATGATGACTGTAGCTGGCTAACTTGTGCCAATAACTTTGGTGTGGAACGTCTCTAAACTAGTGCTACACTAAAACATGTCTATATCGCCAAGACAACTGTATCATCACTTTTTGATGTATACATCTGTGGTGTATGGCACAAAGTCAAATACATTTGTCATTTTCCCTTGCTTGTGCGCAGACTATGCCAAAAATATTAGAATTGCATCTCTATGGCACAATATGACTGTGATGAAAGTGGAGGGCATCATCACTATCCTGTAAGAGACACTACAAGATCAGGGATGCGTTTCCCAAAAGCATCGCAACAATTGCCACCAATGGTCTCTACGATCAACTTAGGTTTGCGATGCTTTTGGGAAATGCAACCCAGATCAGTCCATTGTCTGCTAAACCGCCCACTGATATAAACCTCTGAGAAGAGCTTTAGTTCATATTCAGGTTTGGTGGTTTGATAAAATGATGGAAGAAACAACAGCGATTAATCACATAATAAATTATCACAAATAGAAACAACAACAACAGATTAACAGAAGACAGAAGCCATTTGGATGACCAGATAGAACAGAAGAAGCAGCTGGTGTCTCCTCACTGTCTCCAGCATCCTGTCAAGCCAAGGCAACAGACCATTCTCAAAACCATGATATCCTCTCCAAATGCGTGCAAACTGTAAGGTTCACTTTTGCTACAGACATAATATACTTCAAATTGTGTGCCATAACTCAGAATATCAGATAACCTCTTGGGATAGTTCACCCAAAACATAAAAATTCTGTCATTAAATACACACCCTCATGTCGTTCTAAAATCATATTGAAGGTCTTTTTGATGAAATCTGAGAGATTTCTGTCCCTCCATTGACAGCTACTCAACTACCACTTGAGTGCTAGTGGGAGTGGTAGTGGCTTCAAAAAGTTAATGAAGAGATCGTAAAACTAATCGTATTGAACGGTTTAGTAAACATTTTCTGAAGAGACTTGATCGCTTTATATGATGAACAGATTTAATTTAGGATTTTATTCACATAAACATTCATCAACTCACACATCATTTGTTGTTTACGGAAGCTCAAGAATGTTCACTTTACGTGTGAGAACCAATGAGGTTCATTCTCGTGTTACGCAACACGTTTGAGCTTCTGCAAGAACCAATGAGGTTCATTCTCATGTTACACAACTGGTTAGTTTGAGTTTCAGCAAGAACCAATAAGGTTTATTCTCGTGTTACGCAGCACGTTTGAGCTTCTGCGAGAACAACTGAGGTTCATTCTTGTGTTACGCAGCACATTTGAGCTTCTGTTTATTAAACATATTAGTTCGCTGATCAATGTTAAAATGTGAATAAAAGCCAAAATTCGAACTGTTCATCATATAAGGTGATCGAGTCTCTTCAGAAAATGTGGACTAAACCACTCAATTTATATGGATTAGTTTTAAGATCTCTTTATGAACTTTTTGAATCGTCAAAGTGGTAGTTGCGTGGCTGTCAATGGAGGGACAGAAAGCTCAGATTTCATCAAAAAAATCTTAATTTGTGTTCTGAAGATGAAAAAAAAGCCTTACAGGTTTAACATATAGGACCAATGCCAAAGGAGAATCTAAAATATAATATTATCTCCAAAGTACTATCCCTGCATACACAGAACGTTCCCCTAACATTAGCATCTGGTTCCTGTTTGGTTATTTTTTTAAATTACATTCCAGGAATATTCTCTGCAGGCTATTTTTGTAACCAAAAACTAACCTTGCCAAAAGATTGCAGGGAGGATTTTGTGATAACTTAAAAAAGAACATATAACGAGCATTTTCTAATGGTTATTTTTAAGTTTTGTTTTTATAACCATTGACTAGCATTCACAGAACGTTGCACAGAGGTTTTTCTGTAAGTAAAGACCACCTAAAGAGAACCTTTACAACATGTTCACTAATGGTTATTTTTATAACCAAAGCAACTCAAGAACCCTAAGTGATAAAAAATGCTTTGCATAAGAAGAGGGACGCAATTTTCGTTGTTGAACCGCCGCAACGAACCACTGAAGAACCTTTTATAAAAACAAATAATTCTGAACTTCTACAACTTTTGACATCACACAGATGAACCGCCCCACATACAATCGTCTATACCACAAATTCAGTGTTGAAAAACCTTTCCCTTTCAGTCAATGTCAGGTAATAATGAGGATCCATCCTAATTAAGCCCATCTTTTATTACTGTTACTCATTTTGCATGCAAAAAGGTTGTTTACATATTGATTACTTAAAGGTATAGTAGCACAAACAGGCTGTTTAATTTTAAGGGCCAGACAGCAGGGAGAAATGGTAGTAAAAACCTAAACTAGGACTATTTTGGCACTCAAAAAAAATCTACACATGGTAAATCAACTAAGAAAATACACAATATGACTAAATTTCCGAGTATACATTTGATTCTCTTCCCTGGATCTCTATACTCTATACTGATCACATTCAGCAAGGTTACCGTGAGATTTAAGCTTCAGGAGAGAAAACAGAAATGCTTAAAGTGAATTCTTAAAGTGTTACATGATGAGATATATCTGCATGTTCTGCAACACTGTTGTCATGCAAAGCTACTTCACATTTCTATATATACAATTTGAGCGTCAGTCATGGAAAAGTTTACAAACAACACTTACTGATTTGTGGATCCTCTCTACGGTTGATCAGCTCACAAACAGATGTAACGGAAGACCATCCATTCTCCGAGAGACCGAGTTTAGCACGCACTAGTGCCAGCCAGTGTGGATGGTTCAATGTCAGCCTGATTTCAGAAGGGCCTGCAATCAATACTAATACAGTGTAATCAGCCAATCGAAAGAGGTCAGAGAGCTGAATGACAGGATTTACAATACTGATCATGATACATAAAGCACTTACTATCTACAAAGTACTAATGACATTCATGTCTTAACAGATGTTGGAATTGTAATATCCTTCCTCTGGAATACAGAAAAGACTAAGAAAGTTGAAACTAGTTGTGATATTCTGGACTCTAGATATGGCTTGGGCCCATCCATAAATGTAAGGATTTATCAAATGTAATTTTCTGCCAGAAGGAAATTATCCATTTATTTAAAGTCAGCAAGAAATCAAAATGGACAATTCTTATTTTTAAGAATTTTTTTATTGGAACATTGCAGTATTTATTGTAAATGATTTATCCGTACAAATCTCTTTTTTTTTCTTCATGTGCCAGACAGAAGAAAAAATACAATTATTATGCACTCAGACAGCTTGTCTAAAAATATTCTTGCAAACACATCAGCATTCATGTCCACCTGTAATAACTTTTCAGATAATTGTTAATAATCTGATTAAGAAATGTTGTCCGACTTTAAATGCGCCTTAAAAAGACTGATCACATTGATTCATAGAGATGGACTGAGAGTCTGAGAAGGTCATAAATTGTGGAAAAGTAGGGAAATACAGAGCCTCAAGGTAACAAATAATTAACTTGCTGATTTACAGCCAAACTAAAATGAAAAGTCCGGGATTTGAGTAAAGATGCGCTTCCGCCAAACCATTTCTGACTGAGGCAAACTGTTTAACTGCAGCATGGCTTTGGATGAAAGAAGTCTGGACATCTGTGCAGAGTCATGAGGCGTTTGTGGTGTGGCAAACGGCATTGTGGGTAGTGCTGACTTGGTCTGCATGTTTAACGCGGCTCTTGGGTCTCATTTGTCTGTGCTTATTTCCTTCACTTCTAGAAATAATTCTCCAAGACTCTATGTATACTAAAGAAAAAGTTCACTCAAAAATTAAACCAATGTCAACCCAAACCAATGCGACTCTCTTGCTTATGTGAAACAAAAAAAGAAGTTTAACAAAACGTTCAAATGTTCTTTTCCATTAAAGTGAAACATACATTGACCACAGGCTTTCAAAATTCACCATGACAGTAGACCATATAAAATGGCTTTAAAACTATTTCCAAGCAATTAGGCTATTTAGGTATGAAATAGCTTCACAGACATTCTTCTCAACCACACAGTATCATCATTTCCATGGTACAAATATTCATATGATCACAAAAGTACTGGAATAAAAATATATAGTTTGGACATAAATGCTGAAGTCTATGGCAGTGATCAAAATACATTGTTACACAAGTACATGGTGATCAGGGGCGCAACTACCCAGTGTTAGAGGGGTATGCAGCAACAATTTTGGCGCCCCCCAATACACACACACACACACATATATATATATATATATATATATATATATATATATATATATATATATATATATATATATATTAACAATGTTAACAAATTATAAAAAGTTACAAACATACACATATACACATACATACACACACACACACACACACACACACACACACATATATATATATATATATATATATATATATATATATATATAATAATCATATTGTGTGTAGCTGTCATTTGTATCAAAATGATAATCCATCAAATCTTCCTTATCCCAGAAAATTTTCTTTTTTTCTTTGCAAATCCCTGTACTTGTGACAATGACAACAATGATGACATAAATTATGTCAATGAACAACAACAACAACAAAAAAAAAACAGAAACAGATTTTGTCCAAGTGGTCAACAAAAGCCTCGTTGCTGTTTGCCACTTGATCATACATATATAGCACAGATCTTTAAAGAGAGAGAGAGATGTGACCCTAAATACAGCTTCCATGTCACCCAGCAGATGTAACTATAGCTTGTATGTCTGATAGCACAGCTAACATGAACATACATGAATGGTAAAACAAAATCTATTTGTTTCCATGATAACCCAGCCTTATTGCATAAGTCATGTTTTCCAGCTAGTCATTTATTGTCCATGCTACCTTATATTTTCCAGTTGTTATTTTACTTTAATAAAATTGAGATATGTCATGCATGGGATTGGTACCATAAGGTTTAACCAAAATCTAAATGTAGATATTAGCAATATTATTTTGCATTAAGTTAGCAAACACTTGCTGTTAACATTAATATTTGCAAGCCTCCAAGCTTGGTAGCAAATCTACGCATGATTCCATGGTAAACCAGAGATATTGCGCCCCCGACGCTCGCGATACCCTTCTATGTCAAAATAAATTCTATGATGGAATATTATGAGGGCGCCGGCGCCTACTCTAGCCTGTTAGTTCTTTACATTTAACTTGTATAACTTTTATATAAATGTATATAACTTATAAAAAAATAAGCTATATAAAAAATAAGCGCTATGGCGCCCCCATGATGCGCCGCCCCTGTGCGCCGTATAGCGCATACCCACTTTTTGCGCAACTGATGGTGACAATTGACTGTAAAAAATAGTATTGTCATTGAATAATTCATTCAAGAAATTTGTTTAGAAACACTGATTCATCCAGTAATAAAATAAGTGAAGTATTTATAAGTGAGTCATTGAATCATTCAAAACGATTTTTTTAAATAATGAATTCAAATTAATTAAACATTTTAAATAGACTCTATTAATTAACATTTTGTCAGAACCTTAAATAAATTACATGTTTTGTTTAGTTGTCTGTTCAGAATAGTGATCTCAGTTTGAAACACAAAAAAATGTGTGATTCTCAGTTTATCCAGAATCGTGCAGCTCTAGAGCGAGTCAATAACACTTACTTGTCTTGACAAAAAGACTTTATCCACTAGTATGCTGTAATTATTTATGCTAAGATCATCAGATTGGCAAAACAAAGGCAGATCCTTGAGAAAATTAATAATTAGCCCAGTGACCTACAGCCAAAAAACATAAAGATCCAAGATTTGAGAAGCTCAAAAGCAGAATCTCATTTGCATTGTTGTCTGCTACTCATATTGGACAGCTGCAACACTCAAAACAATGTCTGACTTTCCAAAGTGATGAATTGTCACCAACATGAAAAGTACAACATTTTTTCCCCTTATGAAGGAATATTTGGTTGTCACAGTAACCTCTCTGGCATCCTTTTCTTGGATGAAGAGGTTTGGAATCAGATGCACGATTGTGAAACAGACCTTAATGATGTACTTTGTTTGAATAACTGGAATATGTTGCTGCATTCTGAATAATTCATGTGACTTTGTATTATTATTTAATAAATACAAATTGGACCATCAAAATAAGACTGAAAGATTCTGGGCCACAAATAGACACCAGAATATCATAGTGTGGGCTCCATTCAGAACAACCCAGCAACCATACAGTAACAACAACTCTGAACACTTTAAAACTGCATAGCAACGCCCTGGCAACTACCCATAACACCCTAGCATTGAGTTTTGCATAGGTAAACAAACGGCACTCTTCATGCATATAATACTACACTATATACTATACATGCCAGTAGCCTATATGCGTTGTCTCTGTAACTCATAATTATGTTTATGTACTCACATTCAGTGGTTAAAGTGGGATTTGGTAGGTGGGGGAACTGTCAAATTTTGTGTAGGTGCAACAGGGAAAAATGACTCACCGTGGGACAACATATTGAGTATCGTGGTATAGCATTACTTTTGGGGACAAGAGTGTCACTGTGGCACCAAGTATCACAATACTTATTTACTTGATATTTTGATGGTCTTATTTTGGTCCATCAACACTGATATGATGACGATACTATGTTAAAATTGCTGAACACTGGGACAAAGATTGATCCCTGGCACTGTAGCCACATCAGCCCACATTGCCCCCCTACAGCCATGTGCATTTAAATATGAGGTATTTTGGGGGGTTCGAGGGCATGCTCCCCCAAGAACATTTGGATTTCTCTGACCTACATATGTGCAATTTAAGACTTTTGAAGGCCAAAAAAATGGATAATAAATAACTTTAAAACCATGACAGTCGGCATTAGAATATTTGTCAATACCAGCTCTCTCATCTTAATCTTTCTTTTCTCTCAGTCTCCTTATCCTGCCATATTTCTTCCCTTCCTAAAGCTAAACTTTGACTGTTAGTCTTTTCATTTTCTGTGTCAGTGAAGAAAGTAGCCTAAACATAGGCTCAACTGATGAGTTTTATGAATCATTTAATTAGATAAATTGATTTACTCAAGGCTACCAGGTCAGCATTGCCAATAGGAACCTTCTACAAGCTTTGGAATTTGAAAAGTAATTTTAAATAATACAAATTATAGGCTACGTTTAACGCAGTTAATTTGTGGAATTGGCAGACGTTCCCTTAGGCATGCGTTGTGGAAACGCGTCAAAGCATTCTCAGGTATAAATATGCAGCATTAATGCACGTAGGTGATTTTGAACGAATATTTAATGTCGATAATGGTTACGTTAAAACTAATCCTGTTCAATGATATCTTTGTAAGACTGCCGACCCTATAGAACAGTGGCAAGGGAAAACAAATGTCCGGGGAAATATCGAATCTAAAACTAACTTTAACCGTGCACAACCACCGTGAGTGCATTTCACGCATTTATAATCACTCGCGTTCAGCGGGGAGGAGGGGAGGTTGATCTCGGGACCTGCGAGATTCGTTGAGATTAATGAATCTATTTATTTATTAATTTATCTGAGGTACCGGTGTTGTGGCGAATTTCGACCCCCTGCCAAATTATTACCCCCCTCGTTGAAGCTACCTGATTGCCTAATCCTAACCCCTCCCCCACAACTAATCCTAAACCTACCAATGCTAGGCGTGTAATAATTTGGCGGGGGTCCAAATTCGGCACAACACCTGAACGCAGTTCCGGACCGGCCCACTTTAACCCCTGCTCACATTAGGCCTATATAAAGCACGATTGTTAGCCTGGTTAAAACCAGACCATTCTCAGTTGTAACTGAGTTAGGGTCTGGCAAAGCTTCATAGACAAATCATTTCCAAAGGGGCGTCA
This sequence comes from Siphateles boraxobius, assembly GCF_051911475.1. Classification (NCBI taxonomy): domain Eukaryota; kingdom Metazoa; phylum Chordata; class Actinopteri; order Cypriniformes; family Leuciscidae; genus Siphateles; species Siphateles boraxobius. Next base: position 18,853,018 of record NW_027508855.1, on the reverse strand, counting down.
CCAACGGACATAGCTCAAATGCCTCTGGGCGCAATTGGATAGACCTAAAACCAATCAGAGCGATGAAGGAGATGACGTATGCAGGGCGACGTTATAGAACAACGTTTGAATACGAGCAGACACTACTTGCTCTACATTTATTTAAAATTAACAGCAAGACAACTGGAAGTGAATGTGCTTTCCATTAAATAAATCACACACAGTAAACAAAAACTTAACAAAAAAAAACTTTGCAATGAACTTTGCAATTTAGACGCGCAAACTGGGTGCCGGTGTGGTGAGACGTACATGCTCGGGCAGATTAGGCTTCAATTCGTTCATCCTCGGATGCTGCGCCGCGCTTGCTGTTACAAAAAACCTGTGCACACAGGCAAGCGAAATGGGGTCTTGCCGGTCTTGCGCACCGAACGCGTTATTTTTGCGCACCTTCACGCTCGTGCGGACGCGTCGAGTATAAACAAGGCTTTACTCCGTGTCAGCGTGCGCTCTGATCGGTAAAGGGGCACAGACCTCTCCCGAATCATCTCCAGCAGTAGCAACCTCCGATCCACTAACCATTAACTCCGCCTCAGTTTCCCTCGTAAGCTGATATTAGTATTTAAACATTCTCTATGATAAATCTTTGTGAAAAAAATATTTTAATAACATGGTTTTGGCGGTTATAGAGTTATAATGACGGTGTTCAACTATAACCGTCACACATAGTTCCACGGCGGCATCCATCTTTGTAAATGTACAAAATCTGCTTCATCGTCGCTGTGCTGTCGTCATCGTGTAAAGCCCGCCCCAACGTTTCTGATTGGTGCCGCGATTTCGACGGATTGGAAATGGACTTCAATGAGCTCTTTGCCAGACTAACTTTCAGAGCAAATCTAAATTTGCAAAACAAATCTCTCTCTCTCTCTCTCTCTCTCTCTCTCTCTCTCTCTCTCTCTCTCTCTCTCTCTCTCTCTCTCTCTCTCTCTCTCTCTCTCTCTCTCTCTCTCTCTCTCTCTCTCTCTCTCTCCCTCCCTCCCTCCCTCCCTACCTCCTCAAACCCGGGACCTTCTTGCTGTGAGGCGACAGTGCTACCCACTGAGCCACCGTGCCGCCCCTAATCAAAATATAAATAAATACTATAATAATAAATAATACTAAAATGACACCGTGCAGCAAGCTCAGGATTAAAATGTTTAAAATGTCACTCTAAAATGTGCAGCTTTATCACACAGCACAATGCCACAGATGTCGCAAGTTTTGAGGGAGCGTGCAATTGGCATGCTGACTGCAGGAATGTCCACCAGAGCTGTTTCCCGTGAATTGAATGTTCATTTATCTACCATAAGCCGTCTCCAAAGGCGTTTCAGAGAATTTGTCTCGGGTCTCGGCCTGACTGCAGTTCATTGTCGTAACCGTCTTGAGTGGGCAAATGCTCATATTCAATGGCGTCTGGCACTTTGGAGAGGTGTTCTCTTCACGTATGAATCCCGGTTTTCACTGTACAGGGGAGATGGAAGACAGCGTGTATGGTGTTGTGTGGGTGAACGGTTTGCTGATGTCAACGCTGTGGATCGAGTGGCCCACAGTGGCGGTGGGGTTATGGTATGGGCAGGCGTATGTTATGGACAATGAACACAGGTGCATTTTATTGATGGCATTTTGAATACACAGAGATACCATGACGAGATCCTGAGGCCCATTGTTGTGCCATTCATCCATGATCATCACCTCATGTTGCAGCATTATAATGCATGGCCCCATGTTGCAAGGATCTGTACACTATTCCTGGAAGCTGAAAACATCCCAGTTCTTGCATGGCCATCATACTCACCGGACATTGAGCATGTTTGGGATGCTCTGGATCGGCGTATATAACAGCGTGTTCCAGGTCCTGCCAATATCCAGCAACTTCGCACAGCCATTGAAGAGGAGTGGACCAACTTTCTACAGGCCACAATCAACAACCTGATCAACTCTATGCGAAGGAAATTGCACTGCGTGAGGCAAATGGTGGTCACACCAGATACTGACTGGTTTTCGGACCCCCCAATATAGTAAAACTGCACATTTTAGAGTGGCTTTTATTGTGGCCAGCCTAAGGCACACCTGTGCAATAATCATGCTGTCTAATCAGCATCTTGATATGCCACACCTGTTAGGTGGATGGATTATCTCGGCAAAGAAGTGCTCACTAACACAGATTTAGACAGATTTGTGAACAATATTTGAGAGAAATAGGCCTTTTCTGTACATAGAAAAAGTCTTAGATCTTTGAGTGCAGCTCATGCAAAATGGGAGCAAAAACAAGTGTTGCGTTTATAATTTTGTTCAGTGTATAAAGTTGCATAACATTTCTAACAGTTTGAACCTCTGTTGCATGTTGAGTATCTGCATTTGTCAGCTGAAAGAATTGTGTTGATGTTGTTCCTTCTTTTTCTGTGTCGTTAGCAAAAGGTTTTTTTTTTTCCACAAGACTTTTTAAACAGATTTTTTCCACCTCATCATCAGTGCTGTTGTTGTTTCAGTTGCTGTTCCACTGCTGGGACACATTGCAGTGTTACGGTAAAGTTCAGTCTCTTATGTAGACTTCCTTTGGCTGGACGAATACCCTGCCTGACGTGTTCCTCACACATTTTCCCTTATTTTCCAGGATTCCCTGTCATCATCCTTGAAATGGTCATCTCTACCTTGGCAGTTTCGTCTTAATTCACACTCAATGGCTGCATCCAAAATCGCATACTTCCCTACTATATATTAGGTGAAAAACAGTATGTGACAAAAGTAGTATGTCCGAATTCACAGTACACATAAAAGAGCAGACAAAAAGTACCCGGATGACCTACTACTTCCGGTGAGATTCTGAAGTGTGCGTATGATGGACACTTTACAATCCCATGAGGCCATAGGAGAGGATTTATGAATGGCAGTAAAGCGACGTAACTGACGCTGGTAGGTCACATGACAGCATTGCAGATGTATGTCCGGATTACCTTCATAGTACACGCACTTATACTATTTAGAACATACTTTTTTTAGCGTCATGAAATTATTACTTATTCAAAATAAAAATAAATCTCAAGTCTTTAGTGTCACATGATCCTTCAGAAAACATTCAAATATGCTGATTTGCTGCTCAACAATAAATGTTGAAAAAAATTGTGGTGCTTAATATTTTTATGGAATATTTTTTTCAGGATTCTTTGATGATTATTTAAAATAGTTATTTTTTATTCTAAATGTATTTAATATTACTTTTATGCTTTTTATATTTACAATTTTTATGTTAAATTTAATGCATCCTTGCTAAATAAAAGCAAATTTTTGTTTGTACAATTCACAAATTGTAAATTGCTGTGTATATGTCACAACTGTCTGCTAAATGATAAATTAGTAAATAATGAGAAATAATCTCAAATGTTTATTGTGAATCTCTTTTATTGGTGATAAAGCTGTTAATTATGTATGCTCTGTAAATGGAGAGGCAACAGAAAGGCATTTCCTTCTCCCACATGAATCCAGGTGTCGTCCATGTGGTCCTTTCCACATATTGTAATCATTTACAGGAATCTTCCCTTTCGGTAGCATCTACAAGCCATTACACAATATCCATCTAAACTGGTTAAATGGGAAAAATCACAAGCACCCCAACAGAGAGATCTACATCAACCATACCCTTTTCATCATCATCAATATGTGTCTCAAAATATCTCATACAAACCAATCAAGGAAGCCAGCCCTGATTTCCAGTCCTGCATTTTTAATTGTTTATTGGATTCACCGCAGGGGTCGACTCTGACCCAGCTAGGCCATTTCAGCACAAATAGAAGAACATGTGCTGCAAAAAGGCTGCAGCCTGGGCCGCACCTGGTCGGATAAGAGAGGAAGGGTGAAAGACATCTGGGAAAATCATTTTAATGAACACAGCGCTTCCACTAATCCAAAAAACTGGCAGTTTGCTGCGTCTACGGGGTGTGTTTGTGCGTGTTTGTGCGTGTTTGCACGCGTGAGCTTCCGCTATTGACCAGGAATTGCACTGCATGAGATGACTAGTTAATTAAAAACATGTTTGGAAATCTCCATTTAGAATTTGACTCATATTTCCCATCTCCTCATGTTCATTTACATTGTGAGGTTCCTCCCTGGCATCTTAATTGGCTAATGAGTGATGTCAGACTTTCCTCTCCCAGTTTAGTGCTGCTTTTTGTAACTTCCCATGGAGTGCTTCCTTAAAAACCACATCCTCCTTTAGCTGAACATAAATTTCCTACTTATTCACCTCAGACTTGAAATGTGCCAACTAGCTCAGCATTTGCTGACAAGAGTGACTGAGGCTTTCATTAAAATATTTTTTTCTAATCAAGGTTCAAAGGGAAACATGATTTCAATAGATTCCCAGTTCAATATATTCAGTGTGTCAGAGTTACTGTTTAAATGTATGTACATAAACATAGTTAGTTTACATTTGCAATTTGGAGAGCATGTGTAACTGACAGCTAAAACAATGAGAAAAAGCTGTTGGTCAAACCAGTGTTGATCCTGCCAAATAAAAAATAAATCACAACAGAAGCATCTGCATTTCGTATCAGCTTGAAGGGGTTTCTTTTGCTACTATAAACAGATGACTGCACATTAATTGTTGACAGATAAGATTTTTTTCCCGAGGCCTAAGAATAAACATTACAGTTCAAAAGTTTGGGATCAGTAAAAAATTTTAATATTATTTTTAAAGAATTTTTAATTCTTTTATTCAGCAAGGACACATTAAATTGATAAAAAGTGACAGATAGTTAAGACATTTATAATGTTTAAAAATATTTTATTTCAAATACATGCCACTTTTGAACTTTGTGTTCATCACAGTTTCTGCAAATTCTATGAAGCAGCACAACTGGTTTCAACACTGATAATAATCAAAAATGTTTCTTGAGCATCAAATCACATATTAGAATGATTTCTGAAGGATCATGTGACACTGAAGACTGGAGTAATGATGCTGAAAATTCAGCTTTGATCACAGATATACATATTTTACAATATATTCACAAAGAAAATAGTTATTTTAATTGATAATAAATATTACTGTTTTTACTGTATTTTTGATCAAATAAATGCAGTCTTCCATGGCGAGCATAAGAGACTTCTTTCAAAATCATTAAAAAAATCTTACAGACCACAAACCATTGAATGGGAGTAAATGACAAATTAAATTACTCAAAGACAACAACAAAACCAGTTCCTAAGTCTACAGTACATACTTGACTGTAGGCCAATGATAAACACATGGTCAGTTATATGAGATTAAACAAAGACTTCATTTGGTGTCTTCTCATGAAGTATTATTATTTATGCATAATTATAAGATGCCCTACATCAAATTAGCTTATGTCAGAAGAAAGAGATGAGAGATATAATGGAACTATTGTACTGATATGTAGGAAGTCAGTTCCCTCATTCAACAATTCTATTTAAATGCAGGATTCTGGAATAATCAAATATTTCAGGAAGCCAAGTAATACTTTTAGTTACTCCCAATTGCTTTAGTACAAACTGATTAAAATTACATTTCCATATTTGAAGTAAATATACTGGACAAATATCTCAGGAAGTTTTTCCGGTAGGAAATATTCAAGTAAATTTGAGATTTGGTTCTTATGGATATTGGATTTCGCTACTTGTTCTGATGTAGAAAACAGTGTCTGGATACAGTCCTCGAGAAAACCACTGGTTTGAAACCCTCTAAAACTGGGGGAGAATGGAAAGCAAAACATCATCTCGGTCTGCCAAAACAAACTCTCTGAATCCATGGCCAGTAATTCATTAGTCAGTCCAAAGGTCAGTCAAAAAACTGTTCCATAGAGTTAAAGCTACTGCGGCCACACATGTAGGTCAAGAGGCAATGGTGAAAGAGTCGCTATGTAGTACTGTTAGGTTGTGCTGTATGTGCTCAGAGCTCTTGGAAGATAAATGGAGGCTATTACCACTCGCAGTTATGACTTTAAACATCACAGCATGCAGGCTATAAAGGTTCGGATGTGTTGAAGTACCTTAGGGGATGAAAATGGCAGCTTCTTTTCGATGTCTTCCATATGGGATCTTCTGGTAATAACAGTAAGGTTTGTAAGTCCTTGCTTTTATTGATTACAGTGCAGAGGAACATGTCTTGCCCGATACACATTGTATGATTGTGGGCTGTCCCAGATGAAAGATGACCAATTGTGGTGATTTTTAGTTGTTGTGGCTCCTTAATGGTGGTCATACGTCATACAGTGAGAGAGGTTCAAAGACGGCCGTTGTCATGGTCTTGCAACCGAAGATAGTCTGTGATAATTTTCTGACAGTGTCAGAAATTTAGCTTGATCTACTGACTACCCATATAAAAATGCGACATGAAATGTGTCACGATTCCTGTCTTATGTTTTCCTTGTCTTGTGTTGACTTTTGTTATTTCCTGTTCTGTGCCATGTTTTGTAGTCCTTTGTAGTTTTTCTTGTTTATTAGTCTCTCCAGGTGTTTCTAATTAGCCCCGCCCCCTTGTTATCTTGTTTAGCTTGTTTGCCTGTGTATTTAAACCCCTGTGCTTCAGTTGTGTTTTGTCGGTCGTTGTTTTGATGTTGCTGGTAGCTGTTCCGTGTTCCTGTCCTGAGTCCATTGGATTACCTGTTTGTTTTATTAAAGTGCTTGCATTTGGATTCTCTCTCTGCTTCTTCCTTGCTGCATCGTAACAAAATGGCATATTGATCAAGGTGACATGGCGCTAAAACTTAAAACTATTTACCTCAAGCTCCATTTGCAAAATTGGCTTGCCGAGTTGGCCTCTTTACCAATGTATGTTCATATATTCTCCTCTTTTGCTTCCTCTTCTTTTTTCAGCGCATATAAAAAACACAATTGCCAAAGTGCGATTCATCTTGCTCTATTTGATTACCACTAGCTCATGCTGATTTTATTCCTCTATACTAACTTGCGTCGTAGCCTACGATTCAATAGGTGTCATCGTCGTTCAGTCCGTACTCAAGTTTATTACATCCATGTCGAACAGTGTGATTTGTAATGATCTTATAGGATTGCCGAAATCGGACAGACTAGCAGGCATAAAGCTGAAAGTGAACTCACACCCTTGCAAAGTATACTGCCTTTGACTCATACGCGTACACAGGCGTTCCATGCATGAGCAGCTTTGAGCAATCTCTCCCCACGATGTAAATATACTGCCCAAAAATTAAATGCGCATGTGCAACCTGCGCGGACAAATTGCAGCGGTACGCGTACAGTAAGTGTGTACTCTTCTGATGACAAAATTTGCGCCATGCTCAATGTACGCTGGCTCTCGCGTACAAGTTAAAAGTGAAGTATACTTTGGGCTTAAGGATCATGCAATCCTAATAAACTAAGAAGTACAAGTGCTAAAACAACAAAATCTAACGGCAATTCGTAACTATTTTACGTTTTGCTTAATTGGTGGTTAATTCGTACGAATTCATACAATCTCAATTGTATGTTTTCGTACGATCTGTTTAAACCTCAGTGACGGATAAGTTTAGGGTCGGGGCTAGGGGTGTTCCTTCATAATGAGTTTCTTTTAAAAATCATACGTTTTTGTATGATTCAACTCATATAAATTTATTCGAAATCGCCACCTCGTTAAATAGTTAAGTTTTCCCGTAAGATCGTGTTGACTAAAAACATTACTATGGTTATAGTTCTGCTCAAAAATGTCAATTGATGGTATTGACCGATGCTGTCCTAACAAACAAAACATTGGCTGCGTCCGAAATCTTAAAAATGCTGCCTGCGTAGGACACATTCCAAGGTAGGAAAGCATCTAGGCACGTCTGAATCCTTCCTGTCACCTGAGATACTTTCATCTGATCGATTTCTGAAGGCAGCATAGATGTATCCTTTGCTGCTTTTGATACCTCACAATCCTGTGCTTTCCATTCTGTGACAGTTGAGCTAAAAAAGAAAGATGGCATCTGAAAGTTGATGTTTGTGATCATTTTATGTGTAAATGTATGTTTTTGACCAACGTTTTCCACTTTTGATGTTATTTTTAGCCAGAAATTACTATTGTAGTAATTAAATATTTGCTTAGTTTTCACCAATGCTCTCTTTATTTTGCTGTAGATCATTAAACCATTTCGCTGCACAGAAGTCTGTCCAAAATCAGTCAAAGTTTAATACTTAGTGTTAGTGATTTAAACAAACTCCTAACCCTAAGTGTGCACAATAGTAATAGTGATTTGAACCAGTGCTTTTCTTTGGAAGATCACTGAAGGTCTTTGTTAGCAAAAGAGTCTTCTTTCAAAAACACACAAAAAAAATCTTACCAACTCCAAAGAAAGGTCAAGTATTTGGTTTCATTTCAGCTAACCATCTCAACTAACAATCCAGAAAACATTCAGCATTTAGCATTGATTTCAAAGTAATTCTCAGACTGCATATAATCATTTACATTCACTCATGTCTGAGAATGAGTTTTAAAATCCTATAAAATAAGTTGTGTTTGCTTTTAGTGCTCCTAATGGAGATTGCTCATGACAAATCTTAATACCAGCGTTCCGGAGAGTGATTAGCATTTCAAATTTTTCAGCAACTATAATGTGACTTCAGCCACAGTCCGTGCAGCGGGAGATTTATAACGGTCTGTGTTTAGTCTGCAGACCGCAGCTCGACGCTGGTACATTTGATGACTAAAGCACGCCGGTGAGCTGACGACATCGCATTGGCAGTGAGGTGAAGTCATCCAATTAAAGGACTGGAAAGAAATGCAGCTGAAATGAAGTCAGGGCTTTCCTGGGAACGGTCAAAAGTCTGGAACAAGATCGGAAGTAGACATCAGTGGGTGCGCTATTCTTGCCATATTTATTTACATCACTACAGCGACTTAGAAACAACAAACAGTTTAAATGCAATGCAGATGACTTCTGAAATGACCAAGCAAAGCTATGTAAATTCAAGTTTTTACATGGTTAAAGTCTTATGGAACACCATTTATGTTACACTATCAAAATGCACCAATCAAGAGCGCACTCCAAGCTAATTAGGTGCTAAGTCCTATGTATCAATCCAAAACATTATCAAAATGTAAACAAACCTTTAGTTATTTATCATAACCTAGGCAAAACTATGAATTATGCGTTAGTTTTGTATCTGTTTAAATGTTGTACTATATATATATATATATATATATATATATATATATATATATATATATATATATATATATATATATATATATATATGTCATCATCATCTTCCGCTTCCTCTACTCTGAGCTCCTCCCGAGTGACCGAGCTCCTCGCCCTATCTCTAAGGGAAAGCTTATATATATATATATATATATATATATATATATATATATATATATATATATATATATATATATATATATATATATATAACATATGTAATCTTATAAAAAAGGATTAAATTAACCATTTTCACTTTTGACAAAAAAATATATAATAGCCTATATGTAAATATATAATAGCCTATATGTATATATATACGTGTGTGTGTGTGTGTGTGTGTATACATATACATATATAAAACATTGCTTCCATAGTCAAATCACATGGGAATACAGCAATTAGCTTAAATTTAATTTATGTCATTATGTCAAATACAAATGTTGGTAAAGTAAATATTTATGACATGCAAGATTTATGGTTAGATTGGGGTCTTTTTGGTTGGATGTATGCTGCGGAAACTCATGTTTAGTCTGTCTTTAGTCATTGACAGATATCACTCCTCAAAATGCAAAATGTTAAAATAGAAACAAATGAAATGAGAGCATTGAGGAGAAAGTTAATGACAAAAAGCTGCACAGCGTAGACACTCAACCTGCTCACCAGTATGTAGTACCAGGTTATGGATCCTGGTCCCCGGTGAAGCCCTATATGAATTCAGTGGGACCCGGTTAGATTTGTTGGTGTAAGAGAATTTAAAACAAATTCTAGCAAAAATACAGTCTACAATAAAAAGGCATATTTTCTTTCTACATTTAAGTTTTATGCTTTTATCCAAAGTGAATTACAGTAGCTTATATGCTGAAGGCATTCATATTTTTTATCACTTCATTAATTCCCTGGGAATTAAACCCATGACCTTTCTTTCTTTCTTTCTTTCTTTCTTTCTTTCTTTCTTTCTTTCTTTCTTTCTTTCTTTCTTTCTTTCTTTCTTTCTTTCTTTCTTTCTTTCTTTCTTTCTTTCTTTCTTTCTTTCTGTCTTTCTTTTTCCATCAAGAAGAATTAACTGATTTGTGAAACTCAAGAAACAAGGGTAACGCTTCCCAGTGTACTTATCTAAGAAAAAATGGGTAATAATGCTTAATTTTACAGTGCGTTAACTTACGTGTACTTACCTAAGAAAGTACTGGGTAATATAGAGTTAGTACATGGGTTAAGGATATGTTTAGGGGTAGGTTCAGGGTTAGTACCTAGTTATTACCCAGTTATGGTAATTACTATAAAAAGTACATAGTATGTACATGGGGAACAGGACTGTAAAAGGAAGCGTTACCAGAAAAAGCCATTTCTAGAAGAAAAAAAAAACCTGACTTTTCAGGCCAAATTGTAAAATATTTCAGGTTTTTCGTGAGCGTGGGAACCCTGCATCTTCACAGGAAGGTTTTGTTGGTCCACCAGCCACTGTAAAACAGCACTAACCTCCATTAACCAGCCTGGAAATACAATCCAGTCTAAGATGGTATTTTCTGTGGGTCTCGTCAAGTGAGTTGCAGCTCTGCAAATCTTGGTAATAAGGATCATTTACACAATTTCCTTTTTCCACAACCTTAAAAAACATCCAGATGCTTCTAAATCACCCAGACGATACCTACTACAAACGGTCAGAGTTTCCCACCCCCTGCACAAAGACATTTTTATTAAAGTCTAATATTCAAATATCAGTTTAAACTGGCACAACTTGGCAATGTTCCTCTATGAAAGCACAGCAGTGCTTACAACTTACGATACTGTCAGGTGTGCTTGTCTTTTTCCATCTATTACTCCATATATCTATCTGACATTATTAGTGTACAGCATCCAAATGTGTAAGTTCACTCTTGGGGAAGTTTTCTGCCAGAAGCAGACACATGTCTTCAAGAATGCCGGTTGTTTCCACAAACTGACTCTCATTTATGGCTCAGAAGGGCTGAGGAATATTCAAAAACAAGCAATATATCTACAGTAGAAAGCACAACAGTTCTAGTCCTGTCACAAAACGCATTTGCACAGAAGAATCATACATCAAATATAAAATAAATCACATACCTTATAAATATTATTCGATTTAATCACACAATATGTAATATAATTATATTTAAATGTACTATATGTAACTTTTGGCCCTCTATTTGTTCAAAAATAGAACAAATAGTTGACACTCAAGTGGACATCTGAAAATCTCTTTGAAAAATATGTGTAAAAAAAATTATATAAGCCAAATCTTGTTTTTCATGCCTAAGAGCAATAAAAACACATAGGAAAAAAATATCCTGTTATCATAATGCATGCATGTGTCCTTGCTGAATAAATGTATTAATTTCTTGATAACACAAATACCACAACTTATGTCATACAAACAGACCCACTTGGAAGTTGCTGCTTACAAGATACAGAAAACACAAGCAAAAGTATTAGACAGTGCCATAGCGAGACAAACCGATGATTTATGAGGCATACACTCATGTGATGGCAAAGCAGCCCAAAGCACCGTGGTACACATGAGGCAAAAGCTTTTATCTTCCATGACAAATGTCTGGTCAGCACACGGTTTCATGAAGACTTGACGTCGTTCTTGAGTGCTGTAACAACCCTCTCGCTTCTCTGGTCGCTGGAATTATTATTTCCAGGTGTCTCAAAAGTGAGTCAGATGCTTGTAAAGCGGGCCTGCAGGTAACCGTATCACATTACACAATAGCAGACAAGCATGTAGTGCCTCTGGAAATCCCAGATTTGAGACCGGTCCGCCTCTTAAACAACTCACCCTGCTAGCATGGGATCTTTTTCTTTTCCATCCACGTGTTTCTAGAGCTACCATTCCATCATGCTGGGATTCATCCGGACATCATCTGTGAATTATGGAGCAGCATGGAATTGCTGCAGTTGACAAGCCATTTTTTAGCACTGCAGCAAGAAATGCCCTTGACCAATAGACTCATATTTATCTCCGGTCTTAATCCAGCCTTTTCCTTTTTCTTTAGATCCAGAGCTATAAACATGGACAGTGGTGAGACTGTAACACAAATTATTCGATGTCTAAAAAACAGGCACATTTTGAAAGTGTCTAAATAAAATATTCTATGTGATTTTTCAAGCACAAAGCTAAAGGTGCGAATCTCATGAATACATTTGTTGGTTACATTTTTTCAAAATAAATGATATTATCACAAATAAAAGAAGGGCCATTTTTTTAGGAACATGTTTGCATTGTCACGTAATTTTTTTCATGATAATTAAGCTCAAATTCAAGCTCAATAAAAAGAAATTTCATTAAAGTTAACATAAATCTAATTATAATCAATTTTATGATAATAAACTAATTTATTATAATAACATAAACTATTATAAAAAAACTACTGTTTTGTATAAGCTACTTACAACTGTACTTTACAAATGTGATTTAAAGGCATTGCACATTTTCATGAAATTCATCCAAATATATGTCTCCTAAAAGTCTAAAAGCTATCAATGATTTAAGAGAAAATAGAGAAACCAAAGTTTCAATGGATTATTTTGGAATATTGGAACAATTAAATATTTTTCCAATAAGAGGAGAAGAATCCAGAGCTCAAACACAATTAAATTTATGTCTTATCCTTTTGCCAAAACTTGTGTTGCATAAGAGCAACTTCAGAAACGTTTTCACACATCTGCGTGGACACAAATAATGAAAATGTTTGGAAAACAGAAGTACAGGAATCTAAGGAGATTACACTGCAGGAACCCTAATATAAGCATAATTTATTATTGACCTCAAGAAATCCTGTATTACATCAATGTTTAGGTAATAGGCCAACATCTGAGAAATGTCTATAATATGTTACAAGTAATAAGAACAGTATAGGACCGATATAGGACATTCCTTTTCGAACGTATTATGTTGAAATATTGTTTTGTTTATTTTGTTATATATTTTCTTTTTTTTGTCGTTTGTATATTTCATTTATGTGTTTCTTTCTTTTTAATAGTTCAAAATAAAGTTTTTCAAAAATGTAACCTGAAAAAATAAAATAAAACGCACGTGGAAAGCGGTAGGAATTCTAACATCTGCTATATTACATTATACACTGGCTCTGTTCCAAACTTAGTCAACAACAGCCTACATAGACAGCATTTGAGCATAGGCACGTTCTAGATTATAGATGTTCAAAAATGTTATGCAATCTATAAGATCTCATTTGGGCAGCATCACATCCTGTATATAGAAGATATACTCTCATAATGCTTTTCAACAACCTCAGTGGAATTTTTGACGATAGAGGGCAACAGTAGGGTTCCAGAAGTAAAAACACCATTCAATTTCTCCGTAGGGATTTTTTTAACAATAACTTATAAACCTTTAAAGACAGCCTTACTGTGAGCTACGAGGTTGTTCGTTTATAGCATTTACTTCTATTGAAGTCGTTAGCCCATTTAAACTTGGTTTTAAATGAATCGTGTTTGACACCCAAATTCATGGTGAAAACTACATTACCCATGATGCTGTACAGAAAATTACACCAGATTACAAATTACAGTATCAAAATAAGCAAAAAGCACCTGAAGATCTTGTTAGCTCCACCCACTTCCATGAAGCATCTTCCTACGCTCTCTAAATACTGAAATATTTGAATATATATGCATATTATGCAATAAACTTAAAATATATTGTTTTTATATATAATCAACATTTTTAAATGAGTAGTTTTATATTTCTCCATTGTTTTTAATTGAGTTGTGCTGTTCGCAATGCTTCATGGGATTGTAGTTCTTTCTATCTCTAAAGTCGTTAAGAACACAGTCACAATCAAAAAGAGTATATACTTTTAGGGCATAGTATAAGTAGGTGAACTGGGGTGCAGGGAAGGTGTTTCTACAGCTGTATTAGCAATTTAAACTTCTTTTAACTGCTTTTGAAACTTTTGGCAGTCCGAGTCGAGAAAAAAGAAATGTAAAAAATTGGGGCTGATATGGTTTCCGGTTCTGACGTCACACTGGAAATGGAAGGACAAGTTAAGTGCAATGTTTTGTAAGAGACAGTATTTCATGCATTGTTCTTATATTGACATCTCTGCAATCTTCTAGGTCAACATGCATACAGAAAAGTTGCATACTTTGTTTGCACATATTGCAGAAATAGCAGATGTAGAACGCAGGTATGGTGCTTCTAACATAGTGTGATCTGGATGTATACTGCACATTTGAACACATGCAAGATTGCATACAGAACATTCAAAGTATATGAAACAGTACAGAACAGTGAAAGTATAATATTTGAAGAATGATACTGTTCCTGCTGTAAAATACTATGCTATTCTAAACTTTAGTGCACTAAGGTCTTTGTTGAGGCCTGGTCTCTGGTCTCATATCACAGATGGAGACTGTGATCATCCATGGAATCTCAATAAATAGAAAGTTAAAGCGCTGAGGGTCCATCGCATCAAATAACATTTCATCTCTTTTGTTATTTGTTGTATCCCATGAACCTGTAGCCTGGATACATTCACCGTCCAGAGCGTCTGTCTCTTCGGTTTCAAAAGCAGGCGTTTTGGCGCGTCCAGAAGGAACACTCCGTCCTCTTAGGACGCCCATGATTCGCATTGCTTTCCATGCAGCAACACAAACCTTCCAAATGGTGTAAATTATTAAAACATTTGTGGTACCGTGAAGGAAAAGAGGAACTGACAGCATGTTCGCTCAATACTACAGTGAATAAGATCAGTTTATATTTCAGAATAAATGCATAATTCATGGACTCTATGTTTTGAAATTCCTCTACAGCTAAAGACAATCTACATATACAATATATAATAGACCCACAAATTATTTGATGTGGGTCATTGCATTAGATCAGAAAATATCAAAGCAAGTGAGATCTGTGTTCAAATACTGCAAGATATTTTCCCTGACTTCACTTTTTGTACAATGTCTTTTAACAAAGTGTTGTATTGATGATTTTAGTGGATGTGTAAAATCAGTTCTCTTCAAGCTCACACAGGTGTACATTATATAGGCTTCTAATGCTTCACGAAAGACATGGAAAACAAAGTCTTCATTTTTATCACTAAATGTATTTATCGCAAACTCTTAAACATTTTTCTTGAAAGGTGTTTTTGTGCTGTTTCTTTAAAATAAATGACACATAATTTGTATCCAATGAATGACATTTTCAGACTTTTTAAATGTGATTTAATTGTTCAAATACTTCTTGGAACCGCTGTATTTTTTTCTGTTAGTTACTTGTCTCAGAGTCACAGATGATGCTGTTGCGGTTTCTGACAACGACGCACTGAAACAGAGAATTACTCAACATCTGGACTATACCACCCCCACCTGGTTACTGCAGGCATTCTGTGAGTGTCTGACTGATAACAGAGACACCGCAGACACAGCAAACCCTGCACATGACTAACTAGGTGAATTACCCATGATCATGGGTTCAGTTTCATGACAGAGCTCAGTGATTACCAATCATTTTAAGCATGATTTTTCCAGTCACTCTAAATTGCTAGTTAAAGATATAAATAATAACTATAATAATAGGTTAAGTTTCTAGAGAATTTTAAACTGAAAAAGAAATGCAATGAACATAAAACACAACCCCAATTCCAGAAAAGTTGGAACATTTTGTAAAAGGCAATAAAATCAGAAATCTGTGATTTGTTAATTCTCTTATTACCTGACAAAAGTAAAAAATAAAAAAAAAGTTTTCACAGATCAACTTAAAGGGATAGTTCAACCAAAAATAAAAAAATAGCCCATGATTTACACACCCTCAAGCAGGTGTACAGTATATGACTATCTTCTTTCAAATGAATACAATTGGAGTTATATTAAAAAACATTATTGATCTTCCAAGCTTTATAATGGGAGTGAATGGAGGTCCTGATTTTGAAGTCCAAAAAAGTGCATTCATCCATAATGAAAGTGCTTCACACGGCTCAGGGGGGTAGATAAAGGCCTTCTGAAGCAAAGTGATGGGTTTTTGTAAGAAAAATATCCATATTTAAAACTTTATTGACTAATATAACTAGTTTCAGACAGACGGCCTACGCAAGTTGACTCACACCAAAAGAGTAACCCCTGACGCGATGTATGACTTGGGATGTATATCGTAAGCTTTGATGTCTTTCGCGGTTCAAACCAATACGGCTGGGCAACAAACTCAAGCTCCTTTTCTCTTATATCGAAATCCTCAGACATTTCTAATTCGTGACTGGTGTTTTGTTTTGCTCTCTCCTCTGCGCTTCCGCGGTCCTCAATACTTCACACGTCAGGTCAGAGGTCACTCTTTCTCTGTAAATCGATGCATATGGCCATCTGCCGGAAGCTAGTTATTTTAGTTTATAAAGTTATTAATATGGATATTTTTCTCACACAAACTCATTGCTTCGCTTCAGACGGCCTTTATTAACCCCCCTGAGCCATGGAGCACTTTTATGATGGATGGATGGTTGCATTTTTGGGCTTCAAAATCTTGCCCTCCATTCACTGCCATTATAAAGCTTTGAAGAGCCAGGACATTTTTTAATATAACTCCGATTGTGTTTGGCTGAAAGAAGAAAGTCATAAACATCAGATGGCTTCAGGGTGCTAAATTGTGGGGTAATTTTCAGTGTAAAAATGCAGTGTAATCTGACTGAAAACATATGCCTGCAACATTTTAATTGTTTAACAAAACAACACCAACAATCTATTCTGTTTACTCTTTTTTTTTTTTTTTTTGAAAGTGTTTTATAGACCTGCAAGGAGTTACCAGACACATGGCTTTTACAGTTCAGGTGATTGGTTTAAAAGCAAGGACTTCTGGGATTGTACCCACCAGTCGAGCGATTTCCACTGAGATGAATGTGAATGCTAATAGAAAACTCTCTCCAGGTTTCATATACATTCTTGGTTGTTTCTGCATAATAAGACTGAGAAAGTTGAAAGTATTTGAAGACAGAAAAATTACATTTGTTACATATTGTGACGATCGGATTTCTCTCACTCATTCTGCACGCCGCTAAAGCCTCAGCTCGCCAAACTGTTTGATCCTCCCTTGAGGACCGTCAGAGGAGCTTTTAAGCATATCATTCCTGCCAAACCCACACATCGTGTCGGACCCCTCGAGCCCGTATTCCGCGCTGGTCCTGTTGAACTTGCTAATCCAGAGACTTCTTCGGCCGAACTGGAGTTTGCGCCCGTGCCAGCCGACTCGAAGGAATCAAGTACCGAGTCGAGTGCATTAAGTGGGTTAAGCGAGTCAAGTGAATCGAATCCCGAGTCAAGTGAATCGAATCCCGAGTCAAGTGAATCGAATGCCGAGTCAAGTGAATCGAATCCCGAGTCAAGTGAATCGAATCCCGGGTCAAGTGAATCGAATTCCGGGTCAAGTGAATCGAATCCCGAGTCAAGTGAATCGAATCCCGAGTCACGTGGATCGAGTCCCGAGTCAAGTGGATCGAGTCCCGAGTCAAGTGGATCGAGTCCCGAGTCAAGTGAATCGAGTGCCGAGTCAAGTGAATCGAGTGCCGAGCAAGGTTATAATCGTTAACGAAAACGAACGAAAAAACGAAAACTAGGTGGGAAAAAACATTGTCGTTAACTAAAATAAAAATAAAAACGAGGCATTACAAAAAAACGATAACGAACTAAAACTGTAATGTGTGTTAGGCAAAACTAACTAAAATAAAATAAAATTATAGAGTAAATGTCCTTAGTTTTCGTCTTTGTCAATGTCTTTCATTTTTTAACGCTATTTAAAACACGCAGTGTATTCGTTCAGCTGCATTTCCTTTCCCTGCTCTCCCTCCGTCTCTCTGTCACATGCACGCGCGCGCACACATACACACACACACACACACACACACACAGCCTCTCCCCTCCGTGCACACCGTGTCTCCATGAAAACGAGGGTTCGACGTTGAAAGCAAGTTCGCGAAAGGTTGGTATCTCGTGAACACCTTTACACAATCACACATTAAAAAGTGGTGCAAAAATATTTTAAATTCTGAATACATTATTGTCTGTGTGTTAATGTCAACCCGAGAAGCGATTGCGCCTTCTTTAGAAAGTTAACTAGTCGCAAATTTGAGGTAAAATGCACTTGGGTTGTCGATGTCAAATATATAAGCTGTGATTCAAATATTAAATAATGTTATGTCATTATTCAATACAGATGAGTAGCCGGCCCGGCATTAATTTTATGGCCCGCGTCATGCAAAAAATGTCTATTGCTATTTAGTTTTTTTTCCTGGCACACGTCACTTACACATTTTGCACTTTTACTGCGGAGTCTTGTGCAGACTGTTTACATATTTGTGCCCATATGTACATTTTATGTACTGGTTTTATTGTTGAATAGATATTTCTAAAATTGTATGATGTTTTCGTTGAGTTATTATTACACAATTCTTTTTCTGACCTTTTTGAATCTTGCCCCTGACAAATAACCCAAAATCCAAAAAAAGACTAAAACTAACACTAAAACTAATAAAAACTAAACTAAAACTAAGCATTTTCAAAAAATAAAAACTAAACTAAACTTGCAAACCCACTTTAAAAACTAATTAAAACTAAACTGAATTTGAAAACAAAAATTCAAAACGAAATAAAAATAAAAACTAATGAAAAATGCAAAACTATAATAACCTTGGTGCCGAGTCAAGTGAATCGAGTGCCGAGTCAAGTGAATTGAGTGCCGAGTCAAGTGAGTCAAGTGCCGAGTCAAGTGAGTCAAGTGCCGAATCAAGTGAGAAAAGTGCGTCCAGTGCTGAATCAAACCAAGCGAGTGAATCTAGCCAAGTGAGGGTATCTAGCCCAGTGACTCGCCGTCGCAGGAAGAGAAGGAGGACTCGTTCGGCTCGCCAGGCTCCGGTGAGCGTAACCAGACTCCTCGGCCTGCCGGCCCCGCCTCTGCGCCTCGCCCTGCCTGCGCCCTTTAAGCTCCGGGAGGCCTTTCCTAAACCCGTGGATTTCCCCAAGTATTTTTTTTGGGGGGGGCAAGGGTCCGGTGAGGAGACCATGAGGGCTGCGCCACCATGGTCGTCTGCAGGGGCTTCACCACCATGGCCTCCGCCTCGTCCTGCTCCGCCCTGGCCTCCGTCCGTCTTGCTCCGCCCTGGCCTCCGCCTCGTCTTGCTCCGCCCTGGCCTCCGCCTCGTCTTGCTCCGCCCTGGCCGCCTGTTCAGTCAGGTCCGCCCACGCTCCACGGCCCAGGCCCGCCTTGTCTATGTCCAGGGTCCGTTCCCCTGCATGGGCCTGGCCCTCCATCCCAGCCCCCATTGACCTCCCCCCGGAGCTCTTAGGAGCGTCTGGAAGCCGCTCCTTAGAGTGGGGTTATGTGACGATCGGCAGCTGTAGTGCCCTCGAGAGCCACTGGAGGGCACTCTCTCAATGTGTTATGTTTTCCCCATGGACTCATTATGTTATTATGTTCAGCTGTGTTTCATTATTGGCTATTGAGTTCCTGATTCAAACCTGTGTTTCTCCTCTGTTCTTTGCGAAGTCTTGTTACACTGTAAGCGTGCATTTCTGAGTGTTATTCCCTGTTCTGTTTCTCCGTGTTTCCCTGGACTCTCGACCTTTGGCTGTATCCTGGACTGTTTGCGAACCTGTGCTGCCTACCTCGACCTACGCCTGTTAACACCACGAGTTATTGGATTGCCCTTGTTTATTTGTGTTCCTGGTTCATTTCTGCTTATGTTCCAGTTCTAATAAAGTTCTGCATATGGATCCGACCGCCTCTGTCCGTACGTTACACATATGAGAAACTCTATAGAAGGAAAGGCTGATTGAATGACAAAACGACAGAAACCCTCTCACTCAGACATGGAAACTTATGAAAACCGCCACATGAGATCTTTAAGAAATAAACCTCAGTCTGCTTTTCCCAGCTCTGAAGATTTGAAATGTGCAATACAGACTGTCAGAAGAAGTACAAATTTCTGGAAAATTTCTGAATGCTGAAGGGAAAGTAACTGATTAAATCTTCCTTTTTTTTGCTTCTTTCCACTGGGCTGGTTTTCATATTAAAGCATTCATGCATTAATGTTATTTAATGGTTTTAGTACAGCAGTGCTACTTCAATGCAATGCAACATATTAAAAAAAGTTTGCAGTCATCGTACTGTAAAGTATAATATGTACACTAAAATAAGTATTCATATCATGAGTAATTTCCCTGAAAAAGAAGTGCACATAATTGTATTGAATGTGCACTTGTAGTGTATCTATTTAAAATCTTAAAAGCATATTTAAAAAAACTTCATTTTCCGTTTATATAATATTTATGATATAAAAGGCCACTTATCGTTTTTTTCTTTTTTTTTTAAGTTGCCAGCCACAGCCAGCATTGTTGATAATTTTCACAAAAATGTTATGGCCCCCAGTATATTTTCTTGTATGAATAACTGAACATGCAATATATATAAAATAAACCAGAGTCTCTCCTTTTAAACAAACAAACAAACAAACAAACAAACAAACAAACAAAACATTTATTCTAGCTTCATGCATTATTTTTTATAAAAACTTGAATGTGGGTGTTTCATAACTTAATGAACAAAAAGCTATCTTTTGTCAAAGATTACAACATGCATTTTTTGCCTGTGTTTTGACCCAGAGATTCTGTAATCTTTCAGAACTTGGGTAACCACCAATGGTGTGGAAAGAGTTAAGTGTACTTAAAGAGTGTACACTTTCATGACTGTTTCTTAACACACTTAAGTATGCTTTTAAAAGTGCACATAATGTCAAATTAAAAGTTTTACACATTTTAAATCATGTTTTAATAAACGTTGAGGTTTAAAGGACAAGTTCGGTATTTTACACTTAAAGCCCTGTTTTAAGATCATTTCTGATGAAATAGAATGGTTAAGATTGAAATTTGGACAAATGCTGCTGTCCCGAGAATTTTCGGTTCCCCTTCAGGGACTACCGCTGCGTGTAATCGCAGTGGGAACGCCCTCCAGCGTAACGCGTGACGTCATCGACCAGGAAGCTATAAATATCCCCTGAGCACACAATACGCCAGCTTTTTGTTACTTTTTGCAAGCTCTGTGTGTGTCTGAAATCTAGCGATTGTGTTTGTCTGTTTAGACAGGAGTTTCTCACTATATATATATATATATATATATATATATATATATATAAACCAATATGAGTGTCAAAGTGACGAGTGAGCAGTATAGAAAGTGTGTTTCCCCCTGTACACGATACATCACGGGTGGGGATACACATCAGCTGTGTGTTGCTTGTTTGGGATTGCAGCATGCCCAGTCGGCTCTCGAGGGGGTCGATTGTGAGCATTGCAAGCGTTTTCCCTTGAGAACTCTGCGCTCGCGGCGATCGCTCTTCGAGGAGAGTGGTTTGCTGCGAGCTCCCCGAGGCTCGGGTCCCGCTTCTGTTGAGGCAGAGCGGCGGCGCTTGTCTTGGGGCTCGTAGATGGATCTCACTGGCGACGTTGAGACGGGCTCCGCCCTATCTCAGCTATCTCCAGCGAGATCTAGTGCCTCTCAACCGGCTCAAGAGCACGCGCTGCGGCGGTTACTTCTGCCCGGGTCGAGGCACATGATGTCGAACTTAGATTATCCAGTTCTGAGGAGCTCAATGTCGAAAGTTTTGCATCAGAAGAAACTGACTTGTCACTCCAGCATACTGCTGAAGAGGGGCTGATAGATGTGTTATCTCGGGCTGTTGAAAAGCTCAGCATCGAGTGGCCAACTGATAGGCAGGAGTCTAGAAATAAAAGCAAATTAGATGATAGACTTCTGTCTGCACGTCCTCAGCCTTCTCGCCGGTGCTTACCATTCTTCCCAGATCTTCACTCTGAGGTTTCAAAGACCTGGGTTAGACCTGTTTCAAATAGAATTTATACTAACCAGTCTAATGCTTATGGAAACATTTTTGGTGCAAAAGCTTCAGGGTACGTGACCATGCCAAAGGCAGAGGAGACGCTCGCTAGCTATCGCTCTCCTGCTTCGTCATCTTCACTTAAAGCACCGGCTCTAAGCCACTAAAAAATACTTCTGTGTTAGTGGGAAAGGCTTACTCGGCGGCGGGTCAGGCGGCTGCATGTCTACAGACTATGGCCATTATGCAGGCTTATCAGGCTGACCTGCTTAAAGATGCTTGTGAGGGGGGTGAAATTTCTGTGGATATGATTAATGGGCTCAGGCAGACTGCTGATTTCACTCTCCGGGCCACCAAGGAGACCGCTAAATCTATCGGCCGGTCTATGGCAGCCATGGTGGCCACAGAGAGACACTTGTGGTTGAGTCAGACCTCTATGAAGATAAGACTCTCCTTTTTAATGCTCCAGTTTCGCCTGCAGGCCTCTTCGGTGACGCTCTTCACTCTGTCACGGAGAGGTTCCAGGAAGAGAAGAAACAGGCAGCTGTTTTTCAGAAATTTATGCCCCTTGTATGCCCAACGTGATACCTTTTGGCCTCCTGCACATGAGACCGTTACAGTTGTGGCTCAGAACCAGGGGATTCTCCCCGAGGGGAAATCCGCTTTGCATGATCATGAGTTCGCGACGGTGTCATCGCGCCCTGGTTATGTGGAAAGATCCTCTGTTTCTGTCCCAAGGCCCTGTGTTGGGAGCTCCTTGTCATCGCGTTATGCTAACGACAGATGCCTCTCTCACGGGGTGGGGGGCTATCATGAGTGGTCGCCCAGCTCAGGGTCTGTGGGAGGACCATCACCGTCTATGGCACATAAATTGTCTAAAGATGTTGGCAGTGTTTCAGGCACTGAAACATTTCCTCCCAGACCTAAGGGGCCACCATGTTCTTGTCCGGTCAGACAACACATCGGTGGTCTCTTATATCAACCATCAGGGGGGTCTGCGTTCTCGCCCTCTTTACAAACTGGCACGTCAGATCCTTCTATGGTCCCAGGGGAAAATTCTTTCTCTGAGAGTTATTTATCTCCCGGGGTATTTAAATCAGGGGGCAGAAATCCTGCCGAGGCAGGGGCCGAGGCCCGGGGAATGGAGTCTTCACCCCGAGGTGGTGGAGCTCCTATGGGAACATTTCGGTCGTGCCGAGGTAGACCTATTTGCTTCCCGAGAGACATCACACTGTCCACTGTGGTTCTCTCTCAGCCTGCCAGCCCCACTGGGGTTGGACGCGATGGTACATCTGCGGCCGAGGTCACGTTTGTACGCTTTTCCCCCGATCGCTATGCTCCCGGGAGTTCTGGAGAGGGTTCGCCGGGACGGGCTCAGTCTTCTGCTAATAGCCCCGTTCTGGCCGGCCCGAGTATGGTTTGCGGACCTAGTGTCTCTCCTCGACAGCTCTCCCCTGGAGATACCGATCAGGAGAGATCTACTCTCTCAGGCGAGTGGGTCGATCCTTCACCCCCGCCCAGAACTATGGAGGCTGTGGGCTTGGCCTCTGAGGGGGCCCAGCTCATAGATTCTGGTCTCTCGACTGAGGTCGTTGAGACCATCCTCCAATCCAGAGCTCCCGCCACGAGGAAGTTATATGCCGCGAGGTGGAAACTTTTCACCTCTTGGTGTGGAGAGCGCCAGCAGGACCCAGTTAACTGCCCGGTTGGTACAGGGCTGGATTTCCTGCAGGACCGTCTCTCCACAGGGTTATCCCACTCCACACTGAAGGTGTACGTGGCGGCCTTAGCTGCTTACCACGCCCCTTCGAGCGGAGGTTCTCTCGGGAGACACCCACTTATATCTCGCTTCCTTCGTGGAGCCTTGAGGCTGAGGCCTGCAGTTCGCACGAGGGTACCAGCTTGGGATCTGGCCATCGTCTTAGAAGGTCTCTCCCTAGCTCCTTTCGAGCCCATCGAGGAAGTTTCGGAAAAGTTTCTTACGCTAAAGACTATCCTTCTTCTCGCTATCTCATCTCTAAAAAGAATTGGAGATATTCAAGCACTTTCGGTGGCTCCCTCGTGCCTGGAATTTGCTCCTGGTATGGTTAAGGCCTTTCTCTGTCCGAGACCAGGTTATGTTCCTAAGGTGCCAACTACTTTTGTTAGACCTATAGTTCTGCAGGCTTTCTGTACTCCGCCTTTTCTGACGTCAGACCAGAAGAGACTTAATTTGCTGTGCCCCGTTAGGGCTTTAGATGCTTATGTCCACAGTGCTACCCTGTGGAGGAGATCGGAACAACTGTTTGTCTGTTTTGGGTCACCTAAGAAAGGGTGTCCGGCATCTAAGTAAAGGATGAGCAAGTGGGTGGTCGAGGCCAACTCGCTTGCTTACGGTTCGGCCCATCAGCCTTCACCTTTGGCTGTAAGGGCTCATTCCACCAGGAGTATGGCTGCCTCTACAGCTCTTCTTTCAGGAGCTTCTCTTCAGGACGTTTGTGATGCGGCAGGCTGGTCCTCACCGCACACTTTCGTTAGATTTTATTCCCTTGATCTTAGCTCCACTGCCGGGGCTCAGGTTCTCTCGTCGGTTTGTGTCTCCTAATGACACACGACGGGGATTTGGTCCTATGGGGATGTGGGTACTGCGTTCCCACTGCGATTAGACGCAGCGGTAGTCCCTGAAGGGGAACGTCCCGGGTTACGTATGTAACCCTAGTTCCCCGAAGGGACGGACGCTGCGTGTCCTGCCATACTCCCGGCATCCCCTTGGGTCGCTTGCTTCAGTAACTTTAAGCTGGCGTATTGTGTGCTCAGGGGATATTTATAGCTTCCTGGTCGATGACGTCACTCGCTATGACGCTCCATCTCTCCATTGACTGATTTCATTCATGCTTCAGACGCGTTACGCTGGAGGGCGTTCCCACTGCGATTACACGCAGCGTCCGTCCCTTCGAGGAACTAGGGTTACATACGTAACCCGGGACGTTTCTGTCGTAGCACCAACTCCATTGACTTAAGTCATGGCAAAAACTACGATAAAACCTGTTGGAAAGCATCTTTTGCAGCAATTTTTGTGTGAGCATATCAGTGAACACCCCAGATCACTCTGTGAGTTTCACGTCTTTGTAAACTAAAGTTTAATGCGTTTCATGAATTATTGTTCCAGTGCCCCTATGAAACCATTGTATAGGTGGGGGGGTGGGGGGGGTGCTAACACAGAAACCGAAAATTCTCGGGACAGCAGCATTTGTCCAAATTTCGATCTTAACCATTCTATTTCATCAGAAACGATCTTAAAAGGGCTTTAAGTGTAAAATACCGAACTTGTCCTTTAAAGGACACATAACATTGCAAAGAACGTGATTATAATTTTAACTGCAGTGTGTTATTCAGTTGGTATATTTTAAATAAATTGCAACTTCATTATTACGAATGTGTAATCACAAACATACATTTGGCAGTGCACTTCAGCCATATAAGACAACAGAAGTAATTATAAAAAAATACATAAGGGGGTCAAAAAGCACTCTTAAGTACAACTAATTATATTTTATATAAATTTAAACTAAAACACTGTTCATTTAATTGTAAATACCATGTAGTTAAGTGTCTGACATTTTTAGGCCTACATTCGGTTCACATTTCACTTAAGTATATTGAAAGTATATTATTTCTGTAATAAGTCTTTTTTTTAATAGAAGTGTGCTTCTTTTTCACAAGGGTATATACTAACAGTTCAGTATAAAATACAATAAGCACATTCTCAAAGAAAACTATTTGGTGCAAATCCTAGTAAGCTACCTATATAGGCACCATTTTAAGGCATCATAAGCGCATGAACATCAACATTGCACATCTGCCTGTACCTTAGTAGACTAGGGTTTGGAATAGAGCCTTTTATTCTTTCAGAAATATTTGACAATTACAAAAAACCAACATGATTAATTGCAAATCCACTTCTCCTGTGTGTAGCCACAGCAATGTTAATCAAGCCTGTCTGAGTCTTACATAAACCACATTTCAGTTGCGAGTAATTAATTAATTAATTGTCTTGATTAACTGTCAGGTAGGTTAGATTTGTGGACGGACATATTGAGGTTTCTCTGTGTTTTGCTGCCATATGTTTGCTCTGCATGTGTTCTGTCATAGGGAAAGATCAATGATAACTTAATTAAGCCTAAAAAAATATTGGGATGTTTATCGATTTTGTCCTACACCAGCAGTTTGGAGGTACGGAAGTGACAATAATCACAACATGAAGAAGTGTGAATTTATTTATGTGTGACAAATCCACATCCACTGGGCCAAACAAACACAGACAGATGTTTCATACTAAACAAAAACGGGCATGCTTTAATATATGTATAACATACACTTCTGGTTATTTAACCCAAATTGCTCTTTTTTTTCTACTTAATATATTTGTGCATTGAAGCGGAAGGAATTTTATGGAATGGCAATCATAAGCATTTTTTTCTCTCTAATGAAATGCATGTATGCATCAGGGTCATGAAAAAATTGTGAATTTAATAAATGGCTCCCATTCAGTTCATGTTCACCTGAATTGAATTGGCCACACCCGCAGGAAGTTGATCTAGAATCTGTATTGGAATAACAGTAACAGGAAATTTTAATTCCTTTCAAGAAAATGAGGTGTCCTTCCACAATGAAACACACATTTTTTTATAAATATGATGAAATATACAAACTAAATACAAATGTATGTATAGGTGGCATTACAAACATCTAGGCTATATGGCTATCGTGTGACACTGAAGACTGGAGTAAGGATGCTGAAAATTCAGCTTTTCATCACAGGAATACATTTCAATAAAATTTCACAATATAACTATTTTTACTGTATTGTTGATCAAATAAATGCAGATTTGGTGAGCAGTAGAGAGATACATTAATAAAGTTATAATTACTCCAAACTTTTAAACAGAAGTGTATATATTTTTCTGAATTTAAATTAATTATAATTCTTTCTCCTTCCTAATGCTGCATCTTGATATACCTCAATTCAAATTCAAATCCAGGAATTAATTTGGAATTTAAAATGCATTCTCAATTCAATTATGAATGGCGCACAACCCTAAAAGTTAACTTACTGTACACGTTAACCCTTTGAGCACACCATAGACGACCTCAAAACTAAAATACACTGAAGACACACAGAAACTGTGTTTTTGTTTGTAAAAGACTGTAGAAGTCCTCTGTGATCAGGTTTTCCTTTAATGAGGACCTGACTTGGCCTGATCTCACCCTGAGTGCTGCTGAACGCAAGAGAAACTGAGCGCGTGCAGATTGCTGATAGGACAGTAACTACTACCTCTGAGACTACTGAGATACTACCTCCCCAAACTTTAACTGGGCATCTTCCTTCACACACAAAACAACAGACACACTCAATCAATCACACTGCAGCTCAGAGGCTGTTCAGAATGCAATACACTGTGCAGTATAAGCTATAGGCTTTACTCCATACTGCACCTATTCGTTTTTTCGAGTCCATATTATGCTCTTTTTAAGTCTTGATTTTGTTATTAGGGTCTACTAGAATGTTTCCATGCTGGGATGTTTATAAAACATTATTTGTCACATTTTTTACATTATTGCTGCACCTCTCTTCCCAGTCTGTCAGTAACGCTCTGTGCTGAGTTTCCCTTACATTGAATAACTCGCTGCTTAACCACCAGAGTACGATACTTCGTTGTAGAAACTAGTCACGACTGTTTCCCTAAACCGGCGGCACTTCTGATGTTTTAACCACGTTCAACAATATATGACTATCGTTATGCAGGTGGTAAAGCAATAACTTCTCCTACGTAATTGTTTCGAGATAGCAATTAATGTATTTAAAATGATTATAGTTAATTTACACAAACAACAGAAAGCTGTTCCTTTTATTAAATTACATTAACATGCAGTATTATCATTAATTTACCCATATGCGGTTCATTCAGTCAGCAGCTTTCCCTTTCCTCACTCCGAGTTATGTCGTGACGACGAATGGGGTTTCGCTTAGAAAGCCTATCAACTTTGAGTATTACAAAACGAGCCAATGGCAAGGTAATGCCATGGGTCTGTGGAATTTTGCATAGCGTAACTCCGCCCCACCTTGTGGGTATATAAGGAAGTACGCTGGCAACGAACAGTTATGTTTTTGCTTCGGAGCCAAGAGGTCCTCTTCACTCCTGCAGCCTATTTTCTGATTATCTTCGAGAATCTTCGAGACGGGCAGCTTCCAGTCGATGTTGGTGTGACGGCGTGTTCCAGTGAGTTTCAAATTGTTCCTATTCAAGTTCCAATTCAAGTTCCTCCAGCACTGTTGACGTCAACACCAGAGTCTTTGCCTGCGGCAGCTTTCATGTTGGCTAGGTGCCTCCATGTGCATGGTTCCCCACTGGTGACCCCCACATGTGGATTTCCACTGTAAGCCTCTCTGATCAGGTCTTTCCCTTGGCAAGCCACCTTGCCCCCTCTGGGGTTGAAAGATTCCACCCTGCGGGCTGAATACCCCATTGTTCTCCATATGCATCCCGCTCGCGGGTCATATGTGTATTCCGTAGGTCCTCCCTTCGGGCAGGCACTGTTTGCATATTCCACTGACATATGCTTCCCCGTGTACCTTGGTATTCCTGTGTTAAGTAGGAGTCCTTCGTCTGTGCCAGTCTCATGACAGGGAGCTCAGACTTACGCAGAGCACTGGAAGACAGCCGAGGAGGCATGATTAGACTGGGAACCCCATTCGTCGTCACAATGTAACTCGTAGTGACTACGAAAAGGAAAGTCTCGGTTACGTATGGAACCCTCGTTCCCGAGTAGGGAATGGAGACGTTATGTCTCCCTGCCCCTTCCGCTGTACCGCTGGAACAGCCTGAGTTCAGTCTCGGCTCCTCAGCATGTAACATAAATGGTGTTACCAGTGTACTTCCTTATATACCCACGAGGTGGGGCGGAGTTACCAAGGGACCCTACTCAGGGAACGAGGGTTACGTACGTAACCGAGACATTCTCCACAGAACATAATTTTTCTGTCATGCTGCAATAATGAATTAAGGACTACTTCACTGTTTTTGTTCTCTGTCATTTTGCTTTATTTGAAGTTTGATCATTGTGGGTGTCATCCTTCGGGGTTCCTGTACACATTTATGCACATGCGCACTCCTCAAAAATGCTCAAATTGTTAACATGCTAAAATATATAGATTAAATTATATATATATATATATATATATATATATATATATATATATATATATATATATATATTCAATGGCCTCCATTGAAGTCTTGAGTTTTCTTCTGGGAACGAACACGACACAATATTCCTTATTTAAATAATTCCTTATTTAAATTCCACTGTTTCAGGGAATTCAGAAACAATGACACTGATATAAAGAATGCGTTGTAACTTTTTAGACCTTTTCATGCTCAAAGAGCAACATTACACACTTAAGAAAGAGGAAAATATGTAAGAAAATATATAAGAAAAAGCATAATAGGCCTTCTTTAAGAAAACAATATGCAGTAGATATTCTAGGTGTTCTATCCATATAGCAATCAATTTGCATACTACTGTATGCACTTTTTGCACACAGCATACTGTATAAAGAGTAAAAGTTGTATGCTAGTACACTATTCAAAACAAAAGGGTAATCTAGGTTGTCCATGCTTATTGAAAACGTGCATATAACTTTCTTTTAAAACAGTAAATAGCACAACACCCAAGCATACTGCGGTTAGAGGCTTCTGATATGAAAGGATATATCCTACACTTGCTGGATATTTAAAAGTTATGTAGTGCTTGAAGCGCTGCTATTTAGCATTCCTCATATATATATAATTATTATTTTTATTTTTTTTAAAGATCAACACACAATCTTGTCATTGCAGTCAGTCATGACTGTGTTAATTAAAACAAGTCTTTAAAATTATTATTTTGCCTCTTTATGACTTGAATCTGGCTTTCAAAGCCACAGCTGTAAACCGCTTTTCATCTCTAAAAACCACTCAAATACACTGATGCTTGAAGTCCTCTGGGTGGGAGACATCAGCATTCAGAAATCAACCCACATTCACCAGCAGAATGAAGCGTGATGCATAAAACTAAATAAATAGCTGTAGGTTCAGAGAAGTTTTTGAAACCACCTTAAACGTGGTAAAACTACTGTAACACAACCTCTCATGGCTTATCACTTTTATGAATTGCAAGTAAAAGATATATCACATAAGACAACAACGTTCAATATGTGAATCAATTGATTTAAAACGATTTTCAGATTTAAGAGTTCTCATAAGTGGAAGTCGTCATAGATAGGGTAAACTTCTATAGTGGTGAATGGGATATGACAGCAAATTGGGGGGACAGAGGGGGAACCTTTACCTCCTGAGAGGGAACAGTCAGAAGAGAGAATGATGTCAAAATTGCTTTCACTCCCTCAGCTGTTGTATTAGAAATTATTATTATATTGTATAATTATTATTGTGTATTATATAATTATGAATTATATTGTATTATTAAATGTATTATTAATTTACTGATGACCTTTCAAATGAGCACCCCAATGATTTCCAGAAAATTCACATCATTCAATGGTGCTAAAATCTAAAAAATTGCCAACTTCTGCAGTTTGTTGTGGCAGTGTAAATTGGCCTTTAGAAAACATAATAACAGTGCTTCCATTCGTTTTGCATATGTTCAGTTTTCAAAGATGTCTCATAGCAACAAATTACAGAGAATGAATTGCTATAGAATTCATTCTGTACATATACGATTATCAAGTGTACGTATCAAGGATACTTTACCATAGGCCTACACCAGTCTCTGTAAACACTTTTATTATTTTATGCAACACAAGTCAGCTTTCACTATTTTCATAATCTACCATGTACACTTCCCGCTTTCTTGCAAGATAGCAACCTCGTAAAATCACCGGTCCGTGGCAACGTTTTTCATGTCGAGGTCAAAGCAGCGCAAGAGGCTCACTGATGCCCTGATGTGAGTCATGAGAAAATGCCTTTACATTGTTGATCATTGGCAGCATTTGTCACAGCATGTTTGCTCGGTTACACTTTATTTTGATAGTCCACTTTAGACATTCTACTAACTATAAGTAACTTTGCAACAACATGTCAGATATCTCTCATTAGAGTATTAGTAGACTGTTAGGTTCGGGTTATATAGATGTTAGAGTTGACATGTAGTTATCAGTAGATCTTCTGTTGGTGAAGCATCAAAATAAAGTGTTATCAGATATTAAGCAGACAGTCTACTACTCTAATAAGAGTTAGTGACAAATGTAGTTGCAAAGTTACTTATAGTAGTTAGTAGAATGTCTAAAGTGGACCATCAAAATACATTTCCTCTGGAAATTAACACCTCACATGACTAGTGGTCAATATGAATGTGTTTTAGGGTGTGTTCACACTTGTAGATTGTTTGCTTTATCCGAACGCTTAGCGTTCACATTGGCATTTTAACGCCGAACCTAAAGACACAGTGATACATTCACAACCTGATTGTTCGGCTATTATTACATATATTTCGTGACAGAACTTACAGAACATCCAAAACAATGCAGTGTGCTGGGCTAGATGCGCTGGTTGTATGTGTGCAGCCTATATGTATTTTGAATGGCTGAAAACTTGTGAAGACCTTATAAAAAGGAGTAAAGGAGTCAAAATTGCTGTGAGGAGATGTGGTTCTAATGCCTCTAATGGGAAACATTGAGTCAAGAGCCGTGTTTCCATTACAGATTTGCGCAAAATTTGTGATATTTTCTAAATGTTGATTAAGAAACCATTGCGAAATGACGCGTTTCTATTAACCGATGTTACGCGACTAATACGTAATTATTTCCTCTCGCGATATGTCATCCAAAAATCAGGTTGGTTGGTTTATGTATATCCCAGCCACCGCACTAGCCATTACTTTTATCCAAGCATTAATGGCAAGGAAAGACCCTTATAGTTGTGAGTGGCACATACAAGGGTGTTCGACTCCCTCCTGCTTCAAGGTCTTGATAAATTGTGCCATTTCTTTGTTGTTTAAAATCCAGTATTCCCGTCATACTTTTGTCTTTCATTAGTTTAATACAGAACGTCCTGGTTGCGTATGCAACCCACCGTTCCCTGAAGGAGGGAACGGAGGACGTAGTCGACGCGACTGAAATGGGATCACGCTAGGGAGCCTATCATCTTCGATTACTATTGAACGAGCCAATGGAATTTGACGTGCGTGATTTGCATCACACACTCCGCCCCCGCGGCGCGGGTATAAATACGGAAGTGGATGCACGCACTAGTTGCTTTTCGCTGAGGAGCCGAGAGTAACCCGGGGTCAGCGGTGGTCCAGCGGTAGTGGCAAGGGGACTACGTCCTCCGTTCCCTCCTTCAGGGAACGGTGGGTTGCATACGCAACCAGGACGTTCCCTTTCAGTCGATAACGTCGGACGTAGTCGACGCGACTGAAATGGGATCAACCATTGAACACGCCACTAACGCTGCCACCTTCCAGTGCCTAAACCAAAGCCTCCTGATGCCCCCGCAAACTTAAGGCGGGGAAGGACAGGGCTTAGGCCAGGGAAGTCACTGCTGTTCCTACAGGACCACTGGGAAAGCGTTCCCCGTACGTTGGAAGGAAGGGACGCTGCGGAAGCCACATCCAACCCAGAGGGAGGTAATGTGGAGAATACACATATGAACTGTGCGGAAACCGGGCAGTCTAACATATGGAATGTCACTGGGGAGGCTCCAGCCTAAGACGGGGGGAGACACACCGGACAGTGACGGCAGAGAGACTCTGCCGAGGGGAGACACGGGCTCACCGCAGGGAGCCGTGTCGTGGAAGAATACACATATGGGGTCACCGAAGGGACCGCAACATATGGACCCAGCCTAACACAGGTTCCACACTGCTTACGAGTGGTAGGCCTAACACCAGACGTTCCGCACGTCCGACGTCGGAGGGGTGTGGAGGAACTCAACAGGGTTCAATTTTAAGGGAACTCAACTGGAGTAAAAAGGCGCACGTATCCAGTCCATAGGAGGGGAATGGCGCAGCAAGCCGACACTTGAACCGGGCTCACGGTGAAACTGGCTTCATGAGAAGGGAGCCCATGGGAAGCAGCGGTTCAACCAAGTGTCGTCCAGCCCCCAACTCTAGAATCTGTTTAGCAAAGTATATCGTCAACGCCCAGGCGGAGCCCTTTACACTCCTCATAGAGGAGCTCAACACCTAAGTGGACATGTTGCATCTCGGATCTTTGCCGAAATGAAGGCAAGCACTAAGTGCAACTTTGCATGGAAACAGCCTTCCCTCTCTGCTGCATTCCAACAGATATTTGAAGAGCTGGTCTGAGGTCTATGACTTGCATTCTGTACACGTCCAAGCAAACGGACAGAGAAGCCAGGGCTGGATCTGCCTCCTCCAGGGCAGCGCTTGCAGGCTCACCACCTGCTCCTATTACGGGAGAGGTAGGAACCTTGGGCACAATCCGAGCCGGGGTCTCACCTGTGAGAGTTAGTCGGCCCAGACTCCAGGCACAATACGTTGACCGAAAGCGAGCAAGTCCCTACCCTCTAGTAGAGACCACGCGAGCAGGAGAACTGATATAACAGAATTTTTAACTCACTACCTGCAGTGGCTCAGGGGCGGTCTCTGCAGTGCAGTCGCACCAGGGACAAGGCCCAAGAGGATAAAGAGGGACACAAGGATTTACAAGACCTTGCTCCTCAGGAACCTGACGACCAGAACGTGCTTCTGCATACTTCTGCAACACGATGAGCGTCGTTTAAACACCGAGGCAACATCATTTTGAGGGTGATTTAGGAAAACAGCCTACTGCAACCCATTTTGCAGGAAAGAGAGCACTGAAGTGATCGAAAGCTTTCAGGATCTCCTCAGGAGAGAAGACGCACTCAACGACTAGGTTCCACTTCTAAAGGCGTAAGCACGCTACCCAATTCTAGGGGGTGCTCGCAGAAGTGATGGTAACTATCACATGTCTTGTGATAGCCACCTGAACCTCCGCGTTCCGATGTAAGACCGCCCGGAATCTCCGGGGGAAGAACGCGTGTGCCATCGTGCCCCGTCCCCGAAAGAGTTTCCAGGGGAAGTCAGGAAGGCTGTTGAAGGGAACCAGGTCTAGTTGGGCCAATAAGGGGCAACTATGAAGACCTGTTCCTCTCCTGACATGGCACGTAGGTGCAAGTGACGGGCGCAAAAGACAGGAGCATTGCTCAACACAACATGTGAAGATCACTGGGCTTCAGGAGCATTTTCTGCTCAGCACTTGGGTGTGACAAGTTCACTGAGCTTCAGGAGCATTCCTGCTCAACACCTGAGTGTGATAAACTCACCGAGCTTCAGGAGCATTTCTGCTCAACACTTGAGCACGAAGAACCTCACTGAGCGACAGGAGCATTTCTGCTCAGCACTTGAGTGTGACAAGTTCACTGAACTTCAGGAGCATTCCCTCACTGAGCTTCAGGAGCATTTCTGCTCAACACTTGAGTGCGAAGAATTTCACTGAACGACAGGAGCATTTCTGCTCAGCACTTGAGTGTGACAAGTTCACTGAGCTTCAGGAGCATTACTGCTCAACACCTGAGTGTGATAAACTCACTGAGCTTCAGGAGCATTACTGCTCAACACTTGAGTGCGAGGAACTTCACTGAGCACCAGGAGCATTTCTGCTCAGCACTGCGTGTGATGAATTCACTGCGCTACCTGTGATGGACTCACTGAGCTACAGGAGCATTGCTGCTCAACACCTGAGTGCGATGAACTTCACCGAGTTTCAGGAGCAACTCTGCTCAACATGAAGTGTGATGATCTCACTGACCTGAGCAGCGCAAGGCGACCCTGAGTCGCCGTCACTTCTTAGAAGGCTCACTGGGGTTAAACGTATTCTGCGGGCCCCTGGGACAGCTGGGACCCCGTGTTTGTCCAAGGGTAGTCCGCTCGGTTTACTCAAACACTGGCGGAAAAATAAAACCGGGGGGGCAATTGAGCGGCCCCGGAATGGTCAAGACCCAGCGGACCCAGGGGATGGAGTCTCCACTTGCCCTGGCTATAACTGTCGTGAGGCTCGATGGCGGCACGATTGAGTAAGCGGGAGGGGTGGAACAAGGCGCCCTCAGAAGCGTCTGACTCCAAGGAGGAGGTGACGGGAGAGTTTGTGACACCCGCAATGTCTAACAACTCGAGGCACGAATGCCCGTGTAGTCGGGGGTCGCCCAGGCCCCCGTTAAAACACGCCCTTTGTACATGGCCCCTCTGCTGAGGAGGGTTTGGCAGCAGACCGGGATGAACTATAGTCACACAGGGTGAGCTGCTCTGCCACGGTCACCTCGGGACTCGATCGTAAAGCTAGCGCTGAAGCGGTCACATACGGAGGAAGCCAACTTAGGCTGTCGCTATCGTATACCCCAGGAGCCTCTGAATCTTTTCAGTGGGACCCTTTCTCACTTCAACCCCAGCTGAACACATTCTCACTGGAGAGACGTGTTGGATCGAGTACCTCTCCAAAACTGAAACAGAGATACTCAGCCCGTGGGCGAGATTACTCTCTTCCAGCTGACCTGAAGACCCAACGGGCTCTGGAGCACTCGAGGGGAAGGACACCACGTGTCCTTCAGGCCAAAGCTGCAGACCAATCTTGGGCCAAGATGGTCACAACCCACCACCTAGTAGCACGAAGACGAGTTTACAACTGGCCTTCGTACCGGCTGGAGGAGCGGCTATATCAAATCCTTCGCCAGCAGGATAAGATAAGCACGCCCAAGTCAGGAGCACTGCTCAACACCTGGTGTGAAGAATATCACTGAATTTTCAGGAGCACGTCTGCTCAACACCTAATGTGATGTTACTATCACTGACCTGAGCGGGGTCGCCGAGCCTGAGGTGGGGCAGCAAAGTAGAGACAGTGGTGTTAGTGTGCAGTGCAACACTTACCTGTCTCCACCAGCGGCAGGGGACGTGAGAAGGCGGATGACCGGGTCCTCGAACGCCCCAAGCTGCCTGTTGGCGACCAAGGGAAGCTGGGGGATGTAAGGCTATTATACAGGGTCACATCCGCCATACTGGCCCACTTGGGACTCAGGAATAGAAAAATTGCTCTTTTTCTGAATATGTGGGTACCGCTGACCCCGTTTTTATAGGGGCCAGCGGCGGAACAGACACACACATAACAAAAAACTCCAGCCGGCCCTCCAACCAGCCAGAGGGAGTGGATCGGCGACCACTCCACAAGCAACTCCTCCATCCCTGAGAGCCCGTCCAGGTTCAGCGTTTTCTTTTGCGCTGGAACTTACCACCTGGCTTGGCAGCGCCTGGAGCGGGCTGGGCGCCCCTTCCGCGGCCGGCTCCGCGCCGGAACCTGGGTGAAGGCTGCTGCGGTGGTTCGGCGGGAGCTGAGGCGGCTGCAGGCGGACGCCCTCGGCGACGAGCAGGCGGAGGATCTGACCTCGGGGGGCGGGTGAAGGCAGCAGCGTCCCTCCAAGGCAGGATGTGCCGGATGGCCTCCGTCTGCTTCTGAGCTGTAGAGACTGTTGGGCAAAGTTCTCCACAGCGTCGCCGAATAACCCAACCTGGGAAATGGGAGAGTCCAGGAACCGAACCTTGTCCGCATCTCTCATATCGGCCAGGTTGAGCCAGAGATGGCGCTCCTGGACCACTAGTGTGGACATCGCCGAACCCACCGCGCGAGCTGCAACCTTCGCCGCCCGGAGGGCGAGGTCAGTTGCAGTGCGGAGCTCACCCATGAGCTCAGGGTCCGAACTACCCTCGTGCATGTTCATGAGTGCCTGGGCCTGGTGGACCTGGAGCAACGCCATGGCATCCAAGGAGGAAGCGGCTTGCCCACAAGCTTTGTAAGCCTTGCCCGTAAGAGCGGACGAGAACTTACAGGCTTTAGAGGGGTGACGAGGATCACCTCTCCAGGAAGCGGCCGCCGTTGGGCATAACTGCATCGCAACGGCCCGCTCCACCGGAGGGATAGCCTCGTAACCCTTCACCGCTCCCCCATCAAGGGTAGTGAGAGGGGAGGAGCTACTCAGGCGGTTTCTGGCAGAGAAAGGTGCCATCCATGCCCTCGTAAGCTCCTCATGCACTTCAGGAAAGAAAGGAACCGGGGCGGCGGACTGAGAACCAGTACGGCCCGCCCCGATATACCAATCATCCAACCGAGACGGCTCGGGACACGGTGGAGGGTTCCACACGAGCCCTACCGCCTCGGCGGCCTTTTTCAGCATAGCTGACATCTCTGGATCTGGCTCGGGCAACACTGGTCTCCCGGAGGGAGGCAGTGCAGCCGAGTCATCATCTCCAGAGTTCAGCTCCCCCTCCGATGCTGCGATTGACAACGTATCCCCTGGAGGGGCCCCAAATGACACGGCTGGCCCGTCCATTACAGAGGGACCAGCGGGATCAATGGGGAGCTCCACCGGTTGCGGTGTGAAAGAGGAGTGAGGGACCCACGGGGCGTGGCCGGGCGGATTACCCCTCACTGTGATCCTCAGATCACCCAGCTTGGACGGCACCCCAGTCCTCCTCTGGGAAGGTAACCCAGAGGAAGAACAGGGGCGGGGCCCAGAGGTGGGGACTGCGCCAACGCTTTTAACGAAGGCGAGTCTAGATCTCAACACCGAGATGGACATGTTCCCGCAGTGAGAACATGTCTCATCCACGAAAGCTGCCTCAGCATGCTGTAAGCCCAAACATGCGACACAACTTTCGTGACCGTCAGAAGGGGATAGTGCCAGACCGCACCCAGAAACGCACGGATGGAATGGCATCTTGAAAAAGACGCACTCACACCCGTGTTGCTCTTTTAGGAAATGGGACCGTCACCAGTGCCGGAGCACACAGGGAATGACCGCGGCAAACACTAAATAGTCTTTCAACTAACAGCGAAGCACTCACTTCTCGCCCTCTAACCAACCGTCAACACACAAACAAACAGTAGAAATTTGATGCTGTTAAAACAGCAGTTGAGAGCTGAGAAGCTCGCGATCACCGCTGCACCACGCTGTAGAACACCAACACTGGAGAGGTCTTCCCGCAAGAACACCGACACACTCGCTCGTTGAACACAACAGCACTCTTCAGAGACATCAAAGACGAACGGCTCCGAAGCGAAAGGCAACTAGTGCGTGCATCCACTTCCGTATTTATACCCGCGCCGCGGGGGCGGAGTGTGTGATGCAAATCACGCACGCCAAATTCCATTGGCTCGTTCAATAGTAATCGAAGATGATAGGCTCCCTAGCGTGATCCCATTTCAGTCGCGTCGACTACGTCCGACGTTATCGACTGAAAGGGAACTCTGTCTCGTCTTCTGTCCATACCATGCCATCTTTATAGAATGATTGATTTTACGTACGCCAGATGAACTGGAAATGCGGAAAAAGTGTTTCCATTGCAGTTTTGCGACATATTCCTTTTTTGAATTGCCTTAAAAACCACCTCATGAGAGTGTAAAAACTTTTTGCGATATATGGGAGATTTTTCGCGAAAATCCATAGGTTTTCCAAAAAAACGTTTCCATAGGGCGTATTTTCAATTCGAAATTTCAATTTGGATAATGGCAATGCGGTTTCTGACAAGAGGGGAAAAAATTTATGCTTGAGCATCCTGTCCCTTTTAGGGTCTCTTCTTCCTGATTTTTGGTTCGTTTACACGTCTTTGGTCCGTGTTGCGTTCATATATAATTCGAACCGCACCAGAGTTCATTTGACCCATCTTTTCAGCGGTCTCGGCCCGCTTGTTTAGTGGCAGCAGGGTTCGGATGGCAGCATTCACACTTGTTCAAATAAAACGCACTGACAGAGCAATCGCACCAGAGTTCGTTTTAATCCAACCAAACATGCCAAGTGTGAACACACACTTTTTTCACTGTTCTTTCTCCCTCAACAGCACTGGTGTTAAATTTGCTCTGCAAGTTAGTCTGGCGAAGAGCCCATTCAAACTCATTTCCAATCTTTCCAAATCGAGGCACCAATCACAAACGTTGAGGCGGGCTTTACAAGATGACGATTGATCTGATTGGTTTTAGGTCTATCCAATTGCACACAGAGGCATTTGAGCGACGTCCGTGGGTGACGCCCTTTTAGAAATGAGCCGTCAATGAACCTTCCCCAGACCCTAACTCAGTTACGACTGAGAAGGGTCTGGTTTTAACCAGGCTACTGGTGTTGGGAAACAGTAACTTCTAACATAACTAGTAGTTACATGTTCCTTTAGCATATACTATTCAGATGGTTTCATAACAGCCAAGCTTTTCCAGTCAAAAGCTACCCTACTGTTCAAACATTAATAGCTAGGATCCATTTAATTGGAAAGAGTGACAGTAAAGTCATTTATAATGTTGATAGTTATATATTAAAAAAATTGCATCAATGTGGTTAGCTATTTTTGTTGACAGCTTAGAGGCCTAATAATCTAACTACTACATGAGCAGCTTTGGAAACTGTTTCCAAGCAATTTCCCAACACTGAATAGCACTATATGTTCTGTCCGCATCTCTGAATGTCTTTGATTTGATACAGTTCCATTAGCATATTATTCTATCCATCTAGGACCAAGACCGTCGCTTTGGATGCCACACGCGTTTGGCTTCATGAGTCAGAATTGTTTTCGCCTCCCTGGCATATTTCTTGTCTATGCTGAAACACGACTTAATAATGTATTTTGCAGCTTGTGTAAAATAAATCTATAATGTTGTTGTGCTTTCAGAAGAATTGATTATGACATACTGTTCAGTTCTCTGAAAAAGCAGAGGGAAATACATGACGCGCATACACTAACCAAATAAAAAAGTGAGGAAATGCAAGCCTTTACATTTTTATCGCTGAATGTGAATTTTCCCATGCATTTGTCTGCGTTTTCATCTTTCAAAGTTATTCAATGACCCTCTGTGAAGTGGAACTATATTAAAGTGAGAATGAGCTGGTGCTCGAGATTCATTCACCCGTCAGTCGAAAATAGTTTAAATGGCCTTCATTCTGCAATACCTGTAATGAAACTACATCTACAATACTGACGTGTCATTGAGAGCTGAGGCATTATTTAAGTTCAGGTTGGGTTATGTTGATTTTTACTGTGGAAGTAAAAGATTTCAATTTGTTTGATATATGAAGATCACATTTAATCGTCTCAGGTACATTTACTCACGGCAACTTCAACATTTTGACCAAAACTGGAATGCAAAGTCACACTAGCTTGTGTGTAACGATAAGCGTTTGCTTTCTTGTGCTAATGTAAAGTATGTTTTAGGCTTCAGAAATTTTTAAGCAGGTTATGCATTTCTTTTTGCCAATATATTCACTTTATTCGTAACATAAAAGCGTAACTTGAAGTAACTTGATTGTGTTGAGGCTTCCGGTCTCATCTGCTTCCAGTTATTTTAGCTGTACAAAAACTGTCCGTTATGCTGCTTGATATTGCAATCTGTTATTTGTTATCATATTAAAAATGATTTTAACTGTAACTTTTGGCCCTATAGCACTTTAAAAAAATGCAATGCCATGAAAAATGCAATAAACTCTGTTAGAGAGCTACATATGGCAATTTATCTGTTCAATAAAACACTTTACTCACCCGCTGGCAATAAAAAAAACATTCTCCGCGTTTTACAACATTTCAAATCACTCAGTTCTCGCCATCTACGAAAAGCCAAGCCAATGTTGATTCTTGTTTTATTACGAGCTCTGTCTCGTTCTTTTTTTTTTTTTGCCAGTAGATTCTCCGCTTCTCTCTTGTTGTTGTTTTTAAAGTGGGCGATTCGAGATTATGCTCTTCTCGTTTGTTGTGACAACTAACCTAGCTGGAGTAACTTTTCACTGTTTATGGATATGATGGGACACAAGAGAGCATGTAAGCAATTTCCAGAGAAAATCATCTCGCCCGGTCTAAAATATAAACACTTATTGGCTTACCATTATGAATCAGGCTAAGACAAAAACATGTTTTGGAAGGATTGATGATGTATTTGACTCATTCAAACTTAAAAAACAAAAATCGGTTATATAGTGTACCCTTAACTTATTAGCTAGCTTAATCATAAACGCACTGTTTTGAAGCATAGATTATTTTATCGTTTACTGCATTTGTGATTATTTCAGTTATTGCACAATCACAGAAATTAGCTTACTTCCGAATTTTGCTGCATAAAGTAAGTATGTGTAAAACTGTTCTAAACTATAATCTTCACTAAACTGAATGATGCTCATTTTCAGGGCTTTCACTGCCAAGTCTCTAGGAGACCTGTGCCAATAACTGTATAGTGAAAATACATGTTTGTAAAAACACTTTTTAGGTACCGTACTTTCCACATCTAGAGTGCAAAGTGGTGTCAAAACGATTTGATATGTTTGATAACCTATTATTTAACATGCCATTAATCAAGTATTAAAAGTAGCTAGTTGAACGCAATAAACATCTATCCCGCTAATAAAATGATTTGGCCTCAGAGGTTATCAGAGTACAACGACATACAATACGACATACAACAACAATGTCACGTAAGTGTTACACTATCTATTGCATTGAACTTAATTGAATTCTGGTTAGTTTCATGTTGTCATTCATTAATTGTTTAATTAATATGCTTACTATAACACAAAACAATAGTATTGAGAAAATAATTTCTGTGGTATATAAACTGTTATTTGAATTGAGCTGAATAACATCACTATTGTCTTCTGTAGAGCAGCTTATAGCTGAATTGAACTTGTTTCATGATGAATTAACTTTACACTATTTATGAACTTAATCATCACTGAACCGAGTTGAGCTAAATAATGACAATTTTGTTACAGCTGCTTCACAGCAGAATTTGAATTAGTCTCATATATGCAGAAGTTTGCATCATTAATTCTGTTACTTTCCTATTGTGAAGCTGCTTTGAAACAATTTCTATTGTATAAAGTGCTATAAAAAATAAATCTGAAATGTGATTT
This sequence comes from Siphateles boraxobius, assembly GCF_051911475.1. Taxonomy (NCBI): domain Eukaryota; kingdom Metazoa; phylum Chordata; class Actinopteri; order Cypriniformes; family Leuciscidae; genus Siphateles; species Siphateles boraxobius. The sequence continues at coordinate 18,811,054 of NW_027508855.1, read as the reverse complement.
GAGGTGTGCACGGCTTTTAATGAAGAGAGTGATCGTTATTTGCCAGCAGGGGGCATCAGTCAGCATTCAAATCCAGCTGTGCATGTGTTGAGTTCAATAAACTCAGATTGAAGATATAACACATCACAGAACAACAATTGGATGAGGCCTTATAGTTTGCTAAAATAGGGCACACAAAAATGAAAATTTTGTCATCTATTCACCCTCTTGTCACATAAAACATTTTTTTCTCCCGCTGTGGACTACAAAATGTGTTTCACAGGCTGCTTTTTACATCAAATCAAAGTCAATCAGGACTGGACCTGTCAAGCTCAGAAAAAAGGACAAAAAAGGAACATGGCACAATCGGTGCACTACATGTTCTGAAGCCATACAAAGTTGTTATTCACTTTCCTTATGCTGCAGCTCTTAAAATTAATTTTCATATTCAAACTTGCTTCTGCATCAAAGACACCAAACTCCATTTGATCCCCTGTGTTTTGTGACTGAAAAAAGACGCTAGAGCTTCAATGCATGTTTGAAAACCTAGACCCTTATAAGACTTTATACACTGAATATGTGCTACAAAAAATTACACAGAAAGCATCATAACAGGCTATGTGATATAGTTGAACAAAACATAAATAAAATACAAAAATAAAAGAAAGTGATATAAAAGGTTATGTCCATATCGGCATCCTGAAGCTAAAGCTATTGAGAAATTCCCTTGAGTCTTAATAAAAAAACATTATACATATATTCTAACGTTCAAAAGTTTAGAATCATTAAGAATTTTTTGTGCGTTTCTTCTGTTCACCAAGGCTGCATTTATTTGATCAGAAATACTGTAGAAACAGTATTATTGTAAAATATTATTACAATTTAAAATAACTGTTTCAAAAAATTAATTCCTGTGATCAAAGCTGAATTTTCGGCATCATTACTTCAGTCTTCAGTGTCACATGATCCTTCAGAAATCATTCTAATATGCTGATTTGCTGCTCAACAAACATTATTTACTATGTTACTATATTTACTAATAATAATAATAATATTAATTTGCCGCTTAATATTTTTTATGGAAACCATGATACACTACAATTCTGATGAAAATTCAGCTTTGCCATCAAGGACTACGATGGCCCAGTATGCACAGCACAACCACATTTAAAAAGCAAACATTAATTTCGTTGTGTTGTGCACTACTGGACCAACTTAAATGACAAATGACATAGGCAATGTATGCATGTATATCCATAAGATTTTCTCAAACCTGACTGTCTATTGACTACTGACCCCCAAAAAATCTAGCTTTTTATATGACCCGAGCTATAATGTGGGAGCCAAAACCCATTTCCCCATTGATGACCACATACACGTACGCTGAGGGGAAACTTTCTGCTCACAGAGGGCGAGAGAGACAAAGAGAGAATACAAAATTATTTTTTACAAATACTGTCCTGCTGGCAGCACTTTATCTTTAACGTTAGAATAAATGGAAGTGGAGGGGCGATTGACGTACAGCTGGAATGCAGATGAACCCGAGCGAGTGCGCGAGGAGATAGTTGTGATGCATTGAAACTTCCTCGGATTCAATGAGTTCCATTCGGTTCCGCAGTGCAAAGAACACAAGGGGGGGGGGGGGGGGGGGGGGGGGGGAGCTGGCGAAAGTACAAAACCAGAGTGGATAGTAGGACAAGAAGTGATCCTGTCAGTCAGTGAGCAGAGTTACACAGCTGTGGATGAGGAAGAGGAATTGGAGAAAGAGTGTATGATTGAAATGAAACACTGGCATACTGCATAGTGTGTGTGCATTGCTGCACATGACCTCTCTAGGTTGCATGTTTACGATACATGGCATACCAACCCAAATAAAATCCTCTTTTCGCATTTTTAATCCAATTTAGAGTAAAACATTTTGCCACAACCATAAGGGTTTCTTGAACTACTAACTTGTTACTGTTAGCTAAAACTAACACTATTAAAAAACACTTTTCGTTAAAGGAGTATTTCACTTTAAAATTAAAATTACCCTATAATTTAGGATACCAACCCTCAAGCCATCCTGTGTATGAATTTCTTCTTTTAGATGAATACAATCGGAGTTATATTAAAAAATGCCCTGGCTATTTTAAGTTTCATAATGGCAGTGAATGGCTGTATGTCTTTGTAAGTCCATCAAAGCGCATCTTTGAACAGAACAGAAAAAAAATGGGTACACATGGCAATATAGCGAATGAATTATGCATATTATGATGTTATGATGAACTATACTACTTTCTCCACTGACTTTCTATGTTCAAAGCATTTCTAAGGATGCTGATTTTTAGAAGGCAGACTGAGATGGCGAACAGGAACATACAACTTTGCATATTCAATTCTAAAACATCTAGAAAATCATGTACAGTACACATATGGTGTTCTTCTGAGAGTATGTAGTCTGAATATACCTCCATTTGAAGAAGGGCAGGAATGTTGATTTAAAGAGATGAGCTCATATGCAACGTGAGAGGACAGAGCTTTGTTTTCTGCTCTGAAAATGAGGGAATTTCAATCCTCAGTGGCCTTCCTTCAGGGTTTGCTTTCTCACAGCTGCTGTGTCGGTATATACTTGGCTTCTATTGCCATCTCTCCCCTCTTTTGCTCTCTCCTCACGTCAACCTGATACTTTGCAGCTTAATTGAACCCCAGCAAATGACAAGAAGTCTGAATCGCTGAGAGCTTCGGCAGCCCCACTTGCAGTTTCATCCTTTTGAATAAAACATATTATTCCTATCACTGTCACTGTTCCAAACCTTAGTCTGTGACTGACCTGCCAACAGCTAACCTGGGTGTAAAGTTCCCCTACACCTTCCCCTCTGTCTATCCCCATATCTTGCTCCTTTAATCTGCCTTCTTCAATCTCTCTCTTTCTGACCGGGCTCCTTTCCATCACTACCACAGTGATTCGGTGAAAAAGCACAGCATGTTTTTGAAATTTATAAGACAAGACTAAGAGGAGGAGTACTGACAGATGAAGTCCATCTTCCGGGAACTTCAGCGCTGACCTCCGTCCCCATGGGATGCTCAAACTAAAACTCCAGCTGAGTAAAATATGAATATGTAATTTAGGAAGCATTTCCATAAAATGGTATAACAGAATTTCAGAAACACTGTAAACCCTAATAAGTTAGCAGAACTTAGAGGTAATCTGTTGCCTCAATTGATTTTAAAGTTCAACCCCAAGATTGAGTCAGCAGAACTTAAAATTTAGTTTTTTTTGTACTACACAAATATATTAATTGCAACTGAAATTTTGAATAAGCTAACTCACACAATTTCAAAAGCTGTTAGTTACCCGCTAAATGATGTCCAAAAGACGTCTTTTCAACGTCTTTGTCACAAAAGTCGGACGTTGAAAAGACGTCCACTTAGGAGCCAGAATGAAAGTTTTTATGACGTCTTTTTTTGACGTGTTCTGCACGTCCGATCTAGACGTTCATGGACCCTTTTCGTAAAAAGTTAAAAACTAGTTCAAACGTGGCCATTGTGGACATATTTTCAACATCATTAATGGTCTCATTTAGATATGATAATTTGACTATTTCTGTCAGATGTCTACAGAAGATCTTAGTGAGAATTAACATAGGTTTAGATGTTGATATTTGTTTAATTTAAAGTCACCGTTGTGGTGATCAGTGTTTTCTGTTGTTGGGCACTTGGTCCCCTGTTCTTCTTTGGTTAACTTTTTTTTTGGCTGCTGCAACTGTGTTTATAAAACACAATTGTTGTGGCAGAAAAAGCCAAGATAAAGCAAGATCAGCTGTCATCAGCTCCTTGTTGATGATGCCATAATTATCACAAAACAAGCATCTAATGTTGTGTTTTAGGTTTCGTATTTATGTTTGGCATTTATAAAAGCCAACCTTGTGGAACTGCAATATTTCTACCAATAGCATTAAAATTATCACTTATTTGAAGGTGGATAAAAAGCATGTGCACATGATGTTTGAAAGCAAATGTATCATGTTGTCACACACAGACATCAAGATTTTGGATATGAATCACAACAATGGTGACAATCAAAACAAAAAAGCTTGGGAATCAAGGATGAGTTTTGTACTATGAAAGCCACCCATCATGCATTGCATCATCATGCTTTTTATTGTCACCATTGTCGTGAATCTTGATGTCTGTGTGACCACATAATATAATTGCTCAAAACATTGTATGCACATCATTTTTATCCATCTCTAAATAAGTTATAATTTAAATGCTATTAATGCTAATATTGCAGTTCCACAAGGTTGGCGGCTTTAAATGCCAAAGCACCTGACAACATTATATGCTTGTTTTGTGAAGATTTTGCTGATTTCAGCTGATCTTGATTTATATTGGCTTTTTCTGCCACAACAATTGTGTTTCACAAACACAGTTCCAGTAGTCAAAGAAAAGCTAACGCAAGAAGAACTGGGGCCGAGAGCCCAACTAAAACAAACACTGATCACCCCAATGGTGATACTTCAAATATCAACATCTAAACCTCTGTTAATTCTCACTAAGATCTTCTGTAGACGTCTGACAGAAATAGTCAGATTATCTGTATTTTATGTCTGTGATCAAGGGCAGCACTGCACAAGTGTCTGAGCCAGAAAGTCTTTCCTTAAGATCTGGTTTCTCTCATGATCCAAAGATGTGTGATTAACAGATTTGCATTTTATGTTCATGATTTTTGGACAAACACAAATTAACTGTGAGTTGCTTTGCAAGTACATTGAAATAAACATGAGTTTTGATTTAATGCATCCTGAGTGATTATTTGGTCTAGAAACATTATAAATTATATCTAAATGAGACTATAAATGATGTTGAAAATATGTCCACAAGGGTGAACTAGTTTTCAACCTTGTACGAAGAGGGTCCATGAACGTCTAGAACGGACGCGCAGAACACGTCAAAAAAAGATGTCATAACTTTCATTCTGGCTCCTCAGTGGACGTCTTTTCAACGTCTGACTTTTGTGACAAAGACGTTGACGTCTTTTGGACATCATTGTGTTTAGTGTGTAGTGCTAATATAACTTGCAAGGAGACTAATTTGCATATACGCACCATATATTTTGCCAATTTTGTGGTCATCCTTGACCAAACCAATTTGGTTAAGGATCGTCTCAATTTGGTCGCTATTTTTCACTAACACACCCTCTCTTATATTTATCGAGTGCAAAAACACACAAAAAAAATTTCAATATGCATTCTCATTTTGCAGTCTGACGCAAAGCATGTTGGGAATAATAATAATAATAATAATAACCTTTATTTTCTATAACGCCTTTAACTGTACATCTCAAAGCGCTTTATAGAAACAAAAAAAAAAACTAAAATAAAAGGGCAGGTGTTGGAGTATAGGGAATTAGAAGTTCGGTCAAGTATTGAGGTGCCAACCCATGTAAAGCCTTGTAAGTAAGCATCAGAATTTTAAAGTCTACCCTAAACCTAACGGGGAGCCAATACAAACTCCAAAATGGGAGTAATGATCTCTTATCCTAGTTCTAGTAAGGATTCTAGCAGCCGAGTTTTGCACTACCAGCAATTTACTTCAGCCAACATGGCATTACAATAATCAATACGGGAAAACACAAAAGTCTGCTGCCCTCTTTCTGTTTAGGTTAAGTCTAAATATAATCAGTCATTGGGTTCCCTTATGCCGGGCGTACACCAAAGGATTTTCACAGTCCCAGACTAAAGACCGGCAGTCTTTAGGAATCTTACTGGAGTCTCGGGGCGCTCCCGTCGTCTTGATCGTTAAATGTGAGGTGATAATCTGCAGTAAGCGACCCGATGTATGCTAGTCTTTCTCTAGTCTTTCATATCAAACATGTTTGATATTATCGCAAGTCTTTAGTCTGAGACTAAAAACTGTGAACCCAAGTCTTTAGATGTGAGCTGATAATCTTATAAAGTCTTTTCTAAATCTTTTCAAAGTCTTTAGGTGTACAGAAAGGATTAGTGAAATAAACAAATTCCAGCTAGTGAATGTCACTGTTCGGGTTTACAGTGAATACGATCCGGTGCTTAAAACAGAGATGGCGTACTTTTGTAGGCCAACCTAGAATTTACATTCTCCCTGTTTCCCACAACAATAGCTGCATCCAAAATTGAATGTTTCCCTATATAAAAACAGTACGCCAAAGGAGTACTAATGTCCAAATACATTGTATGCCTATTCGAAAAACAAATGTTGGAATTCCCCTGCATATATTGATTGGAACAAAATCACAATTGGTTGCCAGTGTCAATACAGCCTAGGAAAAATGTCAGCTCCCAAAACACAATCACATCACGTTTGTATCACTTTAACTTACAACAGCAGGTGTCTTCATGACTGAAGGATTTCTAGTCAAATATTGACTGTTTCTGCAGGTGCACAGAGTAATCACACGCCTTTTGCTTCACTGGCTTTTATTTGTCTTACTAAACAACTCAAATGACAGCATTAGCCTCTGTACTGCCCCACCAGCTCTGGAGCATCAATAAAAAATTGTGAAATTACCACAAGCTGATCAGTTTTTGAATCTACCTATATTGGATCTTTGAGATTTACTCATAATTTGCCATAATAATGTCTTTTGAATCTTCATTCAGGGGCTTTTCTTAGTAATTATTGAAATATGTGATTAACTGTGATTAATATTATACCAATGCTTTGACAATGTAAAGTCTTTTATCATGTCAATAAAGTGGATTCTTGAATCTTGATTCTGTCTACATTTTCTAAAAATGTTGGAATAAAAGTATGCTACGCTGTATGCTGGTAGTATCCGAATAGCCTCTCTTCTAATGAGTCTTTTCTTCTGTTGTTGTTCTGCCTTTTCATTTATTAATGAGATGTGGCTATACATCATGGTGATTAATCTCTGAAGAACATTCAATCCGTTCAAGTGGAAAGACACATGTGGGTGTAAACGCTTGTTTCTCGTCTCACCTCAGGAGTCAGGAGCACAGAATCCACCCTGGATCATTTTCCCCTTCCTTTCATGTGAGCGGTGAAGGCTTGTTCCCGCCTGTGTCCTCTCTGGCCTCTTTCATCCTTTTCTTTTGATGCTGCTCTCTTTTTTGAGTTGTTAAAGTGTTTTTTCCCCTTCTGGGTATAAGTGGTCTCTTTGTTGTGCATTTTCTCCTGCTGTTTTTTTTTCTCTCCGTAACTTGTTCTTTGTGAAGTAGATATACCGAGAGCACGTTATATTGTGGCATGGAAAAGCGTTCTCATGCATGTCGGCGCTCGAGGATTTCCCTTATCGTGCCAAACTTTGGAAATTAACAGTTATTGATGTAGGTGGCGGCCTTCAAACTATATGTGGTCAAATTCTGCAGTGATTGCGCTGTACTACAGCTATTACTTGATTAAAACAAATATTCATAAAATCTTAATTCCTCATCCAAGTCGATTAAGATGAGTTTTATTTGAAATTTGTAAAAGCGAACAATAAAGAATGGAAATGATAGCATGACCAATTAACAGCACAATTGTGTTATATTGCTTTTATACAACACTTAAATACACAAGAATGCAGTATCAAGTAACTTAGATAAATAGCTTGACTATTTCGGTCAGTAAAATAATTCTAAACCAAGACACAGCAGAATAAATGGTGGCGTTCCTGAATGAATCAGTGTTTTTAAAGAAATCAGCTGTGAATGATATGCCTCATTCATAAAGAAAGTCACTTGTTTCGTTAATGTTTCAGTGTTGTTGAATGAATCGGTTCAGTGATCGATTCAATGACTCACTCAGTCCTTTTGGTTCCTGAATTAAGTAGGGTTTTGAACAAATAGCCTAGTTTGTGAATGATCCAGTGACTCATTCATAAAGTAAGTCGCTTGTTTCGTTCCTGAATGAATCAGTATCTTTGAACAAATCAGTTGTGAATTTTTGAATGACTCACTCATAAAGACAGTGGCCTTTGAGAAGGTACTTATTTTGAATAAGTACTTGCTTTGCCAACCTCAAAAATTTACATTCTATATAGTATGAAGGTAATTCGGACATACATTTGTCATCTTGTCATTATCATGTGACAGTTTCACTGCCATTCACAAATCCTCTCCCATGGCCTTATAGGATAGTAGTGTTAATCGTATGCACACTTCAGAATCTTGCCTGAAACAGGAGGTCATCTGGGTACTTTTTGCCTAATCGCTTTTATGAGAACTGTAAATTCGACCATACTACTTTTGTCACATACTGTCTGTATGTGATTTCAGATTAAGCCAGTACTTGTTCCTATGAGTGAATCGGTTTTTGAATGAATCGGTTGCAAATGATTCAATGATTCGCTCATAAAGACATTCTTGATTTGTAGTGTTTTTGAAAAAATGTGTTGTCTCTGTCCAGACCCGTCACTATGGGCGGGCCATAGGGGGCCGGGCCTGCCCCAAAAAATGCTTGTGCCCCTCCACTTAAGGCACAGATAATTTAATTTTAATATTATCATAGTTGCTAATTTTGTGTTGCATTCTTTATCATTAAAACGTTAAAAATATAAAGAAACAATGGTGTGATTTTATTTGATTGATGGGAATCTACACTGCAACAGCCTGTCACGGCCTTACTAAAAATAACGTTAGGCTACGTACGTGACGTACAACTAAGCCGCTCAACAGTTACCGCGCATTTTTGGAAAGCTGTTTCAAAACGAGGTTTCCCCAGCATACTCGCTTCTGTTCCTTCCGAGTGGAAGAATACTTCGATGAGGAGGTTCTGCTCGGAGAAACGGCGCCTCCCGCTGTACTGACAGGAGGGACTGGAGAGAGGACAGCGCTGTCTCCACTCAAAGTACCGGTAGATTAAAAGTCTCTGTGCGAGTGTATGTGCGTGCGTGTGTATGTCTCATGGCAATGCATATCTCTCTGTTGACTGCTTTAAAATGCAATGTTTGAGAGATGCTTCTGGTGTTACATCTAATATGTTGTATAGTCAAGTGTTTTATGGATATTCATAACATTGCTTCTATGTAATGTGGTGTAGGCTATAGGCGACCTGGTCATATTGCGTTTGGTTATATGTTTAAAAGTGATGATTACGTGCTGCGCGACTAGAGTTGATTATTATAAATATACGTAGGCTGTAGGCTAATAATAATTGTGCCCCCCATGCATTTCACATGCCCCCCTTAAGACTGAGGTCTGGTGACAGGTCTGTCTCTGTCATTATACAGTTAGTCTACTTGTTGCCACCTACTGACATAACTAGGTATCAACCAGCCTTGATCGCTTCAAATGATGTTGATCGGTCAGTTGAGTTCACTGATCTATAATGCGTAGGCCTATAGTCTTATAGATCAATCATTCTTTTGCTGTGTCACTCTGAAGTAGTCCCAACCACAGTAATTTTTTACCTGCTCTAAATAACAGTATAGAACATCAAATATGTTTTGATTAGCTGTGCCATATACTGTCATTTTGTCTTAAGTTTTACTCATTGTGAAGTCCTGACAGGAGAGGGGATGGAGAAATAAAGAAAGAGAAAGAATGATGGACCGTCTGAGATAAAAACCATACCTGATAAAGTGGACAGAGTGGAAGAGTTACTGATGACTTTGTTCCCAGCGAGAAAGAGAGAGAGAGGGTTAGCCAAGAGAGATTTATTGCTGTTCTCTACATCTCTTAATTTTACATGCTGTCTTTTCTGGATGGGAGTTAGGTTTTACCGGGCTGTCAGCAGTGATTTATGTCGCTATTCATCACAAAGTACAGTTAAAAATATGAGTGTGTGGAGAAAGATAGCCAGGTACACGTATCTCTGCATGGGGGGACGTTCTCAAAAGAGGTGTTCTTGCAGCCATTAAAGTTGAGACGACATATAGGCTAGTGGCTCCAAACCACATACATAAGGCTATGTAAATAATCATTAGGATCATTACTTTTGAATGTTCTCTAAACATTGGATGGACATCCAACTAAAAGGTTTCAGAAGAAAAGCTCCATACACAATGGATGATTGAGCTAATGTTTTGAGAACATTATTAAAGATCAGATACCATTCTATCAATGTCACTGGAAGAACTTTTAGAGAACCTTGTGTAGCCCCTATGCAAAATCCCTATGGGAAAAAATGAATGATGTTTGTATGAACTGAATTATTATTAATTGTGTTCTTCAGTCACCTTAGTCTGTAAACCCTGTGTAACAATGTTCAGGGAAGAAGGAGGCGGGAACCGGAGAACATTTAACAAACTTTATTTAAAATAAAATAAACAAACTAAAATACCGCCAGCAGCCCCTCGCGGACGACTGCTGGCTTACTCAAAATAAACATAACGGCCAGCAGCCCCTCGCGGACGACTGCTGGCTAAAATAAAACACAAATACAAAAACCAGAACAACTAAAATCAGGCCTGTTCTTCTCTCGATCATCAACGTCGTCGCTCCCCCTTTATGCTTCCGCTCCTCCGTGAGAGATGCGAGACCGGTGTGCTTCACAGGTGCTGCTCATTAGCAATCGCACCACCGGCCTCGCGCCGTTCTCTCACGTCCCTCGGCCGTCCTGTTCGCCACATACCCCCATCGCCCCTCACAGGCCGGGGGGTACCCACGAGCCTGTGCCTACTCCCCCCCCCCGGCGGCGGCGATCCCTGGGGGTTATGGACCGACAAGCCGAGGGAAACGGAGACGGAAGCATGAGGAGCGACAGATCGAGAGAGGGGAGAGAGGAAAAAAAAATTGGTCCGGTTCCCACAACGTGCTGCCATCTGGTCCCCCACCAGCTGGGCGATCTCCTCCACGGTGCCTGGCGGTGACGCTGGGTAGCCCTCGGTGGACGGCTCGACGCTCCTCCGCCGCCCGGTGGACGGCGACGGCTCCTTGGGCTCTAGGGCAGCCGGCAGGAGTCCCCCGCTCCCTGCTCCTCCCCTTCACTGGTGGACGGCAGCAGGCTCCGGCCTACGGCGAGCGGCGGCGACTCCTCCGCTCCCTCCCGGACGGCAGCCGCCCCTCCAACTCCCAGGCGGCCGGCAGCGAGCTCGACCGTCCCCCCGACAACTCACTCCAGCGCACCGCCTCGAGCGTCCATGGCCGCGAGTCCCCCGCTCCCTGCTCCTCCCCTACCCGGCGGATGGCAGCAGGCTCCGGCCCACGGCGAGCAGCGGCGACTCGCGCACCATGCTCGATGGCACCGCGGATTCCCCACAGCGGCGAGGACTCTCTGACAGCGCGTTCCTCCCTCTTCCCGGGTTTCGGCACCAGTGTAACAAAGTTCGTCTTTATGGAGGAAGAAGGAGGCGGGAACCGGAGAACATTTAACAAACTTTATTTAAAATAAAATAAACAAACTAAAATACCGCCAGCAGCCCCTCGCGGACGACTGCTGGCTTACTCAAAATAAACATAACGGCCAGCAGCCCCTCGCGGACGACTGCTGGCTAAAATAAAACACAAATACAAAAACCAGAACAACTAAAATCAGGCCTGTTCCTCTCTCGATCATCAACGTCGTCGCTCCCCCTTTATGCTTCCGCTCCTCCGTGAGAGATGCGAGACCGGTGTGCTTCACAGGTGCTGCTCATTAGCAATCGCACCACCGGCCTCGCGCCGTTCTCTCACGTCCCTCGGCCGTCCTGTTCGCCACACCCTGATATCAGGAAACCTGCCTGGCAGCTAGGGTGTATTAGAAGATAGAAATTTGCTATTGGAGGAAATGGCGAAGCCCCGCCCATTTGTGGGGTCGCACAAGAAAAAATGTCGGCAGAAAGTGATGAAATGCGCTGCTGCGCAGATGTAGAAAAAATTTGATTTGATTACTCTATCAACAAGTTGTTTTTAGAGATTGTAAAATCTCTAAAAACTTGTTACTCTATCAACAAGTTGTTTTTAGAGATTGTAACTGATATTAACTATAAAAAGATAATTAAGATCATATGTATCTAATGAAGCTGTATCTCGTCATGTGTGAACTTGAATCTTGGTGAGTGTTAACAAGTTGAAACAATCTAATATTAACTCCTTAATAGTCAAAAGAGGATATTCATATTGTTTTAATTTGTTTCTAATGTTCTTCATGTTATGATCAAATCAATTCTCTGAGTTTTGAAAGAATTATCACCTCTGTGTGTAAAGCAAATCCTGTAACGTTAAGCAGCCATTTTAATGCATGATTGAGGACTCGTAATATGATTTCTGATGAGAAATGTGAATATTATTGACTTGATGTAAGAGTTGTGTGCATAGCTAAAAGGAATGTTGAATATTGTTAACTATTTAGAGTGTGGAGGTCACTTTAATTATACAAATTAACTGAATAAGCTTTATCCATTTCAAACAGGTATATATAGTGAATTGAGCACATGATTCTGAATGTTTAAGGAATTGAATTCATGATTTAAGTTCATTAATTGTTTAAATGGAATTTAATGTACATTAAGGTCCATCCATCCATCCATCTTCATCTGCTTGGGGTCTGATCGCGGGGGAAGCAGCTCCAGCAGGGGACCACAGTTTCCCGAGCCACATTAACCAGCTCTGACTGGGGGATCCCGAGGCGCTCCCAGGCCAGTGTGGAGATCTAATCTCTCCACCTAGTCCTGGGTCTTCCCCGAGGTCTCCTCCCAGCTGGACGTGCCCGAAACACCTCCCTAGGGAGGCGTCCAGGAGGCATCCTTACCAGATGGCCAAACCACCTCAACTGGCTCCTTTTGATGCAAAGGAGGAGAGACTCTACTCTGAGCTCCCAGCGGATGGCCGAGCTTCTCACCCTATCTCTAAGGAAGACACCAGCCACCCGCCTGAGGAAGCCCATTCCGGCCGCTTGTACCCGTGATCTCGTTCTTTCGGTCATGACCCAGCCTTCATGACCATAGGTGAGTGTAGGAATGAAAGTTGACCGGTAGATCGAGAGCTTTGCCTTACGGCTCAGCTCTCTTTTCGTCAAAGCGAGTGCAATACAACCCCCGCTGCTCCGATTCTCCGGCCAATCTCCTGCTCCAATCTCCCCTCACTCGTAAACAAGACCCCGAGGTACTTGAACTCCTTCACTTCGGGTAAGGACTCATTCCCTACCTGGAGTTGGCACTCCACCGGTTTCCTGCTGAGAACCGTGGCCTCAGATTTAGAGGTGCTAATCCTCATCCCCACCACTTCACACTCTGCTGCGAACCGATCCAGTGAGAGTTGAAGGTCACGGACCGATAATGCCGTCAGGACCACATCATCCGCAAAAAGCAGTGACGAGATCCCAAGCCCACCGAACCGAAACCCTATAATACATTAAGGACCATATAAATTAATTGTTGGTTGATTATTGAGTAAAATGAAATGGATATGCCTATTTTATTGCAGGCCAGGTTTTTTGTATGCATTGAAATTCTTCCGGAGGGAAGATGGCGAGCCAATCACCCATGATCATTGGATCCATGGAGTCATCGATTGCTGGGGAATATCTCATGTGATACCACTGTGCGGTAGGATCTCAGTGGACCCTTTGAATGCAATTCTTTACTTTTTTCCCCATAAGCTCCTAAATTCCAGATTGCGTAGAACATTTTTGTTGATTTTTTGGATGTTGCTTCACCAGTTCTTTGGAATCAAAAGACAGAATTGAGTTCCACTAAAGGAAACATTTTTTTTGTTCATCTGCGAGACTGGACTGAGGAACTTGGAAAAAACTGATACACATACACTGATTGCACACCACACTTTATTGATGTTCTGGTGATTACAATGGTGTTATTTTTGTTACAATTCAATACAGTTCATGTGAAAAAGTGGTCTGTGTGGTTATCAATAAAATTGCAGGTGGATTATTTCAACCCCAGGGGTGGCAAGGTGGCTTGCCAAGGGAAAGACATATGCTCAGAGAGGCTTACAGTGGAAATACACATGTGGGGGTCGCTCAGAGGAGGGACCATGCACACGGGAGGCACCTAGCCGACGCGCAGGCAATAGACACTGGCGCCGACGTCAGGAGTGCTGGAGGAACTCAGGGCTTTCGGAGAAGCTGTAACGGCAAGCAGATGTTCGAAAACCCACCAGGGTCCCCTTTTAGGAGATTGCCCCTCACAAACAAGACATTGTGTAGCCAGATAGTTAACCACTATTCTGGTGTTAAACTCATCAATTCAAAGAATACGCACACACACACAACAATTCCCCGCAGGGGATAAGCAAAAATTCACCACTCCATCAAACGCTGGACGAACTTTTCTACACATACACACATACACACACACACACACACACACACACACACACACACACACACACACACACACACACACACACACACACACACACACACACAGAAACACTCATTCCTGACTACGTGTGGTCAAAATACTGTTTTTCTTGTCATGCTTCACGATACCCATGTGACCAATTGCTATAACTGTTAGCTTTGTGGCAGATAATCAGACTTGATATGCGTTTAATCACGAATAATCATGTATCTTTATCTTACTAGGGCACAGAAGTACCGTGTGTGGTATTGTTATGATCCAAGAAATTCAATGGTATCGAATACTTAACCCAAAGTGCAACATGATGCATTCTTTTATTAATACTAGACTAGAAATGTTTTATGATTCAGTTATGTCTCCTCTGTACATTGGCCGGAACGAAGTGTGCCGCCACGCCTCCTCCCAAACGATTGGATCGGGCACCTTCACTTCTTCAACAAGAACTCCAACCGGAGTTCTTTGTTTGCTTTCTAAATTCTGTTTTAATCTAAGTTTTTCTTTCTGTTGATCTACCTCAGTTGATAGTTTTCCTTTGTTCAGTGTATTCACGAACGAAACGAATTTAAGATTAATCATCTGTCGTACGAGCTGAAGAGATCACAACATCTACCACCGTCCGAACGAAACTCTGAACCTTCAGCCTACGCTTCTTTTCAAACCAGCTGCACAAAAAGGGCCCATATCAAGGCAAGTATAATCTAAAAGGAAATGCTGTTTTAAGGTTGTCTAGAACTTCCTAAAAAGCCTTTGGGTCTCATTTTGAAGTAACTGTTTGAACTGTTCTGTCCTGAGAAGATTTCTCTCTCTCTCTCTCTCTCTCTCTCTCTTTCTCTCTCTCTCGCTTTCTCTCTCCAATAATTCGTATTGCGATCATTTTGTTTTTCTTTGTAATTGTTTGTTTTGCTATGAATATTTACTCCTGCGTGATTTAAGTAGTTAAGTAATCTTTAGTCTTGCTTTATCAAATTCCATAATCCTTTGAATTGAATCTGTCTCATTGTTCCATAAACTTGAAGTCCCTGAAAATGTCGATTTAAGCTACAGGCTCTATTTGGTTTAACTATTGAAATATCTAAAGTGCCTTACACGAAAATATCCCTCCTAGTGGCCATAGGACAGGTATTGTCGCTGTCTACAGGCTGGTAAGTTGTGTAAGGAAGCTTCGCCTCCAGTCAGATACAGATTGCTTGACAAACTAAATTTAAATCACATGAAAATTTACCCTGATAATTGATCTGATTTTACAGACCTATATTAATAACTAATACGAGCAATCGTGTTCACCTATTCCTAGGCTTAACCTATTCCCTATTTGGGACTCTAATTGATAATCTAATTTGTGTATACGATAATGCATATTCATCATCTCATGAATATTATTGCCCGTTTGAGTTAATAATTTCCCTACAAAAGTCATTGTCGCTACAAAGCTCACCTGAGGAGATATCGCACGTATCCAGTCGTGGAGTGGAATGGCGAGCAAGCGAAGACACCTGAGCGGGTCCAGTACTAGTTGGTTGAAGAGTGTACATGAGAGGACACTGGCTCCACTCGGAGATTGTAGAATCTGGCGAATGTGTTCGGTGTCGCCCAGCCTGCAGCTCTGCAGATGCGCTAGAGCCCAAGAGGACGGCACACTCCGGGTGGAGTGGGCAGTCACACCAAGGGGGCACGATCAACCTTGCTGCTGGTATGCCAAAGCAATGGCGTCCACTAACCAGTGAGACAAACTTTGCTTGGAGAGAGCCTTTCCCTTCAGCTTCCCACCATAACAGACAAAGAGCTGGTCTGAGGTCCTGAAACACTGCGTCCTGTCTACATAGGCGCGTAGAGCGCGTACTGGACAGAGCAGTGCCAAGGCTGAGTCTGCCTCCTCCAGTGGCAGCGCTTGCAGGTTCACCACCTGGTCCCGGAAGGGAGTGGTAGGAACCTTGGACACATATCCGAGCCAGGGTCTCAGGATCATGTGAGAGTTGGCCGGCCCGAATTCCAGGCACGCTTCGTCAACGGAGAATGCGTGCAGGTCCCCTACCCTCTTGAAGGAGGCTAATGCAACCAGGAGCGCTGTCTTCATTGACAGGAACTTAAGCTCCAATGATTGCAAAGGCTCAAAGGGAGCACTCTCTAGGGCAGTTAAAACCACTGAGAGTTCCCAATAGGGAACGAGAGGAGGGCGAGGAGGATTCAGTCTCCACGCTCCTCTCAGGAACCTGACGATCAAGTCGTGCCTTCCAACAGACTTACCTTCGACCGGGTCATGGTGTGTGGCAATAGCGGTAACATAGACTCTCAGGGTGGAGGGAGACAGCCTTCGCTCCAACCCTTCTTGAAGGAAGGAAACCACGACACTAACACTAACATCTCCGGGGGTCTTCTCGATGAGAAGAGCACCAGTTGACGAAGAGGTTCCACTTCAACGCATAGACGTGTCTCGTGGCTGGCGCTCTAGCGGAAGTGAAGGTAGCCACCACCGCTGGTGGTAGGGTACTCAAACCTGCCTCGTCACGTCCAGGAGCCACACGTGGAGGTTCCAGAGATCGGGACGAGGGTGCCAAGGGCGCCCCGTCCCTGAGAAAGGAGGTCCTTCCTCAGGGGAATCGCCCAAGGAGGTGCTGTCGTGAGGAGTATGAGTTCAGAGAACCAGGTCCGGGCGGGCCAGTATGGCGCGACCAGAATGACCTGCTCCTCGTCCTCCCTGACCTTGCGCAGGGTCTGCGCAAGAAGGCTCACTGGGGGAAACGCATATTTGCGGCCCCGCGCCCAGCTGTGCGCCAGTGCATCCGTGCCGAGCGTGCCCTCGGTCAGGGAATAAAACAGGGCGAAATGGGTCGAGTCGTGAGAGGCAAATAGATCTATCTGTGCGTCCCCGAACTGGTCCCAAATCAGCTGAACCGACTGGGGATGGAGTCGCCAATCTCCCGGGAGGGGCTGAAGCCGTCAGAGCTCGTCGGCTGCACAATTCAGGGCTCCGGGGATATAAATGGCATGTAGCGACCCCAGATGCTTCTGACTGCATATGAGGAGGTGGCGGGCGAGTTGCGACATTCGGCGGGAGCGCAGACCACCTTGACGGTTGATGCACGCCTACAGCGGGTATTGTCTGATCGGACTAGTACGTGTTGACCCTTGAGCACGTCCCGGAAGCGGCGCAGAGCTAGACCTACAGCCAGCAACTCGAGGCAATTGACGTGCCATAGGCGCTTGGGTCCTATCCAGGAGCCCGCGGTAGCACGTCCATTGCACATGGCGCCCCAGCCCGTGGTGGAGGCATCTGTCGTAACAACAACATGCCGGGAAGCTCGTTCCAGGGGCACTCCGGCCCGTAGAAAACTGAGGTTCGACCACGGGGTGAAGGTCTGACGGCAGGTTGGAGTAACTGGTACTTGGAGGGTGCCGTGTTGCCATGCCCACCACGGGACTTGGTCGCGAAGCCAAAGCTGAAGCGGTCTCATATGAAGCAATCCGAGCGGCGTTGCCGTGGCTGCAGATGCCATATGCCCCAGGAGCCTCTGAAAAGGTTTCAGTGGAACTGCACTCTTGCCCTCGAACTGTCTCAGGCAAGTCAGCAGTGACTGCGCACGCTCGCTCGTGAGCTGCGCCTTTTACATGGCGACCGAGTCGATTTCCATACCGAGAAAAAGAGATCCTCTGCACGGGGCAAAGTTTGCTCTTTTCCCAGTTGACCCGAAGGCACAGACGGGCTAGGTGCCGGAGTACTAGGTCCCTGTGTTCGCAAACCTGGTTTCGAGAGTGAGCTAGGATCGAGTCTATCTCAACCAGTCGTCGAGATAGTTCAGGATGCGAACCCCGTGTTCCCGTAGGGGAACAAGGGCTAATCGACGACCTTCGTGAAGACTAGAGGAGGCAGAGCTAGCCCAAATGGGAGAACCGCGTACTGATATGCCTGCCCCTCGAAAGCAAACCGTAGGAACGGTCTGTGTCGAGGGAGAATGGAGACATGAAAGTAGGCGTCCTTCAGGTCGATTGCTGCAAACCAATCCTGGGGTCGCACACATTCGAAAATACGTTTGGCCGTGAGCATCTTGAACGGCAGCCTGTGAAGGGAGCGGTTCAGAACGTGCAGGTCCAGGATTGGCCGTAACCCACCGCGTGAACTGAATCGCGTAGCCGAGCCTGATCGTCCGCGCGACCCAGCGGGACAGGTTGGGAAGCTCTAGCCAGGCTCCCAAGAACTGTACCAGCGGGCTCATACGAACCACAGACTTCCCACCGGTGGTGCAGCAAGGCGGAATGACTGGCCCAGACGTGGACGGCATAGCGGCCCGGTGTGGGGGCACAGTCATTAACCGCGCCCTGACAGAGGAGACCAGGGTAGGATGAACGTTCCACGGGGGTCTGCTCTGCCAGGGGGCTGGCGACAGAGGCAGATGAGAGCGGCACGGTCCGGGGACGGTGCGCACTGTCAACCGGCTCTGGGACAGAGGAGGACGAGGGGTGCACGGCTCGGGGGGCGGTGCACCGTGTCGTCCGAGAACTCTGTGTGCTCAGGGATGAACATGTCACTTCTTGCTTTAACCACATTAGGGTGCTGCCCACCCGGGGGTGAGCAGCGGGGAGTGGAAAACAAAGGATTCTCCCCCGGCCCTCCACCGGGGGAAGGAGTGGTCCTGCATCAAAATCAGAAATGAGTCAACCGCCACCAGAAATGCACGGGCAAGCCGTCTTTAAAAAGACGTGCCGCGTGCGAGCTCTTTTGTGAGAGAAAAGAAACTCTGAAAGTGTTGAAACGCCCGGGGAGAAACACACTCACTGGCAAACCACTGCACAGATAAGCAGGAAGCGAGCACTCGCCAGGAGATCGCCGTCACACCAACAACAGAGAATCTCGCTCGTCTGTAAGAAGCTGACAGTTCAGAGATGGCTTGTGGAGTGAAGAATTAACTTGGCTCCGAAGCGAAAACATATCTGCATGTTGCCAGCGTCTTCCTTTTATACCCACAAGGTAGGGCGGAGATACGCTATGCAAACCCATGGCATTTCTTTGCCATTGGCTCGTTTTGTAATACTCGAAGTTGATAGGCTTTCTAAGCGAAACCCCATTCGTCGTCATCCGATGTAACTCGGAGTGACAACGAAAGGGAACGTTTTATTTTTACTTTTGTCAGCTAATAAAAGGTTAAATAGAATGAACAAATCACAGATTCTTGATTTTATTGCATTTTACAAAATGTCCCAACTTTTTCTGATTTGGGGTTGTAGATAGTTTTTGATTCTTGTTCACAAAATTCAGCTATCAGCAAACCCTCTTATTTAAAATAGATATTTGTGCACATCTTTAGTAAATAATGTGCAGTTAAAAAATAACCAGCGCTTGCAGCAGGTGCACTTTATTTGTGCAAACTGTTCCTTTAACTCCATGTCTTTGTTTTTCTTGTTCTCTCTATTTTTATTCTTTGTATGTTTGCTCCTGTGTGTGTACGTTTAAATGTAGGTATGACTGCAGTGGTAAAGCCGTGGCCCGTTCACCTTGTCAGAACTTATCAGCTTGTTTCTGCTTTGTTATTGCCAGAGGCATGAATTAATTCAGCTACAAATGCAGCATGCTTTGTGTGTTTTTCTTCTTTACCCTGCTTCCCTTTCTCAATCGCTCGTGCACAGAATCCATTCCGCATTTTTTCCTTCTCTCTTGATTTGTCATATCTTTCTTGTTCCTCCTCTTTATTTCTGTCTCTGTGTGGCAGTGAAGAATACGCTACCTGAATTTCACACACATAAGCTGGTTTATTGGCATGCATGAGCAGTAGCTGTGATATTAAAGCAGACTCATGCCCTCTCAATGGTCTGTTTTTACATGAGTGGATTAAACTGTCATTGTTTGGACATCTTCCACAGCCAATGAGAGATACCTGGACTGTGCAACATGAGCTCCAGGGTTTCTTCTGATTCAGAAACACAAAGAGAGAGAGTGTTAATGCAAGCACACCTTAAAGGGATAGATCACCCAAAAATGAAAATTGTGTCATTTCTTACTCACCTTCAAGTTGTTCAAAACCCTTCATGAGTTTCATTCTTCTTTTGAACACAAAAGAGTCAATGAGAATCAGAGTAAATGAAAACAACTGAGAAATTAAGGCTATTAAACACCTACTTTTCCCTTTACCTGTGCATATTGTCGTTTTGGCTTGAAGTGACAAACTTCAAGTGTGAATCCATGCATATGTGCAAGTGCTGAATGTGTTGAGCTATAGCTTGCAATGAAACAAATAAAAAAGATGGAATATTATGGCCATGATTACTATTGGTCACTTCGTTTTAGATTTCCATATCACATACCATATCAACTACATCACACAAACCTTAGTGTTTTGTTTAAAGTCCCCCTGTGGTGAAAATCTAGCTTTTAATGTTGTTAATATGATGTGTTTTTAATATGCTTCAAGACAAACCAAGTGCAAATTCATAAGTCAACACCATTGCTGAGTATTTTCTCTTTAAAACTGCAATGAATCGCTGGTGTTACTGTGTGGGGCAAGGGTGTAGAATTACATTCAAGCTATTTTAAGGCATGAAGGCATTTTTTCAAAGATTTAAATATGTCATTTTGGTGACCAAGTATGAGTTTTAAGGGATACATTTATTGACTACAGGGGGACTTAAAAAAATAATTGTTTGGTGTGTTTGGTGGCAGCAAAAGGTCATTTGATGTGCGTGGGATAGATTTCAACAAACTGTGGCACGTAAATCGCAGCAACTCATTTCTCCTTTACATTTCGCTCCTTGTTACACAAAATTATGATGCAATACAACAGACAAGCATTTTAAAGGCCAATTCACACGCGTTCACAAAACAACGTCTGCTCTAACATCAACCCAACACGCATGCGTTGTGGTACCACTGGAATAACATGGATTACTTTAATGATATTTTTACTATCAGCTTGGAAATGGTAGTTATTTAGCTGTCAATGGAGGGACAAGAGAGCTCTCATGTTTCATTTAAAAGGTTTCATTTGTGTTTCGAAGAGGAACGAAAGTTTAACGGGTTGAGTAATTAATGACAGAAGTTTCATTTTTGGGGTAAACTAACCCTTTAAGGCAGCATTTTCTCTGTTCAAACAGAATGCTTCATTTTTTTGTAAAGATAGAGTTACTAACTCGCCTCTTAGTTTGGCCCCAATTGAGAAGTTAGCCTCTTTGGTCTCTTTGATTCATGGAACCGTTGGATCCGTCGAATGTGTTCGGGGACAGTAGCTTTTCCCTAGTTGTTCGGCTTTGGTTTTGGTTCTCAGTGTGATTTCACGGGAAGCTGAAGGCAATGTTTCTCCTTCCACAGCAGGAAACAGAAGTTGTAGCTGAAACTTGCCTCAGGGTTTGCTAGATCATCCAGCAAATCCACTGCTGTATTTTGGTCCTTTCCTCTGGACTTCATGTCGGACTTGTGACAGACTATCTGTCTTTCCTTTTGAATGCATATTGTAGAGCACATTTTAAATGCCCGGGGAGTTTCTCTTTGTGACTCACACTACATACGAGATGGCTTTGAACCTATTTGAAATGACTAGTGCTGGATCTGGAACAAGCAAACAGACACTCATGAGATTTTTATGACAGCAGGGCAGTGGGCATGACAGCACGGCTGTTGAATCAACGAGTGCAACTGATTAACAACGAAGGGGAAGAGGTTCTGACAACCTATTTCAAATGACTTTGCTTTTGGATTCGTCATACAGCCAAAAATGTTTTTCTTTTCAGAATTCTCATTGCAGGATATCACGACTAGGGCCGGCTTTATGCATAGGCATTCTAGACACATGCCTATGCTCGCACGTTCATGGGGGCCTTCTTGAGAATGGAGATATATTTTATTATTATTATTATTATTATTTCACTCTAATGCTAAAACTCGGTAAGACAAGTACTTTATTTAGAAAAGCTGTCAATCAGAAACCTTATATCCTTATATTTCGTCTTTATTTTCCATAAATCAGTACTATTGGTCACCTTTTATGTCTGTCTGTGGGTTTTGCAAATATTTAATCAATGAAAAGTGTTAAAAATAACTTGTGACTAAAGCTTGTAACTCCAATGGCTCATCAAACTGTCAGTCAAAACTAATAACTTCGCCCCGCCTCTATATGAATGAAGTGCCTGGACCATCTTTGCTCGTTCGCAATGCAAGGGTACATACAAAACTAGTTGTTTGAATAAGTACAGCGTTTTCTTTACTCAAGAAAAACATTATACTAATGTTTTATGTATGTGAAATTTACTAGCAATTTCTGAGTCAAAATTGTTTCACCAGATTTTTTTCATTGTTTGAATTCACTGTTATAAATTTTATTCTGAATATATTTAAATAACTTATAGCTGTTATATTAAAGTCAGCCTGTGAGCTTTCTGTTGCCTAACATGTTTGAATTGAGTATAAATGTAGAGTGTGCTTTAACTACTCAAAGTTTCTGAAAGTAGAAAATAATATTTTTCCCTGTTGTATTTACTTCACCAAATTTTTTTTATACTAAAAGCAACGCTATATGAGTGAAATTATTAATTGCATTCAATTGACAGCCATAACGGTTTTCTGTTATTATTGGTTTGAATATACCTTATATAATATACCATTCAGTATTCAGTGTTTTTCAGTCAGACTTGTTTTAAATGATTGCATTATTAATTTATATGTTGTATCACATTTCTGCAAATCACCATGATACATGAATATGGCTTTAGTGTTTTCATATTCTCATTTTAATTTTAATGAGCTCTCAATGAGCGAAGCGTACCGAAGATATCATTATTTGAAGCCTCATGTTAGTAACACTGATTATCTCCCTATTTTTGATGATGTTTTGTCAATTGGCCCTATTAAATAAGATTTAATACCTTCTAGGGTTTATTAGACTTTTAAATGGATCACTTTGAAGTCCCATGGTAAAGGAATCAACAAATTGTTCTTTAGTCTTCATATTAGTTAGCTACATCAAGGTGTGCACATCCTCTCTATCTGTCATTTGTTAGGTTTAAGCAAAGAAACAACTGTTTCTTATAAGTGCAGGCTAAACTCAATGTCAGCGTTCTTATAATTGTTGGTCCTTTTAAAAACAGCTCATTTTTAATGGGTAAATGTTGACAGAGGATGCTGTAGTGACTACTGAGGCTTTGTAGGGAGCTGTAGTGTTATAGTTACTTTTCTTACAACATATTATACACAAAAACACTTCTTTATATACTTATTTTCAACATTCACTTTCTAGGACCAGTTCCATTCAATGCATGCTGTGAACTGCCTAAGTTAATGCAACTAAATTAATTAATGTAGTCCCAACGACACATTTAAGTTGATGGAAAGCAATGAAATTAAGTATAAATGAGTTGGATTATTTCATTTTAATTAAGCAATCAGCAGAAATCATTTTTTGAGGTGTATATAACCATAGCCTAAACATGAAAGGCCTCCATTCAAGGTTTCATATGCTTTTCTTTAAAAATATGCAGGATTCTTTCAGATACTGGGCTTTTTGGGCGCCAGAGATTTGACTCAAGTGAATTTTAATGGAAACACACAAAAAAATCGATTCCAGTTTCTATAGCAGATTTTTTAGATGTCTATGCAAAGATCTGACAGGCTGACAGAATATCGAAAATTGCCTGCTTTGCTCTTTATTGGTGGCTGGATCATTCATTCTGCTTGGTAAATGAATCACTGGCATTGAATACAGATTTTGTTGTCAGGCAATGAGATATACGTAATATACATATATACTTACTGCTGTTGTTTCGAGGATGATGATGTCATTGAGGAACTGGTTTAGTTAAAGGGAGTTTGTAAGACTATTAATATGGAAAGGTATTGGAATATGGAAATTATATGGAAATTATAATCTGGTTTATTAAATGTTTTAAAGTCCTCCTGTGGTGAAAATCCAGCTTTTAATATGTGGTACTGTATATGTCTATGTGGTCTTTTTAATATGCTTTAAAACAAACCATGTGTAAATTCATAAGTCAACATCATTGCTCAGTATTCTCTCCTTAAAACTGCAGTGAGCCAAAGACAGTCTCAAAAACACGGTTTGAAATCTCTGGTGTTTCTGACGTCACAAACTACCTTGTAACCAATCAGATCAACGTGTGATCGTCAATGAGTGGATCTCTGAGCCGCTGTGAGTGAGTGGAGGCAAGGCTAATTTGCATATTCATAGATCCACATATACTAAATGAGGCAAGGGTGTAGATTTACATTCAAGCTATTTTAAGGCATCATTAAAGGGATAGTTCACCCAAAAATGAAAATTCTGTAAGTATTTACTCACCCTCATGTTGTTCCAACCCCGTAAGACCTTCGTTCATCTTCGGAACACAAATTAAGATATTTTTTATTAAATCTGAGAGCTGGATCACTCCTCCATAGGCTTCTTAAGGGATTGAAACTTGTTCCCTGAAAAGTTATTAAAGACATCGTTAAAATAGTCCAAGTGACTACAGTGGCTCAATCTTAAGTTTATCAAGCGACGAGAATACTTTTTGTGCGCAAAAACAAACAAAAATAACGACTTTATTTCAACTATTCATTTCCTTCTCTGTGGGCCTCGAGTGAGTTCACTAGTGTAATAACGTAGCGCTTCTGTGTTGTACGTCACACGCATCACACACATGACCAGCGTCAGCCAATAGTGAGCCTACGTGTGACATAGCACTACGCTATCACACTACGTTAACTGACTAGAGGCCAACAGAGAAGGAAATGAATAGTTGAAATAAAGTCTTTATTTTTGTTTGTTTTTGCGCACAAAAAGTATTCTCGTCGCTTGATAAACTTAAGATTGAGCCGCTGTAGTCACTTGGACTATTTTAACGATGTCTTTAATAACTTTTCGGGGCTGGCAAGTGTCAATCCCTTAGAAGCCTATGGAGGAGTGATCCAGCTCTCAGATTTCATCAAAAATATTTTAATTCGTGCTCCGAAAATGAACGAAGGTCTTACGGGGTTTGAACAACATGTGGGAGAGTAATTACTGACAGAATTTTCATTTTTGGGTGAACTATCCCTTTAAATATGTAATTTTGGTGATCAAAGATGAGTTTTAAGGGATATAATGATTGACTACAGGAGGAATGTAAAAGTTTTTTTCTTGGTTATGTAAACATTAAGGGAACATTCAATTTTATCATTTTGCAAACAAAATCCAACTAAAATGTTTTTAAGAAAAAAGCTCCATGAACAATGTATAAATAACTTTTTTGTGAAAAAACATTTTTAGAACATTATTAAATCTTACATAACTTTGAGCAAACATTCTATTAATATTACTGGAAGAATGTTTGTTCCTAACCACGCCAGAATGTTGGTCAAAGTTTTGAGAAAGCCCCCTGTTAGATGGGATACAGCTATAGGTCACACTCTAAGATGTTTCAGCTTGATACATGACAGAAGCACTTCCACTCCAAACTCCCAGCGGATCTCACCAGCATGTAGAGTTCAGTGGAAGTGTCTTACTCAGCCTCGGGCCAGTATTCAACTGAATTTAGCTGGAGTGGAGGAGTGAAGTCGGCTGCGCTCACCTGTGTTCCACCATAGAGCTACTCTGACAAACAAGAGCTTATTTTTCGTGAAGAAACTAAAAATCTTCATAAGAAAAGAAAGTGGCAAGTTTAAATGTGCCTGTATTTTATGTGCACCATTTCAAAATGAAACATTTATATCATTAATTTTCCTTTAATAATATTTGGAATGAAATAGAATATTTTATGACCTGCCCAATTCGTATGAATTCATAGAAATGACCTACCCCTAACCCCGCCCCTAAACCCACCCGTCACTGGGGTTTAGACAAATCGTACGAATTCGCACAAGTGAGGTCGTACGAATTAGTACGAGTTAGCCACCTCGTAAAATACGTACGAATTGGTTGTGAGATAACGTTTTAATAGCGATTATAATGATAGACATCATTGTATGATATGAGTGAACTTTGAATATTAAGTGTATAGTTTCATTTATATATAAAGTACATTTAAAACAACCTTGGTTGACCAAAGTTATGTACAAAAATTGCCTAGGTCTAACACCAAAATTAAAATAAACTTTCACAAGATCTTAAAAGCACAAGAGTACAAATGGGTTTTCAAAAGACTTTTAACTGGATCTGGGTACCCGCAGTAGACCTGAGCAATCTGACTTGTTATGTATAAAGCGTTGTTACTTTAAGACATAAGTAATGGGTGAAGTCATGTGATGATGACAAAGTGATGTGCTGCAGAAAATATATAAGTGAATGTGAGTATTAAAAGAGATGCAAGTTCTTTCGTTCCTGAATTGATGTTTCTGACTCTTCTTTAGTGTGTGTCCTCTGTCTTTATAGAAAGGGAAAGACACGACATGACTGGATTGTGTTCAGTAAACAACTCGAATTGCAGTAATCAAGCCGTGATGAAATATAATCATGAATTACAATCTCAAAACTCTTTAGGAAGGGTATAACTTTCGCTACTCTTTTAAGGTGGTAAAAGCTGGAACTGACAACAGCATTGATTTGTTTGTTCAGCTTTAGGCCACCATCTATAATAAAACCCAGATCCTTTGCAACAAAAGAACGATATGGAGTGAGGGAACCCAAGTCAACAGTGCTCAGATCAGTTTTTTTCTGTAGGCCCAAGCTGAACAATTTGTGTTTTGTCATCGTTCAGATGCAGAAAAGTATTGGTTAGCAATGTTTTCAAATCTTGAAGACAGGCTATTACTTGATTTATTGCTGACCTGTCATTGTGCATAAATGTTAAATAAAGCTGAGTATCATCGGCATAGCAATGATACGACACACCAAATCTCCTAAATATAGTACCAATGGATCACATGTATAATGAAAACAATAATGGTGCCAGGGTTGAACCCTGAGGGACACCACATGTAACATGCGCTATAGAAGAAGATTGATACCCTATATTTACTGAGAATCTTCTTTTGGACAGAAAGGACTGAAACCAGTCCAGTTCAGTGCCTCTAATACCGATGCAGTGCTCCAAGGAAGATACCATGGTCAACAAGCCTTTATGATATAATATGTGCCTCAGTATATATGACACGCTTTGGTTGATGAAGCAGACAGACAAAGCTTGATTCCAAAAATATAATAAAGCTTTAATGTTCACGGGCAGGTGAACAGGACACAACAGCGTATGTCACATAGACACAAACAATAACCGTCGAGGGACTGAAGTGAACGGGGAGAATATGTACACAGGGTAAACGAGGGAACTAAGACACATGTGGATGAAGGTTAACTAATCAGGGACAAACAAGAACAGGTGCAGACAAGACAGAACATAATTGTGACAATATAACAGTGCTTTATATGCCTATACGCTACTCAGAGGCTAAATTACTCATTATTTAAATTAAAGTAGCCTACAGTGAAGGAACTCTTTCCAAAAAAGTAGTAAGCTACTCCCCAAATGTTCTTGCATCGAAACTACTGAAATATTTTATTAAATGTGTAACTATTCAATGGTATTATTTAGAATTGTATCAAAGAGTGTTTTTGAACGATTGAATAAGGGTGACATCATCAAACTGTAACAGAAAAATCTATAATAAATATAACAACAACAACAACAACAAAGATATACTGATAAAAAAAAGACCTGAAGTGCCACTGCGATTGTGAATCTTTTTGAAATCTGTTAATTTACAATAATTGTCCAAACTAACCAACTTTACTGAATTAATCTGACTTTTTAAATCTACAGTGTCAGAGAGAGGTCCGTTTAGGATAAACTAATTCACTAGAATGAATCGGACATTCAAAAGCTACATATAAACAAGAACCGTTTAAGATGAACTGATTCACTAGAATGAATAGAACTTTCAGAGCTGATTCACTAGAATGAATAGAACTTTCCGAACCAATTCACATGTGTGAATAGAACTTTCAAAAGCTACATATGAGAGAGGTTCGTTTAGGACGAACCGATTCACTAGAACTCAGCTGTAATACAAAGTGAAATTGAAAACAACCATTGTTGCACTATGATACTAGTTTGGAAAAGCAGCTTGTTACTGGAAAAGTACTGTTTAGAAAGCAGCCAATCTTCTGTCATGTTACTTACTGTAACCTGTGGTTGGAGTGTCACCGTCATAGAGTCACACACTGTCAGAACGATAGCATATAAGTCAATACATTTCCTTATTCAAAGACTAGGTGTTGGTGGAAGAAAGAATCGCTGTAAAAGTGAGCTGAAATCACACAACATGGATGGTGTTGCATTAATAGAAGTCACGATTCTGGAGAGCTGTGTGGATCTGTTTACAGGTGCAAAATTAAAATAACCTACATTATTTTTATAGGTAGTTGTAAATATACACTTTGGTACATGCACAAAAAAGTATTATTTTGCTGTTTAGTTTTATTCCATACCATTAGTATATTCTGGCAGCTTTGACTGGGTGGAAAATACATTCCCCACCCGTTGTGCAGTAGTCAAGTGTATTTATCATGTATGAAAAAATGCCATGTGTGATTGAACACTCCATGATAAAAAGACAAATAAACAGCACATGACACCGTTTTTGAGTAGTAAAATATTTTATAGAGCTTTTTAATGGATTCTGAAATTAGGCATTCACAAAGAATGAAATGACACACTTCTTAAATGCACTTTCTCCCCCATTATCTCTGCCTTAATATCGCCGGGCGTGTATAGTTGTTAGATCGTCTACTACATAAAAGCGTTAAGCATGTGGAATAATTGATTAGTTGAAACGTTTTCATAGTATAAAAGCTGGTGTTTTGACCCTCATTGCTCCAAAATGATGAATCAGTAATCTGGCTTCCATTTCTTACCTGTAATTCTTCTTTTTATCTGTCTCTCTTTCTTTAATGTCGTCTGCCCTTATCGTCCTGTCTCCTGCTGTCACTGTGAATCAATCACTGACTGTTGTGAAGTTCAGGTAGTAAGTACTGGCTCAAAGGGTACATGAACCAACAAAAAGCCCCTTCTCCCCCTCCGTTCTCACACTTTCATGATTTTGAGACATGAATTACCACCATGAATCTGGAAAATTAAAGCAAAATAAACAGACTTTAAAGGTGCAGTAAGTGATGTTAGCCATTTGCCAAAAAACAAACACTCTAAATGATTCACAGCAAGAGAGTGTCTCTAACTGGTCAACACCTGTAATTCACTTAAAAATGAAATAATGTCAGAATTTTTTTTTTTTTTTTTAAAGGATGTTTTTTTTTTGGTGGAAAGTTTTTAATTCTCTCCATGGACTATAAATCTGAAATATCAAAGCAAACAGAATTTAAGCCCACGACATTAATCTTGATTAAAAAAACTTGCCTTCTGTGAAAATTACAGAAGATGCTTTAAAAAAAGATAATAAATAAGGACTCCTCGTCAAGGAATGGATGATGTGCCTCTAAACAGGACCCGGAAGAGAAGAGGCTTGAGGTTGGTTGGAAAACCATCCTTGTGGACTA
Source organism: Siphateles boraxobius (assembly GCF_051911475.1). Taxonomy (NCBI): domain Eukaryota; kingdom Metazoa; phylum Chordata; class Actinopteri; order Cypriniformes; family Leuciscidae; genus Siphateles; species Siphateles boraxobius. The sequence goes on along the minus strand of NW_027508855.1, from coordinate 18,781,429 downwards.
ATGATGTCCTGCTAATAACGTGTTCAGAGGAACCAAAAGCATTTCCTGCGGCTCTTCTTGACCGTCTGGAGGGCCTGTGGAGAGTCCTGCTGCCGTGGAGGAGGAAGGACCAGCTGAGGAGAGCTTTGCTCCGATTCCTGCTGCTCCGGAACCTTCCACGCTCGCGTCACCTGACCCTCCTGAAGCCGGAAGTCATGCTCCACGCTGAGAAAAAAAGATGTTTACAGCTATTATTGTAGCACAAAAAAGCACCATAAAAGGATGTTCTTTGAAAATGCATTGAAATTCACTCTTAAAAATAAAGGTTCTTTACTTGCATTGATGGTTTCATGAAAAAACTTTAACATCCATGCATAAAAGGTTCTTAACACTGTAAAAAGGTTTTTAGAATGTAAAATAGTTATGTTATAGATCTCTTTACTGAAAGGTCCTTTGGGCAACCAAAGATAGTTCTTCTACGGAATCACTGCAAAACCCTCCTTTTGGAGCTTTTATTTTTAAGGGCATAAGGTGCTTAAAGTTTGATGTTGGCGTTTAAGTTTTTGTTTTAGAATTTTTGTCTCATGAAAAGGTCATAGTTATGGCCCTGTTTACACCTGGTATTAAGATGCGTATTGGTCGATCGGATCACAAGTGGACGACGCTAGGTGTAAACAGAGTCTAAAATGTTTCGAGCTTGTCCACTTTCCACCACTTCCAGAGGAAGTCGAAAACACATTCGGCCGGATTGCTTTAATAGTGTGAATGCTCATGTAGTCGAATGCGTTCAAACAGACACAAAACTCTGTCTACTCTTCCACGTTTGGTTTTAAGATGAAAAACGTATCAAGCACAATGTTCTCTCACCATTCCTGATTTCTAACACACACTCACAGTGTTCGGCTGGTCTTGCGGCGGTCAGAGCAGAAACTGCTGTAGTCTCCGGTCATGTTCACATGTAAATTGCACAAGCTTATTTTGTCCACTAGATTGAAAAATCCGGAAAAACAAAAACATACATTTACCTGCCCATTTACCCTCCCCTCGTAGAAATCACGACAGAAGTGGTTGAAAGTGAACAAAAGAGACAGATTAAAACACCAGGTTTAAACGGGAATGTGTCTCCCTCGCCTCGACTACTCATGATTCGATCGACCAAAACGCATCTTAATAAACAGGGCCTAAGACAGGGGTTCCCTAACTTTTTTGTCAGCCGAACCCCTTAGATGTGAAAAATGTACTTGCAAGTACCTCCTAAGATTTTAAAGGTAATATTTCATAATATTCAATATTTAACAAAACACATTTTCATGTTCATGGTTGACTGAAGTCAGTTCACATTCACTCTTTACAAATAATACAAGACGTTACAATACAAATACGTATAGTTGTCTTAAATTGTTCACTTTCAAACATTCAAACTCTCAAGCTTTTAACATGTCAAATCCGCCAGCTTCTATTTTGGCGGAATATTGGTGAAGTTATGTAAACTATTCAGGAAAAGGTTGTAAATGATGTGAATGTGAATTTAAGTATAGTGCACATTGCGCTCCCAAATGAACATTAAACTCACAGCGCTGGCAGAGATGGAGTTTGTGGGAAGCAGCATTTACCGTGAACCGAGCTGCTCTGAAAACACGCTATTATATACCACAGTGCCACTGTTCACTCTGAAACACGCAGCGCATCAGCTATGTAGTTCTTTAGTTAAATCACAACCTTTGATTTGATAATCATGATTTCAGTTTTATTTCGATTAATTGTGCAGCCCCATTTATTTGTTTGAATGTTACATTAAATGCAGCTTTTCATCAAATCACTGACCCCCTTTTCACTGTAAAAGATTTCTAACCTCCCAACTCAAAATTTTCTAGTGACTGGTCACATCTGAATTTTTCAGTTGGCCCAAGTGAATTTCTGCAAATTGATAAAATTAAATTAGCAGAATTTCACTTGGGCCAACTGAAAAATTTAGATGTGACCTGTCACTAGAAAATGTTGAGTTGGGGAGGTTAGAAATTGTTTACAGTGTTGAAAACCCTGCATTAAGAGAACACCCATATGCTGTTACAGCTGTCACGGTTCCTCTGGTTTTCTGGTCCTGTCCCGCACTACATTTCCCATCATTCCCCTGGATCCTCACCTGCACTCGATTCCCTCATCACCACACCTGATCTCTATCACGTCATAATCATCTCATCACCAGCCTTTATATTCTGTTTGCTCTCACTCCCTCACTGCTGGGTATTATATGTTACACATTATTCTGTTCCCTTGTGCCTTTTAAAGTTCTTGTGCAGGGCTAGTGTCTGTTGTGTTGCTAGCGAGGTGGATCCTTGTGTTATCAATAAGACATTATGAGGATCGTCCGAGAGAGGACTTCACTCTTCTTCTGTGAGTTATATGATGAGTATCGTCCGAGAGAGGACTTCACTCTTCTTCTGTGAGTTATATGATGAGGATCGTCCGAGAGAGGACTTCACTCTTCTTCTGTGAGTTATATGATGAGGATCGTCCGAGAGAGGACATCACTCTTCTTCTGTGTGTTATATTCAATGGATCGTTTGAGAGAGGACTTCACTCTTCTTCTGTGAGTTATATGATGAGGATCGTCCGAGAGAGGACTTCACTCTTCTGTGAGTTATATGATGAGGATCGTCCGAGAGAGGACATCACTCTTCTTCTGTGAGTTATATTCAGTGGATCGTTTGAGAGAGGACTTCACTCTTCTTCTGTGGGTTATATGATGAGGATCGTCCGAGAGAGGACTTCACTCTTCTTCTGTGAGTTATATGATGAGTATCGTCGGAGAGAGGACTTCACTCTTCTTCTGTGGGTTATATGATGAGGATCGTCCGAGAGAGGACTTCACTCTTCTTCTGTGGGTTATATGATGAGGATCGTCCGAGAGAGGACTTCACTCTTTTTCTGTGAGTTATATGATGAGGATCGTCCGAGAGAGGACTTCACTCTTCTTCTGTGAGTTATATGATGAGGATCGTCCGAGAGAGGACATCACTCTTCTTCTGTGAGTTATATTCAGTGGATCGTTTGAGAGGACTTCACTCTACTTCTGTGAGTTATATTCAGTGGATCGTTTGAGAGGACTTCACTCTTCTTCTGTGAATCCATTATCTTCAGTGAGTTATGTTCTGTTGACTGTCTGAGAAAGAGGACCTCTTGTATCTTCTGTGAGTTATCCTTAAGAGACATTTCAAGAATGGACTTCCTGCGTTCTATTATAGTTTAAGGTGATATTTCTGTCTGAAGACTTTTCCTAAGTTCCTGAACTTCTATTAGTCTGTGGAATTGCCTTAAATAAACTCTGTGAATTGTATCCTGGTCTTCAGCCTGGTTATATTGTGACAGAATACCCAGCCACCTCAAGGCAAGCTCCACCCACTTCCTCTACTTGCGCTACCAACGCTTTTCAGTCAATTATGGATACTGCTGCTTCCACCGTGGCACCTCAGTTGATGCAAGACATCGTCACTAGTGTTCTTCCTTCTGCTTACATCAGTCCCATGGCATTACCGGCTACATATTCGGGGGAAGATGATAGCAGGGACTTCCTCTTCTATTGTGAACTCTACTTTGTGGTAAACTCAACTCATTTCACTTCTGACACAAGTAAGATTGCCTTCATTCTCTCCCTTCTTACTGGCCACGCCCAGAGGTGGGCACAAAATCTGTTGGTTTCAGATGCTTCTATTTTCCAGAATTTGAGTTACTTTACCAAAAGTTTCCATGCCGAGTTTGCTCAGTCGCTTAAAGCACAGCCCTTTGAGCAAGAACCCCTAATTCGTCCTGGACTCAGTGCATGGCCCCGAGCACGTAATCTCGTTTCAAATAGTGCCAACATGATGTCCAAGTTATCTGACCCCGCTTTGATGTCCGTCCGTGGAGCTCTCAGGCCTGCACTTCTTGCCAGTCCAGAGCCAGAGACCGTCCATGCTTCTCTGGAAGATACTGTGCTCATTGTGGGGTCCATGGCTGTTTTGTGTGTATGGGCAGCACACACATCCGATACAGCCCATGAACCCAGCTCAAAGCCCACTTCCATGCTGGTTTCGTCCAGCCGAGCCTGCCCTGCTGGTTACGTCCAGCCACGTCAGCCACGTCCAGCCAGAGCTTCACGTCAGCCACGTCCAGCCAGAGCTTCACGTCAGCCACGTCCAGCCAGAGCTTCACGTCAGCCACGTCCAGCCAGAGCTTCACGTCAGCCACGTCCAGCCAGAGCTTCACGTCAGCCACGTCCAGCCAGAGACCGTCCGGCCGGGGACCGTCAAGCCAAAGACCTGTTCACCGCTGGTTCCGTCCAGCCCAGCCGAGCCCTCTTCACCGCTGGTTCCGTCCAGCCCAGCCGAGCCCTCTTCACCGCTGGTCCCGCCCATCTCGGAACTCTCTTCGCCGCTGGTCCCGCCAAGCTCGGAGCTCTCTTCGCCGTTGGTTCCGCCCACCTCAGGTCCCTCTTCGCCGCTGCTCTCGTCCAGTCCTGAGCCGCCTTCGCCGCTGGTCCAGTCCAGAGCCCGTCTCCGAGCAAGAGCCAGAGCCCGTCTTCGAACCAGATCTATTCGTATGCTCAGTCAGTCAAGGTCCAAGCCTAGTCCACATTAAAGTCATCGTCTGCTCCGATGAACCTGCTCAATGTATTAGCCCCGTCGTATCAGTTCAATTCTTTTGCACAGAAGAGCCAGTTCAATTAATTTGCCCAGTCAAGTTGAGTCGTTTGTCTACCCAGTCGAATACGAGTCAAGTCCGACCGAATGCTAAGAGTTGCCCAGACGAGTCTGTGACGACGGTCTACCAAGGCAAACTCGTGCCAACTGTCAGTCCAGTCGAAATCAAACTCAAGACTGTCCTCTGCACAGTTAAACTATTACCTCTCGTCGGCCCAGCCAAGTCGGAGCAAATCTTCTGCCCAGCCAAGTCGGAGCAAATCATCGACCCTGACCAACCCTATTTAGAACCTGCTCCTCCGTGGGCGGTCACTCGGCCTACTCCACCATGGCTGACCACTCGACTCTCTCCGCCCTGGCCTTCCGAAATAGGGTCTCCACCCGAGAGAAAGCCTCCACCCCGGTCACCTGAAAGTCACGTCCGCCCTGGTCGACCACACAATCTACTCCTCTCTGGCTTCTCCCCGGCTCCATCCTGGTTCCACCCTAGTTTTCACTATGACCTCTCCCTGACTCTCTCCTCCCTTCTGTTGTTTAGGCGCGAGGACGCGCCTCCGGGGAGGGGGGAGTTCTGTCACGGTTCCTCTGGTTTTCTGGTCCTGTCCCGCACTACATTTCCCAGCATTCCCCTGGATCCTCACCTGCACTCGATTCCCTCATCACCACACCTGATCTCTATCACGTCATAATCATCTCATCACCAGCCTTTATATTCTGTTTGCTCTCACTCCCTCACTGCTGGGTATTATATGTTACACATTATTCTGTTCCCTTGTGCCTTTTAAAGTTCTTGTGCAGGGCTAGTGTCTGTTGTGTTGCTAGCGAGGTGGATCCTTGTGTTATCAATAAGACATTATGAGGATCGTCCGAGAGAGGACTTCACTCTTCTTCTGTGAGTTATATGATGAGTATCGTCCGAGAGAGGACTTCACTCTTCTTCTGTGAGTTATATGATGAGGATCGTCCGAGAGAGGACTTCACTCTTCTTCTGTGAGTTATATGATGAGGATCGTCCGAGAGAGGACATCACTCTTCTTCTGTGAGTTATATTCAGTGGATCGTTTGAGAGAGGACTTCACTCTTCTTCTGTGAGTTATATGATGAGTATCGTCCGAGAGAGGATTTCACTCTTCTTCTGTGGGTTATATGATGAGGATCGTCCGAGAGAGGACTTCACTCTTCTTCTGTGGGTTATATGATGAGGATCGTCCGAGAGAGGACTTCACTCTTCTTCTGTGAGTTATATGATGAGGATCGTCCGAGAGAGGACTTCACTCTTCTTCTGTGAGTTATATGATGAGGATCGTCCGAGAGAGGACATCACTCTTCTTCTGTGAGTTATATTCAGTGGATCGTTTGAGAGAGGACTTCACTCTACTTCTGTGAGTTATATTCAGTGGATCGTTTGAGAGGACTTCACTCTTCTTCTGTGAATCAATTATCTTCAGTGAGTTATGTTCTGTTGACTGTCCGAGAAAGAGGACCTCTTGTATCTTCTGTGAGTTATCCTTAAGAGACATTTCAAGAATGGACTTCCTGCGTTCTATTATAGTTTAAGGTGATATTTCTGTCTGAAGACTTTTCCTAAGTTCCTGAACTTCTATTAGTCTGTGGAATTGCCTTAAATAAACTCTGTGAATTGTATCCTGGTCTTCAGCCTGGTTATATTGTGACAACAGCACTGTTTAAAACGTTGATGATCTCTGAAAAATGTAAGAGTTACAGAAGTTTGCCTTCATTATATTTAAAAGTAGAGCTTTGAGATTCTTTAAAATGTCTGATTTTGTGTCACAAAGAAACAACATGAGGGTGAGGGAAAAATCACAAAATTGTCTTTTCCTTTAGAAATCTAGGGGAAAAATGCCCCCAACAGAAGACATCAAAATAGCTATAGCCTGCGGAAAAATAAAGGCGCATATAAATGCATATGAACGTTTGCCATTGACATTTTGTCAGCAGCACAGAGCCTGACAGCTGGGATTGTTGCTGATGATGCACTGGCCCAGATAGCTGGCAAACGCTGATGTGGACATGAAGCAGCTTTCCCAGAGTACGGATAGAGTGCCACTGAACAACACGGCCGTAACTCTTCATGCTAAATGTGACTAATGAGATCATTGTTCCTCTTATATATATTTATATGCTCTCAATTTATTGCAGAGAGAGAGAGAATTACCTTCATCGAGTGGTACCTTAGTTCCCGTGTCAAGGCACTCACACTCACACACTTCGCCTACAAAATCCCCCAGAGAACACCGATGTTAGACAGACAGGGGACACTATGTGCTTTCCGTAACAATAGCACATTTAAACCTCTTCAAAAAATCCCTCTTCCAACCTTTTTCCTTGCAGTCAGTCTCTCTGCATCGGCTTAAAAACTAAAGGCCTCATGTAGATGTGTTCACACAAAAAAGTCTTTGCACACATGTCAGGATTTATTAGAAACAAAATGTGACTTGAGAATGTTTGCGCACTCTTTTGTCACTGCATGGAGTTGCCGGTTTAACAGCTCAAGTGACAAACTAGGGAATTGAAGATAATCACTAGTCAAAAAAAGCAAAGAGATTCATACTGGAATCAATTATAATTGGAAAACAATCCTAAAGAATCCTAATAGGAATTTTCTTGTAGGATTCCAACGTAAGAGCAAAAGAACAGCACATTGTCACGATGCTCTCAAACTAGAAGAAAAATTAAGTTTTGATTCTTTTGGTCTTCACCAGGTATTCGAAACATTACAGCTTGGAAGTCATACACTTGAGTAGGCATGGAAAACAAACAAGACAGCAATTAAAAATGCCTTCTTATTGGGAAATAGTTTTTTTCTCGTTGTTTTTGGAGAGTCCTGTGTCTTCATCAGTTAATTGCTGTTGTCCACACCCACTCAGGTGTATGTATTTAAAGCTCTTTCAAGAAGTTTTCAAGTAATGTTTTTGAGCACCTGACAAAGGCCGAAAGAGTTGAAATGTTGTTTATCTACTATTGAAATATAATTTGAGAGTATTGTGACAATTTGCTATTCTTTTGTTCTTTTTTGAAGGTATTCTTGGAAGTTTTTGGTCATCCACACTTAAAAAAGTTTCACTGGGGCTCTATTCTTGAGTTTTAAAGAACCCTTTATGCCAAAAAGGTTCAATATAAGGAGAAAAATCTTGAAAGATTGCATAATGCTTTCAAGTTTAATGAGTTATTTCGATGTATATGAGCTTATCTTTTATGCTTCTGAATAGGATCAAATGTTCTTGTAGGGCATGAAAGGAATTGAATGTAGCAAAACATTATTTCAATACAAAACATGCAGGCAGAGTTATGATAAAGATAAACAATATTTAAAAGAATAATTTTAACATATTCTTATTTGACTGGTTCCAAATGATGACCAAATTCCAACTGTCCTGTACACATTCCCTTAGGATCTTCTTGGTTATGGATACTTCAAAAAGCACTTTTCACTAAATTCATCTGTCATATTCAAAAGGCAATTCTACATTTGCAGCTGGTTTTACTAATGAAATCAACTGCACAAGTTTACTTTCATGCACAGAGAGCAATTTTATCTCACCATGTGGATGGAATTAATTTTTCCTCAATTTATAAATGGAAGGTGACTTGGGTACAACTCAGAACCGGGATATTTACTGCAATCACACAACAGAGAATGATAGAAACGGAGGGATAGATAGATAGACAGATAGATATAGATAGGCAGACAGACAGACAGAATGAATGATGGACAGACAGTTGGATAAACTGATGGATGAATAGATGAATAATATGGTGAACAAGGCAGAAGTTTGATGGTGCACTATTTATATTTACATTTATACTTGTATTAATCCCAACCAAAACAATTCCAAAATACCAACAATGCTTTCTGCTTTCATTTTACAGCTTCATGATTAGTCTCATGTGATGTTTCTTCAGCACTCATGAATAGAAAACATAAAACACCCATCAGTCAGCTTAAACCTCGCTGATTAGTGCCTGTTGTGATTAACGTTACTGATAGACTTTTAACACCTGCGGCTGGTAATTCACCATTTCATGCATGATGAGTGCAAAAAAAAATAACTTTTCTCACTGAAACATAAAGCAGCGCAATGTTTAGTTTTTTTGCAGCCTTGCAGTATTTTAATCAATCACAGATGTGTTCCCTTTCGTAGTCACTCCGAGTTACGTCGGATGACGACAAATGGGGGTTTCGCTTAGAGCACCTATCGACTTCGAGTATTACAAAACGAGCCAATGGCGATGAAATGCCATGGGTCTGCGGAATTTGCATTTCGTATCTCTGCCCCACCGCGTGGGTATAAAAGGAGAACGCCGGCAACATGCAGATATTTCTTCGCTGAGGAGCCGAGACTGAACTCAGGCGTCTACCCAGCGGTACAGCAAAAGTGGCAGGGAGACATAACGTCTCTGTTCCCTACTCAGGCAACGAGGGTTACATACGTAACCGAGACGTTCCCTTTCGTAGTCACTCCGAGTTACGTCGGATGACGACGAATGGGGGTCCCCGTGTAATCACGGCACTTCACAGCTGTCTTCCAGTGCCCTGTGTAAAACTGAGATCCCTGTCGTAAGACTAGCAAGGACTCCTATTTAACACAGGAATACCAAGGTACACTGGGGAGCATATCCCATAGTTTAGAGGAAATATGCAAAATATTGCCAGCCCAAACGGGGGGGACTTAGAGAATACACATATGACCCGAAGGATGCATATGGAGAACACTGGGGTGTCCAGCCGCAGGTGGAATATTTCAACCCCAGGGGTGGCAAGGTGGCTTGCCAAGGGAAAGACACATGCTCATGGAGACTTACAGTGGAAATACACATGTGGGGGTTACTCAGCGGAGGAACCACGGAGGCACCTAGCCGACGCACAGGCAATAGACACTAGCGTCAGCGTCAACAGTGCTGGAGGAACTCAGGGCCTCAGAGAGGAGGCTCACCTGAGGAATATATCGCACGTATCCAGTCCGTAGAGTGGAATGGCGAGCAAGCGAGAGACCTGAGCGGGTCCAATACTAGCTGGTAGAAGCGAGTACATGAGAGGACACTGGCTCCTCTCAGAGATTATAGAATCTGGTGAATGAGTTAGGTGTCGCCCAGCCTGCAGCTCTGCAGATGTCTGTTAGCGAGGCGCCATGCGCTAGAGCCCAAGAGGACGCCACACTCCGGGTGGAGTGGGCGGTCACACCAAGGGTGCACGGTCGACCTTGCTGCTGGTATGCCAAAGCAATGGATTCCACCATCCAGTGAGACAACCTCTGCTTGGAGAGAACCTTTCCCTTCAGCTTCCCACCATAACACATGGTTATTCGGCCGTCGGGGCAGAATAACCTCAATCTGCTCACGGGCGGTTGAGAACTGTTGGGCAGAAGCACTCAACCGCACCGCCGAAGAGGCCGACTTGAGAGATGGGGGCGTTGAGCAGACGGGTCCGCCCGACATTGTGCACATCAGACCGGTCAGCCCCAGACTGGTGAACATCACCTGACTCCGAGAGCGTACGGCCAATTTCGTCGCTCGGAGAGCAAGGTCATTGGCGGCGCGCAGCTCACTGAAGAGCCTCGGGTCAGTCCCGCCCTCCTGCATGTCCATGAGCATCTGGGTCAGGTAGACCAACAGAACGGTCATGGGATGCAGTGAGGCAGCTGCCTGTCCTGTGGCACTATAGGATTTCGCCACAGATTAGTGTAGACGAAAAAAACTACAGGCTTTGGACGGGTGCCTAGGATTGCGCCGGGAAGCACTCTGAGGACATAGTAGCATGGCAACAGAGCGTTCAACCGGGGGAACCCCAGTGTACCCATGGGCAGCGACCCCTGAGGGGAGGAAAGGCGGATGATACCAACGAGAGGTCATCAGTTCGCTAGCGGGCACCGTCATTAAAGAGGGGGGGCTGGGGTCGCGGACACAGAGTCGGCGCCTTGTTCCAGACCAACACCCTCAGGTCACCCTGGCCAACAGCCGAAGATCGGGTGGTGGATGAGGGGACTCTCACTCTTGCGAGTTCACCGAGTCTCGACCTATATATGACGCGATGATCACGTTCCCAGAGAGAACATGAGTCATCCACGAGCGCTGTTCAAGCATGATCAAAGCCCAAACACACCAGACAGCGCTCGTGCCCATCAGAGTCCGATACCAGTCCGCTGCAACCAGAAATGCACGGGCGAGCCGTCTTTAAAAAGACGTGCCGCGTGCAAGCTCTTTTATGAGAGGAGAAAAAACTCTGCGATGTTGAAGCGCACAGGGAGACACACACACACTGGCAGATCACTGCACAGATCAGCAGGCACTGTGAGATCGCTGCAGATCGCCGTCACACCAACACCGGAGAGAGAAGCTCGTATCGTAGAGCGAAGTCAGAGATGATTGTGGAGTGAAGAAATACTCTTGGCTCCGAAGCGAAAACATATCTGCATGTTGCTGGCATCCTCCTTTTATACCCACGCGGTGGGGCGGAGATACGCAATGCAAATTCCGCAGACCCATGGCATTTCATCGCCATTGACTCGTTTTGTAATACTCGAAGTTGATAGATGTTCTAAGCGAAACCCCCATTCGTCGTCATCCGACGTAACTCGGAGTGACTACGAAAGGGAACACATCTCTGATTGATTAAAATACTGCAAGGCTGTACACCCCTAACTTGTGCTGCTTTATGTTTCAGTGAGAAAAGTTTGTATTTAAGGAGATTTTTATAGAATGAGCAGTTTATTTTTTAAATTGTGGTATTCAAATGTTTACATTTTGTCTGTCATATGCAAATAAACAGTACTTTATTTTCTATTTATCAGCTAGTTAATTAATTTTATATTGAGAAAGTGGGTTCTAAAGCACTGTATAGGTTAGCTTAATAAATGTGAAAACATGCCACAGAGAATCCAATTATTTCAGTTACTTTTCAAAGTTGCTTAATGAATTATCAGTATTTTTAAAACAAGGCCACAGACAAATAACAGAAACTTCAAACCTTTGGATACTGATATCAATAATTTTCATCCATATATGCTCCTGTTTCTGCATGCACAAACTTTTGATATGCATGGAAACAAAGTGAATTTTTATGCAGAGGCTCAGGTCCAGAAAATCAAACCCTCTGTATTTTCACCGACTAGCACTTCCAGCGTTTTCTCCTACCAGATAAATCATTTCAGGAAAAAAACCCCAAAAAAAACGACCTGCTGAGAAGGAGAGTAGCACCCTGTCCCTCCCAGCAGTCGTAATTACCTCGCTTCTGGTCCTGAGAATGGATGGACTAGTGTCTGAACTCGATATTACTTCTTCTATCCCTCACTAACGTCTTTCATTCACACCATCTCGCCCCAATATGATGCTCTTAAGTGCAGCGCCTGATTCAGAGCCTCTATTTTAAGGTTTTTAACAAAAGTCCGTCTTTTTCTAAGCAACGAATGATGTGCCTCAGTGTGGGTTGGAGTCGCACTCAAGGGGAGGATGGGTCTAATATGGGTGGGCTGAATTTGGTAAAGAAGTATTAACGAGATTTGTCCTAATTTAGAGCATCGTAAGCATCAGTGGGAGAAGCTCAGAGCTTCTCTGAGAATAAAGCATCTCTATAACCGGAAGCCTGTAAAGACATTAGCGGTCTTGATGGGCTTAAATAACTTGCCTGCATATTTATGAGCTGGTGGTGTCACACAGGGGTGATTGACATCTAAATTCCCTGGCACAGACATTACAAGCGCATTTAGTATTATGTCACCATCATGTCAGCTTGTCAAATATAGATGTCATGTGCCAGAAATGACTTGTGCAGTGTACATCAAATGCTGAAAAAGATTGCAAACATCAAAAATAAACTCGAAAAGATAAATAAAAAAACTTGATGTTCAGAATAGCAGTTGCACACGGCAAAAAGTGCACTTGTTACAAGAGATATTTGTTCCTGATTTAACTTATACAAATTCGTTGTATTCAGGTTGATTCCGTCAATTTTCATAATAATAATTCTTTTTTATTTTTTATCAAATTTTGATTGAATTTTTTAGTTGCAGTAGTCTATATAGTAAATGACTAAAAAAAATTAATTTTTCAATGTACTTCATTTTACAACAATGCAACAATACTGTTTGATACTTTATATGGTATTGCACTTTTTTCACATACTATTAGTAAACAGGTTTTAATTAGTTTTTAATGTAAAAATAAGGTGGCTCTTACATTAAAAATAAGGTGGATACTGCCTTCTGTTTACTAATAGTATGTGTGTGCAACACAAATAAGTATCAAATAGCCATTTGTAACTTGAATATGCGATGCTTCAGTGTAGTTCAGTTCAATTCAGTTATTTTACCTGTCCCAAATCAGTCCGTCATGCTGCTTAATATTGCAAACTGGTATTTGTTATATTTTAATTTATTATCATAATCACAAACACACCATTTTACTGCACTTTCTTATTCATTATTCTTCGAGTTATATACCCATAGCAGCCAATGAATCAGATGTCTCACACATTCACAAAATATAGCTTCCGTATTTTCAAAATAAGGGGGATACTACATACAGTGCAGTATGCAACATATAGTCTTCCATTCTGAACATGGTTATGAGACAATCCTATTGTGTAAATGGAGAGTTACAAATAAGGACAGGGTAGGATTTCTGAGAGGATGAGCAGATAATGAAAGACTTTCTTGGGGCCTGATGGAGTGTGGATTAGATTCCGCTGTACTGGGCGGGAAGCTCGGCAGAATTGGCTGATGTCTTGAAGAGGGAATGTGGATCACGACGTGAGACTGGAAAGGGTGAAGTGAGACTGTCAGACTGTGAGAGAGATTGGACATTGTAATTATGGTTTAGGAAGACACCTCTGCAAGGACAACCAATAACTCTGCTGCATTGTTGGGGCGTTATTGAGATGCGCAATGATTGTGCTTTACAACGCAAAGGTGCTCAAAAAAGTTTGTTTTATTTTATTCAGTCACCTCTAGAGTTTCAGTGGAGATGTCAGTGTGCTCATATTCAAAACAATTCTCATCAAATTATTCTATAAATAACTAAATAAATAAACTGCTATCCACATTCACTTTATTGCTCAGTTGTCAACAACCCTCTCAGGTTACACTTTATTTCCATTGTCCTCTTTAGACACTCTACTAACTATACATACCTTTGCAACAACATGTCAACTAACTTGCATCAATCAATAAGTTATGATAATCGGTGTTTTTACATTGCTTTAACTCGTCAAAATAAGTTAAGCAATTTTTGACTTTTTTCGAGTGTGTCCGACTGTGTTTTGCAGTACAAACGACGTTACTACTGCCATTCGGGATGTTATCAGAGCCACTTCCTCTGATATCGCTGATGTCGTCATTAGTACTGCTATACTTTACTTCACTTTCCTCACTTTTTACGCTCCACTACACCTATACAGCTTATCACACCTAGTGAAGGTGTACAGGACGTATAACATGGATCACCAGATGGCGTCATCCTGTTTGTTTTCATCAGTTTTTAATTATAGCTAGTTTAATTTTCAGTTTTTATTTTAATTTTAATTATAAAATATAGTGAATTTTACATTTATGGACGGGGTAGGTTTAGGACAAGGTTTAGGTTTGGGGGGTATGTTTTTAGCTATAATTACCCTGAGTCTGTATTAATTTGACAGCATTGTTGTAGTACAATGAAATCCACGCTTGATTCTTCGCCGGGAGGTGTAACTTGTGTGATTTACAGGTGCGTGTAGTACTGCGGGATGCAGACACACCCTTCTCACTTTTATTATAACTTAAACAAGATTCAACAAATTTTTTTTTTTTTTTTTTTTAAAGTCAGTTTAATTTGAAATGACTTAAACATCCAAGTTAATTGTGCTTAAAAATGTAAGGTAGCAACACTCCCGTTAGAGTATTAGTAAACTGTTAGGTTAGGGTTAGGGTTTTGGTTAGTAGAATAAGTTGACATGCAAAGTTACTTATAGTATAGTAATATCCTTTCACATTCGCTTTAAATAATGAATGTCAACCATTGTCTCTTCTACTTTAATTTCTCCTCAGGAACAAGTGAGACAATTATAAATTTTTGCCTAGCAGAACATACACTACCCTTTTAATTTTGGCTTGATCACACTTGATGGAATTAGAAAGATGTGTGCGCAGAGGCTTTGCAGGACCGTCATCCTGTATCTGTATGTTTGATACCAGGTGGACCTGAATAACTGATATCAGCACTGAGCGTTTGTGCAAGTCCTGTTTAATACCATGTAAACAAGTCGCTGTATGTACAGATACAATATGTGTTGAAAAGATATAAAAAAATGTAATATGAATCTCAAAACAGCAACTAAAGTATGCATAGCATAAGGATAACGGATTTTTGAACGACTTACATGCATAATGATCTGCATACAATGTGCTTATATCAGCATCTGGTGGATTTAACATTCACTGTATGTTCTACATTACGACAACATTCTTTCCTGTACAGCTCTTTATAATCTCATGTTATTGAATGTGTGGTTATACTCAGAAATGCACACTTTTACTATTTCATACAGTACACTACCCAAAGTGTGGAATAATTAAGATTTTTAATGCTTTTAAAAAAAGACTCTTATGCTCACCAAGGCTGCATTTATTTAATCAAAAATACTGCAAAAACAGCAATACTGTGAAATATTATTACAATTTATAATAACTGTTTTCTATTTGAATATACATATTTTAAAATGTAATTTATTTCAACATCATTAATCCAATCTTCAGAGTCAAATGATCCTTCAGAAATCATTCCAAAATGCTGATTTGCTGCTCAAGAAATATTTCTTCTTATTATTAATGTATAGTAGATATACATACTGTGTACAGTACGCACATTTTCTGTGCATGGACTTCCCAGGTGACCAACTACTGTACATTTGCCAAACTGTGTAATCTACGGAATACTGTATGTCAAACGTGACTTGATTAAACTTGACCTTCCGTCCCCAGTGTAACAAATGATTTATCAGGCTGGAAAGAAGCAAAACAAAGAAGCAAAATGAATGCATGTATTTCCAAGATGATTCAAATGTTGAGTATTGCTGTGTGTGTGTGTGTGTGTGTGTGTGTGTGTGTGTGTGTGTGTGTGTGTGTGTGTGTGTGTGTGTGTGTGTGTGTGTGTGTGTGTGTGTGTGTGTGTGTGTGTGTGTGTGTGTGTGTGTGTGTGTGTGTGTGTGTGTGCGCTTTCTCGGCATGAATGCAGAGTTTACATGTGAGTTATAGCCACAATATCTGATTAGCGGTAATCTCTCATGCTAATCTGTAAGTGAACGTTCACATTTATCTGCAGATTTATGATTGTATTTACAACACAGCTTGAATTCAGAACAAGTGCCTGGCAGACAAGATTTACACTGTTTTCTGCTGATACCGTGATTCGCTCAGGCAAACTACAGGCTGTTTGATCAGCCCGGCTGTGCAGCTCCAGCGTTTCCAATGACGCTAAACTAATGCAAGCAATGCCTCCTGTTTAACCACTCAAATGTTAGTGCATCCACACAGGATTCTGGTAGAGTCATGTCCATTTTGCATTGGTGGCGGTCACGTCGGCCGCTTATCTGGGCTTTCGGAGATGATTTGTAAACTCTGCAATCAGGCCGGAGAGCTGTTTATCAAGACAAACTCTGCCGCTTTGAAACGGAAATCTGCAAATCTGTTCACATCACTCTTATCTGACGGAAAGGAGCATTCATTTGTACTTGAAAGGGCTATTTGATTTCAAGGTTGTAAACAGTGTGTATGAGTATGTGTGTATGTAAGGACAGAGGTGTGCGTGTGTCCGGGCTGAGTAAAGGCGAAGCCGTAGAACAAGAAAATGCCAAGTGTACCCATGGGGACGCCCCAGCTTTCTTTTAGATGCATCTTTATTTATCGGCACACAACTGAGCACATTTCTGCAACTTGCAGTACAGTGCAGTAGTGGGTTCAAATAACCAAAAATAGTCTAATTATCCAACGTTAAAGGGGAAGTGTGCATTTTTCTCTTTCAGAATACACATATTCCATCTTAATATACAGATACTAAACTCTACACAATGCTGGGTTGTTTCTACCCAAATTTGGGTCAAATATGGACAAACCCAAATGTTGGGTTAAAAATGTAATTAAAAATTTTAACCCAACTTCAACTTTCACTTTAAACTGTAAATGTTATAATTACATTTTTAACCCAACATTTGGGTTTGTCCATATTTGACACAAATTTTGGTTGAAACAACCCAGCATTTTTTAGAGTGTATAAAGCCCCTTTCACACAGAGATTCCGGAAAATACACGGATAAAGTGACCCGGGATTTGACCCGGGTTCGTTTGATTTTGGTTCATTCACACTGCCAGTGATTTTCCGGAATCAGAGAGTGCGTTCACACACAACCTGTAAAAATCCTGTAAAGACACGTGACATCGATGTGACATGTAATGTCTCAGCAGCGTCTATAGTTTGCTTATGAGCTGCGATTTCTCTCTGGCGAAACCATGCTTGTGCATTTTTTTCTCTGATTTGATCATAAACTAGCGCATTATGTACCGTTTCACTAGCCTGCTTTCACTTCACTTCAGCGTCATCATTACGACACGGCATTGGTTACGGTTTTTGTTCACACAGTGCGCGTTCCGGGACTGATCCCGGCAAAGTTACTAGGTCCCCAACCCGGCGTCGATCCCGGCATCAATCCCGGGTCGTGTTTGCGTTCACACAGAAGGCGTTCTGGCAATTTCACGGCAATTTCACGGGATCAACACGCTGTGTGAAAGGGGCTAATGTAAGCCATTCTTGCTTCAAATTTCTCCCTAAAAAGTGTAAACACAATTAAGGACTATCTATGTTATATGAAAATTATATTATTGCACAGCTCTCTAAAAAAGGTGGATATATACGTAGTATATCCACCTTTTTTCGCATACATACAGTATACACATGTAAAGCAATATATAGGCTACTATATAACAAATACCAAATCTATATAACAAATCTCAACTGCCTGATTTTTTTTCATCACAAAATGTAACTATATCACCCAGCTCTTTGTATTTATATACAAGTATATCCAACTTTATCCGCATACTTGCATAGGGTGATATATACTACGTGGCATCTTAAAGGTAGTGTTGGCAATTTCAGAGAGGCTAGCAATAGCAAGCTAGCTTTGAGAGCATCAGATGGCACCCTCCCTTCAGAGCATCTCCAAAGCACATGAACACGTCTTCAAAACACATGAACGCACAGAGCAGAGTCTGCAAAGCGTCACAAGAAATGGGGGTAAATCACCTCATGTCTCAGAGTACATCAAATTATTATAATATTGAACGTAAACAACTTACAGAGCTCTTAATTGTACCACCTGACTGCTGCAGATTCATTTTGGCGTTGATAGTTCGGACCGAATGCAATGATTGGTTTTTACATCATTTATTGGTCCTGAGACTTCCACAGAAGACCAGTGGTATTTAGACCACTTCTGTTATTGATTGCTATCAGGATGTGAAGAGAGTTTCGACCAGTATAACAAAAAGTGTTAAATAAAAACAAACTGACTACCCTAACTTTAACCAGAGAATGTCTAATAAGGGGAGAACTTCCACTCTCAGTAAACTTCCGGCTTCTGAAATGGTTGCAGTTCCACTCTGGTTCCATATGAGGGCGCTCACAGGACGAGTGCAGAATGAATGGAGGTCAACGGAGCTGTATCCCTCAAAATCCACTTTTCTCAGGATATAATTTTTTGTCTAGTAATTTGAATGTTGTATTCGAAAGGAGATGCAAAGAAATTACTCATTGCTGGTTGTTAGATTTTTTTAGAGTCACTTATTTGCTTTGAAAAGTCTTTTAAAATGTCAATGACGTCATACACATCGTACGACCAGAGATACTGCTTTACGGCAATCCTTCAGTCACTTTGGTGACACAGGTAAATACACGTGCTATAAGAGTTTTTGTGTTGTTGTTTTGAAAGACCACGCTGAAAATACACACACACATTCTGGTCCCGCTTCGGATGCCACGCTGCCATCAAGCGGTATCTCTGGTCGTAACAGTCCTTCACTGACCAATCAGCGTTCATTAGCAGAATGCTAGTGTGCTATGGGCAACAACAACTCAACCTGTAAGAAATCAAAAGGACATAAGTACTCGGTCATTCAACTTTCGACCTATAACCCATGTTGAACTTGCAAAACCTACAATCAAATCTGAGATTTCTCAATGGCAATCGGGTTAAAGAGACAAATTTAGCTGTCTAGCTCCATAGAGTACCATTCATTTTGCACTCATGGGCGATCGCCCCCAGTGGAACTCTGGTGCAACTACAACCAAAATTCGGTACAGTAGAACTTAATAGGGACTGGCCAGGCTCTCCGTAGATGGGCTCTGCTTTAACTGATTGATTGCTTGTATCATTGCAAAATGTAAACTATATCGCCCAAATCTAATCTGCTAAATGCAACTATAAAGCATGAAAATATTAACATATTATAAACAATAACATCATGATTTTGAAACAATGTGTATTGCTGAACAGTGCTATACAAATAAACTTGACGTGACTATCTGTTTGACCAACAAATGTTATTTTTTGCAATTCCATATAGTGGCATTATACGTCAAAGAAATTACACACTTCACCTTTTAAATTTGCATGTCTGCAATTCCACCAATAACAGCAAGCAATGCAGACTAATTTTGTTTTGTCAATAGCTAAATGACAACAATAGTCTGAATAAATGAATTATGCATTACAATAACGTAATAAAAGATGCCTTTCATTCAGCCGAAGTCAGTCGACACATTTTCAGCAAAGGATGTGTTCATTCAGTGCAGTAAGCCTGCATAAGAATGCATTTTCACACATGAGCATTGTAATGTCAAAAGACACTAATTTTATTCTTGGTTGAACTATTCCTTTAAAAATTTTGAAAATCAAAACACCGCCAGTACAGCACTACACGTGCTCGACCACACTGCGGGCAACCAGTACTACCATGAGGGCTTCCGTTTACCCACCCAGATAACTGCATTGCAATTACTTGCTACAAATGCTGCACAAGAGCACATTAAAGTGCAAGTGTGCGTTCTCTTTAACTCATGTATGTTGTTTGCTGTAAGGATCGTCCCTGCGCACTCATAACGCTTGTATCACCACCCATATCATACGAGCAGTTTATATGATCTCTTTTATGTGAGAAGCTTTGTGCTGAGCGCTATGAAACTCTGTGAGGTTTAATGAGATATGTATGAAATACGGGAGAACATGTCGTCCCTGCTTGTGTAATGGCTTATAGTGTTATTGCTCACCTTCATGTTTTTATAATGACTGAAGCTATAAGCACTCAGAGACAACGAGCCCTTGAGAATATTTGGGAAAATCCCGTGCATGGAAAGGAACCAAAGATTCTGTTTGAGTACAGATGTGGAAAAGTGAAAAACAATCAAAATCGAAATCATATTGCATACATAAAAAGGCACAAATTTGATTCTGTGATCTCAATACACGTTTGCTGTAAACTGTGACTGTATAGCTATACCTGAGATTATTTCACTATACAGTCATACAAAACTTTGTTATTTGAAATACTCTTCTTTTCTCTAGTCAGCGACAGACTCGCTCACAGGCGACATAAAGAGGCAATGTTCGGCATGCAGCTGTCATAGTGCACTTCATTTCTCTCTCATCCAAACGCTCTCAGTTCCAGAGGAATCCGAATAAAGCAGCCAAAAACACCAACGTTACTGTATACTGACAAACAGACGGCGTTTAAATGCTTAAGTTGTCAGTCGAGCAAGATATGAACCCCCTGGACTACAATATTCTTCCTAGACAATATATAAATGATATTATATAAATATTATGTTTAAAGACTGGACTCAGAAGGAGTCCCTTTCCCGCTTTAAGTCGCAGCACACTGAAACATTTCCGTACATCAAGGCTCAGCACAAACTCTCTTTACAATTATATTTACCAGCGTGTGCAATCTGAGGTTTGCAGTGGCGTAAGCAAAACATCAGAAGTTCCAGTTGAAATGTCAGCACTCAAGAGTTTAGACTGAAACTGATGATAACACAACAATAGTCACACAAATACATCTCATTAAAAGTATGACAGCCGTCTCCGTCAAATGTTACAAAACACACTGAATAAGTAATAAGTCCTGATTATTTCACAGAAAAAGTGAGCAGTTCTTCTCAATAACACCTAGTTTACTTGCCACTAAGTGCCTAAAAACAAATCTCTGAAATTACCTGTAATTTGTCAACTTTGGCAAACCCAGTGATTACCGACTTTGTGAATTTTATAAGTGCTTTCCAGTTTTGATTGCAAAATGCATTAGAAGATCATTTGCAGTCTATGCTTGCGTCCCATGCATCTGAGATATGGCCAGTTTGATACAATCTCAGTCCATCACAGCTCACACTTTGTATGCACTGTCTTACATAAAACTACCACTCCATCAGTCCTATTTCACCTGTGATTGATGTTCCGTGGTATTCATGTGCAATACTGTGACCTTTCTAAAAAACATATCAACATCATACTTTTGCCCCATCAAGATGAAATGCTCTCCTGCACAATGGTTGTGATTGAACAGAGAGTGAGCGTGACTATAGGATAGCCAGCATCATAATACTCGCATCGATGTCAATTTCATCAACACGACCTGAACATCACGGCATGCCACTGTGCATTTCTGTCATAGCAGACTGAGTCAGGAAATGAGACACTTGTTTCAAAGACGTCCCTCTTGTATTTGCGGTACAGATTAATGCGTTCTGCTTTGATAGACCTCCACACAGGTTTATTTAAATATGGCTTTTGCAATAAAATCACACAGGATTTTCCCCGGGCTGAGAGTAATGAAGTCTCAGCGCTCGTATTTATACTGGTCATCTTGTTACTGTGAGCTGATTGAATTGTGGAGGTACTCTGCTCAAAGCGACTGCAGTGTTTTATTGTCAATGTACGTTTATGCATGTTTAAGCATTCTGAAATAAATCTAAATTAGCTGAACAAGCTTCTAAAAGGGTGGGTTCATATGAAGGAAAACAACGCTGAAGGGCTCTTTTTTGCACAAATGATTATAATCGTATGAAATTCTCACCCTAAAGGCTGAAAAAATATTCTTAAAGCAAAGAAATAATCTCTTAATGGCCTTCAATTAGACGAGTGAATCTGTAAAGATATGAATCATATATCACCCAAAAATATAATTATATTTCGGGAAAAGAAAATAAACATCATTTTTTTTAAACAAATTTTGCATTATGAGATTATATTCATGATAATTTATCACATCATAATTTACCCTCTACACAGTTCTCAATAGACAACAACAATGTGTAAAAAAAAAAAAACATTCTCATTACTGTAATGCAAAAGAATATATTTTTCACATTACAATAATGAACATTAGTGAGGAAATGTGATTAGTGGTCTGATTTATTACATATAATCTTATTTTAACTTTACAGTATATTTCCATTTAAATATAAATATAAATTCTCTTGTGAAACATGGGCCATTTATAAATATAAAACGTTCTATATGAAACTTTCAATCACTAGTTGGCCGGTAACATGCTTATGAATTCTAACAACACAAATGATCAACAAATGTGAATGAAGCGCAGGGACAGTTGACCGGGCAGTGCTGCATCGTCACGAAAGTTTAAGCCTTTCTAATTTAAATATTCAAGCTCAAGAAAATTCGTTATTGGCAATCATCCGAAGCGAACACCCAGAAATCCGCGTCTCAGACATTACGTGAATATTGTTCTCTTACACGGCTTCTTGTGCTTGAACAGACATATACAACCAAAATTTTGTCAAAATGCCCGTCAAATATTACTGTAAAGTTAGTCAGTTGTGTCTTAACTGAACGTAAACAGTTGAGAAATAAAACATGTGTAACAGTATATTGGATCCGTGCATTCAGTCTTAAAGTGACAGCAGCCTAATATTCTGTCTGTGTTTTTAAAGTTAATCAAACAACAAAACGTTGCTGTCCGATGAAAACCGCGTATGTCCATTTTGCCGATTTTGAGATTTTTTGACGGATAGAATGTCCATGTTCATTTCCGTATACTGTATGCTTCACATTATCTAAATGACCAATGAAAAGTTGTGAAATCATGTCATCTGATTTTCACGTATATCCATTTGGTGTCAAAGCTGTCAATCACGCAGCGTATCTCCTACCCTGTGCGGCATCTCGCCGGTCTCTTGAAGTTTCATCTTAAGCGTCTCTGGAAGCTCAGCATTGGATAGCCGAATAACACTGTGAGGTAAAGTGTCAGCAAACGTTTGTTTTTGACAACTGTTCTCAAGTTTATTATATATTCACAAAATTACGGTAGGACTGTGCAAACAAAGTATTAGTCTAGCATTGCCATGTCAGTGTATTGATTCATTGTCCCTTCATAATTTGCAAGAGACATTTAATAAACTGAGCATATTTAATAAACTGAGATGTAGGCTATTTAATAAACTGAGCGTAGCCTATTCATCTGTCAATATGAAACACGACTTGGTCATTCTAATTAATGATCGGAAGAACGCGTATCGACCACCGTTACTGTAAAATATGCACGTATGTCCATTTAAACTCGATTTTGGTCAAATGTGGATTATATCATTACACTGGCAAGAATATGTTTACACTTAAAAATGCCGTACCAAGTATGCAACTGCTTTTGAAATTACGGTGTTTTTTTCACTTCCTGAAAAGTAACCGTTTTGGACATACGTAGAACAATCAGTCATTTATCTTGACTGAAAAACTTTTGTAACTTTATTAAGGATTAATCTGTTTCATGGCTGGGTTAAAATATTTATGGCCAGTCAATTTTATTGAGACACCGGCCACTGGCAGCTGTGGCAAAACGTTTTTTCCAAGTCATCCTCATTTATATAGCGCTTTTAACAATGTAGATTGTTTCAAAGCAGCTTTACAGAGATAAAGATATAATTTAAGGTAACAGAGATTGGTTTGGTTTTATAGTGGTTCTTGAAAAATGTTTTTTCCAGCTAAAGTTAGTTTTGATTGATTCACTTCCGTCTAAATGATCATTTGTTATTAAATTAGGGGCCGCTAAGACGACACCGTTCTCTCTAAACAGACTTTAAACCTGAACCTGTGATAGACGCTGATGGCGTTCACATGCGCATTAAGAATTGATTCTATAGTTATGTGCGTTTGAATATATGTGCTCAGGTTTGTAACTCCTTACAAACCATGCCTAAACAAACTACTTGTTTTGTCTATAAATTTTGATGCAGAATTTTATTTTATCTTATCACTTTGGGTAGGTACGCGAACCGAAAAATTCCACAACGCTTTATCTGTAGAGTGGTATAGGGATCCTCCATAGAGTCCTACTACTTTAAGTGAGTTATTCTTCAAAGTTTCTTCAGTGATCACAGATAAACAGGACGTGCACACAGCAACATCTGTGTGAGCAGATGCTTGTCTATCATAGCTGAACATCTTGCTTGTTCTATCAGATTTTTTCATTTGTAACTGAGTATGTGTGCTCATAATTCATCAGCCCAAGGTAATTGTTTAGATTATGGCTAGCTCAAATGTCTGCCACCATAATGCACCCATAATGCACAATTACAAACCACCACAATGTAGTGTAATTTAACTCTCAACTGAATTATGCTTCATCTTCCACTTGATATTCAACTAGTTTGGATTCAGGACACATGTTACACAGTGAATATCAAACTATAATATTATACAGCCAACAATACAACTTGTGAAATAATACATACTGTATATAAAAGTTCTGCTTAGATTATTTAGTAGAAATATTGTAGAAAATGTCAGTAAATCCATTTTAATGATCATGAAGATGGAGGAAGGCAAATTTTAAGATAGAGATGTTTACTGATTATACTGTGAAGGTTTGAGGTTATGTCTATGTGGAGTGTCCTAATTGCTGATAAAACCATAAGAAATAAATCCCCTGGGTCAAATCCTTTATTTTTCCTATAGATTTTCCTCCTTTCAATCTCAATACTGCAATTAAATGGTCAATAGGTCACAAAATGCTTCCAATTAACCAAAATGAGTTTCCATATAATTTTGGAAACTCACTGCATATGAATGTGTAAAGCAGGTCTATAGGCAAAGTTTACATTACTAGTCAAAAGTTTGGAATAATTAAGATTTTTTTGTTTTTGAAAAAAAAAAAATCTTACACTCACCAATTGGTTGCAATTATTTGATCAAAAATCCAGCAAAAATATAATATATTTAATACAAAAATTAATAATATAAATACCGTTAAATATTACTACAATTTAAAATAACTGTTTTCTATTTCAATATATTTAAAAAAATAAATTTTCAATTTATGTTTTTATTAAAAATGTAATTTATTCCTGTGATGTCAAAGCTGAATTTTCAGTATCATTACTCTAACAACAGTCTTCAGTGTCACGTCAATTTTTTTATTTTTTTCAATCTAGTACTTGCATTTTATTTTATTTCAGCTTGTTAAATTTAAAATTTTTGTTTTATTTTGAATTATAGTTACCAATAACAACACTGCCTTTGTGTCATGAGCACATGCACATACACCAGTGAGTTCAGCATTAGTTTGTGCAGTGATAAGATGACACTGTTGTACTGACGACTTTGACCCCGGGCAAAATGAAGCCCATGCATCTGTAACATCAGAGAGAAGCTTATACACGCGCACATACACACACATTTGTCCTGCCCTGTTCTATGTATTTTATGGTCCAAAACATCTCTCTCCTCAGACGAATGATCCGCCCTCAAGCGTGAGGAACAGTGGGACCACCATGTATTCATGGGAAGCCATGAAGACTCAGCCGTATATCTGCCCGTTCTCCGTTTCTTACACTGCAATGTTTTCACACACACGCACGCGCAGCAGGTATGCAAGGCCGAGATAGAGGATGTATCTGACGAAGTGGAAGAGAAGGGCAGACACGTTCACCAGCCGTGTGAAAGATAACAAGTAAGAGAATTACACTCCAATAACAGCCTTTACATTAATTGCAGTCCCTTTCTTTGAATTGCGTGAATGTGATGATGTTTGTTTGTTTGTATATGTGTTCAGTTGTGCACTGGTGCATCCTGACAGCTTAGCTTTTGCATGTTGATGAAACAAACGGGTGCGAGTGTGTGTATTAGAGGAAGAAATGTATCAAGCCAGCGGACATTGAGGAGTTATTGAGTGATGGCCACTGGAGCAGAAGAGGCCAGTTGATGGATTTCTTCTAAAAGAAACTTCTGGAAAAGAGCCAGTTGGTGGTCTACATGCTCATACAAACACAGACGCAAAACACAAACACACATTACAGGGTTGAATTGAGAATGCATTTGAATTCCAAATAAATTGCTGAATTTGAATGGGGCACAGTAGCAAACAGGATGCAGAACTGCAGAAGGAAGTAGAAATAAAATGTATTGAAATTCAAATAATATATAATATTCCGATAACTGGAAATTTTAACTAGAGAAGCAAGACTTGTCAACAAAAACTTTAAATTGTTGAAAGTTTTCAGACAGACAGAATTTCTTTCAATTGCGCTTAAAAAGGTTCAATATGTAAGAATTTTGTAATAAAATATCCAAAAATCACTTGCACAGTGTGATATATTTCCTGCAGTTGTGTACTTACAATATCCAAAAAGTCTCCAAAGATTTTTTATTTCAGAGAAATTCCAATTTTAAATAATTGTCCGTCCCGGAAAAAAATGTTGCCTGTCAATGACGCAATATTCGCACTATCCTCGGTTTCCGCTCGTACTGCCATAGCCATGATGTAACCATGGCGACAGACGTGGACAACTGCGTAGTGCGTAACGTTTAGCGGCATGCTGTTGTTTTTTCGTTCAAACATGAACAGTAACCGTGCCAAGCAGACTTTGGGACAAAAAAGGAAAATAAAATGAGGGTCAATATTGGCGTGGCGTTTTCAAGATGACGAGAGCTCCACGTCCGCGAATAACTTGGACTTGACAGAGATGCCACTCTTGCATGTACTTTATTAGACAGGTGAGCAAATCTACATAAAACAAATCAATGTTATATAGCTCAACATGATGAAATGTTAGAATATGATCATTATGTTATTCTAATGTTGATCTAGCTTACTGCTAGTTTCATATAGCGAACGAAGTAACACATAGAAAAACATTATAACTTTCAACACATTTAAATGCTGTTTAGTGTGATAGTGTAATGTTAGACCAAGTGAAACAGCGCTGCGTTACTTCACAAGTTTAATTCGTCTAATAAACTGACCTGTGTGAGTAGTAATCCAGCACTTGCGGGTAGTTTGGTAGAATTAAATGTCCTTATTCCTTTATATCCGCGGGAGTAGCGTGTGATATCTGTATCTTATTAGCAATCGTGACCTGCTTCATACCACTGTAATGTTAAAAAACATGAATGTTTTCACATTTCCATAAACATTATTAGATCCATCAGCTTGACAGCAAGTCCCATCATTCAGCTAATCACTGCGCCGAAAACCTACGCCTTTGTTATTGTAAGAGGTTAGCGACACCTAGCGGCGAAAAAAATGACATATTGTAGCTTTAAGGGGTTAATTAACCCAAAAATTCTGTCATTTACTCAGCCTCATGTTGTTCCAAACCTGTATGAATTTCTTTCTTCTGCTGAACACAAAAGAAGATATTTTGAAGAATATCGGTAAACAAACAGTTGACAGTAGCAATTGACTTCCATAGTAGTGAAAAAAAAAACTGTTTGGTTACTGACATTCTTCAAAATATCTTCTTTTGTGTTAAGTAGAAGAGAGAAATTCATACAGGTGTGGAACAACTTAAGGATGAGTAAAGGATGAATATCCCTTTAACCCAATGCCCCACCCCCCACCCCCCTGTGTGACTTTGTTCAACCCTTCTGGCAGATGCTGTAACTACACAATCTGGACCCAAACCCCCCCCCCATCTTTCTCCATTTAATACATAAACGTATGCGGTGAAGTATTGTGCAAATTATCACGTTTATTATAAAAACGGCTTCCTGTTCAGCACAGGATCATATTTTTAAGATTTATTTCACATTTATGCTCCTAGCAGACGCTCAAGCGACTTGCAAGAAAGTGTGCATATTATGTAAGTGGCAATTACCAGGATAGGTAGCTGAGAGTACAACTCAAGCTAAGCTGAGGTTAAGCCCTCAAGAGCCGAGAAAACACCTCACAGATAATAACGATATACGGCAAAAAGAGCAAGATTACTTCAGTATAACGGCAGGCTTGATTATTATTGAGAGATTATTTTTCTGAACGTAAGACTGCGCAAAAGTAGTGTCCTGAGGTTATAATGACTCACAAAATGACTCATGTTGTCTTCAGGTCTTTCACTCTTTATTTCCCTCTCTCTCTCTCTCTCTCTCTCTCTCTCTCTCTCTCTCTCTCTCTCTCTCTCTCTCTCTCTCTCTCTCTCTCTCTCTCTCTCTCTCTCTCTTTCTCTTTCGCTCTCTCTCTCTATCACACTCACACACACACACACAAATGCACAAAAGATGGTTTTATGGCCTCAGGCTTGGTGTTAGTCGGTTGCGGTATAGAGGGATTAATTGAAGCTTTGCCGCAGCGTGTGTGTGTGTGTGTGTGAGACTCTATCAGGGTGGTTGGGATTTGGTACTGCTGACACCTGTATTGATCAGTCAGTGTAATCAGGATCAAAAAGTGATATGCCCATAATCCCCTCACGGAGACACACACACACACACACACACACACACACACACACACACACACACACACACACACACACACACACACACACACACACACACACACACATGCTCCCTGTATACCGATGCAGCTCAGTAAGGCCCTAATGCAAAACTACACTGCATACTCACTAGCTTTGCTGACTGCAGAAATTATTGCGGGTTTTATGATGCATATTTTAAAAAGAAATCACAATAAACCAGGGATCGGCAACCTTTGGCACATGCGCAACATTGGCATGCAGAGGGATAATCATTGACACTTGACAACAGCTAAACAGGTGCGTGCACTTCATTTAAATAAAACCCCTTAAAACTGCAGTCCAAAAGCATTCCCTGTGACAAAACTATATTGAAAGCAGGGCTTGACTTTAACACCCGCCAACCCGCCAAATGTGTGTGTTTTTCAGCAGTGTAACACAGTCACTCCTACTAGCCACTGTGACGGGTTGAATTTATATACAATATATATATTTTCATCTTTTAATCAAAGGCATCTAAAATAATAATAATAATTTGTTACATTTATATAGCAATTTTCTCAGCACTCAAATCGGTTCACAAGAGGGGAACCTCCTCAACCGACACAAATGTGCAGCACCCCTACTCTTTTTCTGAAGGACATCCTGGTATTTTTAATGACCACAGAGAGTCAGGACCTCGGTTTAACGTCTCACCCTGAGGATGGTGCTCTTTGACAGTATAGTGTCCCCATCACTTTACTGGGGCATTAGGGCCCACACAGACCACAGGGTGAACAGGGTTGAAATTCTGCGAGGGATTGCACGAATTGCACATTTTACTTATACCCTCAGATTTTGTGCTCACACCCAATGTGCAGCACATAAAACCGCCTCTCAGTACTACATTTAGTTCTTTTTTGCTGCTTATTGCGCTTAAAAAGTCAAAAACACGAACATTTCAAAATACCAGTCTTAGTAAGTATTAACGTAAACACAGTCAGTTATGTTTTAGATCTTAAACAGATGAGAAAGACAACGCATGTGTAACAGTGTACTGGATCTGTGCGTTGGATCTTAAAGTCAGCCTAACATACATGCTGCCAAAGTATGAGTGTAACGGTCATCAGCTGGAGTGCCCTTGAGAGCCACCACAGGGCACTCCACATCAGACTATTGTAATTCCCTCACAAACTACATTACCCATAACTCACTGCCCGGACTCATCATCACTGATCACATTCATCCATATGTCATTACCTTGTTTATCTCACCCCATATAAGCCTGGTTTTCACACTCACTCACTGCGAAGTTTTGTATGTTGTTGCGCTACATTTCTGAGCATTCTCCCTGGTTTCATTGTCTCTTGGTTCTTGGATTTTTGTCTGTTTCGTGGATTCCCTTTTTGCCTCTGACCCCTGCTTGCTTGCTTGCTTGCTTGTTTGTTTGTTTGTTTGTTTTTGGACTGACTTCCCAGTAAGCAATAGCCATCATTTCACTGTCTAGGTTAACTATAGACCCAATATAGTCGGGCAAATTCAAGGTTAATTGTCTAGACAAAGCAACCTTGAATTTAGTTAAATGTCGTTTTTGCCAAAATAACTTGCGAGATGTATGATATTCCATCATTTAAGCAGAGTAAACGGTGATTACAGTGTGTTTGGTTTCATTTCTTCACTCATTTGATTTCTTTATCTAATTGATGACTAGTCTATTCTTGGGCTATGGTTTTGACTTATATTACATGTTCAATGACAGCCCAAATTTGGCCTTGCTTTAGCCTAGACGTCTGGGCTGTGTTTGGACGGCTATTAGACATATTTTAAACGCAAAATTGTTTGCTGGGTTCCTGTGCTTGACCCTTTGCCTGTGTTCGATTACAATTCTGGACTACTCTGATAAACTGCATTTGGATCCTCAACCTTGTCTCGGAGCAGTTCGTAACAATGAGATGATAATAAAATTATCCATATTGCAGATTATGCCCATGGTCTCAATGTCAAAATTGTGGCCAGTGAAAATGCTGAATGGCTAGTAACTTTTGAAACCCATTTTTGAAAAAGTTCATTTCAATGTCATTGTAATAAACAAAGCTGGACCTTGCAAGTGTCCAACATCAAAACTTGTTTGTTGTTAAAATATGTGATATAGTTGTAACGTTGCATCAATCAAAGTAGATTTTAAAGCTGATTTGCCCTACATTGAGGCAAGAAACCACCTGACGCAACAAAATTATTACACTCTCCTATTATAGTCAACAAAGCTGTCTACACTGCAATGCAGTACATCACAACATCATTTTTTTATTACAAGTTTTGCTGAGCTGCTCGTGTTCAAAGTAGACTGGATTTATTCGCAGGAAGTGAGTCTACGACAAATCTAGATTGCTTTCAATGTGCAAGCACCACAACACAACAGAAATATATCACTCTTCAGTTTACAACTTCATTGACTGTAATAGCTGAAATAATAAACCTGTTTTCCCTTTGAATTACAAGCATTTTCCCCCACTTGCCCCATGAAATCAAAATTGACAATTCTTATTTTTCACAGAATATTGCAGTGCTTATTATAAAGGATTTATCCGTGGTAATCAGTATTTTAGACAAACACACATGTGTTTGACTGCACCTTATCCAATCAGACATATTATGCAAATTAATTTTAGATGCGAGCATAACTTTACACGTAGTGATTAGCCAAAGCGGGTGCAGAGGAAGTCAAGAGAATGACAAACGGAGATGAGGAGAAGTGAAACACAAGTTCTCACTGCCCTGACGATGCCCTCCAATAAAAAAAAGAGTATGTTGCTAAATTGAGCGGTGAGAAGAACGCTGGTTTTATGACTGTGCTTTATACCTCGGC
Organism: Siphateles boraxobius; assembly: GCF_051911475.1. Lineage (NCBI taxonomy): Eukaryota > Metazoa > Chordata > Actinopteri > Cypriniformes > Leuciscidae > Siphateles > Siphateles boraxobius. The sequence goes on along the minus strand of NW_027508855.1, from coordinate 18,750,187 downwards.
TAATTTGAAGCGCTCAGATTGCTTGGCTGGAGAACACACTCAGCAATTTGTACATCGTCTCTGTCGTTACCCTACTTGAAAGAGGAGAGAGAAAGAGAGAGAAAAGGAGGTGGACATCTGATAATGCATTGGCTGTGATAAATCTAATCTATATTTATGTGTAAAGAGCTGAAATATTTACAGGAAGTCACCATTCTATCTGTAAGTCAACACAAAATGAACACTGACCCTTCTTACTTTCTCAATGCACGTTCTTGTTCCTATTGTGATCAATCCATCAGTGTAAAGTACTCGTTGTCCTCCTCCAGCAAAAATAATTTGCTCTGCTTCTGATTTGACTTATTTTCAGCTGACATCATCGGACCCTCTGCGGGTCAAGCATTGCAAGCTTGTGTTCTTGCTTTACAAGTATACAGTAGGCGCATTACCTCCCATGCACCATTGCTAATGTAAACACAAGTCACATTGATGTCAACATGACTATTTTTATCTTTTTATTTTTGTTATAGCTAGGATGCCCTAAATTGCAACAAGCAAATGTGTGCTGAGACAAAGCTGGATCACTTTCTTTACAGGCAAGCTGTCTACACTGCAAGAAACATCCTGTTCAGTGAATAGCCTGGTTTGTACAAATACATAATAATATTACGGTAAAATGGGATGAGGAGATTATTTCCGTGCTGAGTATATTACCCCCACTTATGTTTAATGCATTTGACAGGCATTTTTATCCAAAGTGACTTTGCATTAAAGACACTACCGGTCAGATTATTTATTTTATTCTTATGCTCACCAACGCTGCATTTATTTGATAAAAAATAAAACGGTATGAACAGTAACACTGTGTGTCCCATCGTCCTTTAGAAATCATTCTAATATGCTGATTTACAGCTCAATTATCCATTATTTCTGGTTCTTCAATATCAATATTTTTGTGGAAACTGTGATAATTATTTTAGGATTCCTTAATAAATAGAAAGTTCAAAACTAGAACTTCAGTTATTTGAAATAGAAATCTTTTGTAACATTATAAATGTGTTTACTTTCACTTTTGATTCATTTAATGTTAAATGGTGAATAGAAGTATTACTTTCTCTTTTTTTTTACATTGACAATAATAATGTTTCATGAACAGCAGATTAGAATGATTTCTGAAGGATCATGTGACACTGAAAACTGGAGTAATGATGCTGAAAATTTAGCTTTTGCCATTGTAATAATATTTCAAAATATTATTATTTTACTGCATTTTTGATCAAATAAATGCAGCCTTGGTGAGCAAACATTAAAATATCTGAATTATTCCAGACATTTGACCGGTAGTTGTAATGTACATTTGCTCAGTTCAACCACGCCCTGAGAATTAAACCTTCTAGCAGTGTTTGAGGAACAAGAACTAACTCAACTGAGCACGACAGCAATGCCAAGGTCACTGTTTAACCAGGGGACACAGAAATGTATAAAACATGTACATTAAAAGTCACTTTTGATGAAAGAGTCTGACAAATGCACTAAGATAATCACTTATACTGTCTTACCAGCAGATCTCAGAATCTCAAATCTGAAATTGTTTTACAGGACTGTGCTCTCTCTCTTTATCTTTCCCTGTGTGTTTGTCCTTGTGCATCAGGGTCGGAGTAACTGGAGAATAAAGCAACGCAGCAGCAGATTTCTCACGTGCATCTGTCCTGCTCAGCAAAGCTCTTTAATATGCCACCCGTGTATTAGTCGTCACCTTAAGCTGTGAGGTGGAAGCGACATCAGTTCACTGAATTTAAGCCTCGCTGGCCTCCACCTTCACGCACACATACACACACAAACATCTCATTAGACCCGTCACCTGGAACAGCAGAAGAGCTGCACACCTACACACCTATTATCTCTTCCGATCATATTTCGATATCTCCGCCATCAGCACCAGATGGGTGTTGGATGCTGATTAAATCTATTTTGGATGAGGATGGTATTGTTTGATATCAAAATAATGATGTCACATTAGCTACAACGCATGATCGAACGAGAGCATCAAATTTGAAACGTTAATGATGCAGGGAAGCTGTGGGGACGTCGTTGAAAAGGAGAATCATTCGAAGGTGACGCTAGTATGCTACCTGGCATAGTAATTCAGCTCTTTTATGCATCACAGAGCCAAAGGTCACAGTTAGGAATTCCGCATTTACATATTCTACATATTTTATTCAGGGAAACACTTTGAAAAATGTCAGCTTGACAGCATTGGGATGGTTTCGTTCGGCTTACGTGTCTCTTGTTTCTCTGAGGCTCAAGGAGAAATGCTCTCGTAAACGTGAGAGGAAATCATTAAAAATGAACAAAAACACGTCGAAGCACGCAGAGTGATTATCATCATTACGAATCCGCCTTCGGATGAACTGTGGCTTAACCTGCCGAGAACAAACAGTCCTTATCGATGACTAAGTGAATTTTGCAACAAAAGTCAGAAAAACAAAGCTAATTTGGTGCAGAGGCGATAAACATTTCAAGGTGAGGTGTGTAGGTTTTTCAAAGTTAAAATACTTTCTCCTGTCTCAGTGAAGTGCGACAACGACAAACCATTTGCATGTTGATGTTGAAACAATACTGTTTTGGCATGAGTTACTAACTAGCCAGTTTGAAAAACAGCAGATGCTGTAAAGAAAAGAAAAAGAAAAGTGAAGTGAGTGAGAGAAAAAATGAACAAACATTGATATCAGAAGAGTAAAGTGGAGGTTTTTCGAGATAAATTAGTGTTGATGCTTTACAGGTGCTGAAATAGAGTGCAGCACGAATGAGTCTTAAACTCCAAAAATGAGTTCGTATTTTTGCACTTGTGTTCCATTGTCTCGGAGTCAATGTATTTTTGTTTTTTGTTTTATTGGTTTTCGAATGCCTGAAATATTTTTAATTTTTAAAGAGGTCCCTTGACGTTCAATTGTCTTTACTGTGTAATGTTGCTGTTTGAGCAGGAAAAATCTCTGCAAAGCACAAAGTCCCTCCATCAGGAGTTATTCTCTATATCAGTGTCACTGTTTCTGAACTCCTTGAAACGCCTTCATTGTATTCTTGAGTTTTCTTCCTGGAATAAACGTCACAATATTCCTCATTTAAATAATTCCCACCCAAGGCATACGGAAAATAAAGGGGCGGGGCCTGGTAGAGTTAGTTAGTGTGTAGAAACTGGCGGTTGTGGTGAGGGGCGGGACATTCCAGAAAAACTCTTGAAGTTGTTGACCAATCACAGCGCACTGGACCAGCTGACCAATCAGAGCACATTGTGCATTTTAGAACAGAGACAGGAACTAAACAGAGGTGCATTTCCCGTACAACGATGTAACTCGCTGCTTAACTATCATAGTACATTGCATCGTTGAAGAAATCCACTAGCTAGTCGCGGTTGTTTCTCAAAACCGTATTGTAGGTCGTTCAACCATGTTGGTTAATGATGTCACGCAGGTGGTTGAGTAATAACTACTTTTAATTAATCTGTTTGAGATCGAATTAATGCTAGATGTTTTGCTATAAATTACGGACATGGCATCTAAGGACTAGTTCTCATTTTCCTCAGTTATTTTGCTTTGTTTCTTTGCTTTTTTTGCTTACTAGTCTGCTTTCATAACCTCACTGTTTATAATCATGCTCTTGCAAACTATTCTACCTCAAACTTTCAGAGAAAGTTTTTTGTTAAATTAAATACCAAAAGAGTCGTCAGAAGCTTAATAGTGGTGATGTTGAAGTCATAGTGTAGTTTGTTTATTGCCTACTGTAGCTATTTGCTTACGGTGATTGTATTTAGGCTTCAAAAGGAGATTATCACAATTAACAAAACATGTACTAATCATAAACTTTTGTTGGTCACAGATTTTCTTTTCTGCAGTAATCCAAAAGCCAATAGAAAAATCCTTTTGGCTTTTTATCGAGGGAAGAGGGGTGATGCACGATTTTCAAAGTAGTCAAGTCACTGTTCTTTTCACACCTCACGATTATCTGGGGTCTCACTCAGTTGCTGCTGTGTGCACACTGCATGATGGATGGACAACAGGGGTTTCACACTGCATGACTTTACAAAAGAAAGCATCGCCGATAACTCCGGTATCAGACTTTTCCAGGAGCTAAAACTCCCAGTTCTGATTCATTTTAAATAAACAATCTATCTGAGGCACCATAAGCGTTTCATAGTAAAGGAAGAACTCTGCAACATCTCTGTCTAGTGACCAAAGGTGACAGTGGAGCGCTGAGGTGACAGACTTACTATTTATAGCCTTGGTTCTATTCATTTGACTATTCATTTGACAGATATGGTATCACACACAAGATAGCTGAAATTCAAATATCACACACCCAGTCCCGTAATTCAAATGCTGCCTTTGGGTCAAGTCAGAATGATTGTATTTACGAGATGAGCTCACATGATACCGACACAATGCCATAATTACCAGTGGGGTTTTATTTTAGCCCAGTCGGGGACTTGTCAATTAAAGAATCACGGCAGAGGCTAATTAGTATGAAGCTTAGTCAGGGGAAATGCATGTTTAATTTGATGAGATTGAAAAACAAAGCAGTGAGAAATAGAAGTACAGCTCGATGAACATTCACCTTTGTTTTCATTCAGTCTGCCCCCCTGACTGAGGTTCATTGGTCATAATTAAAATTTCATCATGAAAATTGACTGTACAATTTAGTTTGCACAAATTTTCATGCTGTGTTTGAAATATAAAACTACTCATTTATCCAGTTTATGAGGCTTGCGAAAAGAAACTACATTTCATTTGTGGCTGAAAGAAAATAGTAAGAAGATATGTAATATCAGTTTGTTCTGCTATTAAATCAAATATTACATAGTCCACTGAAGCTAATTAACTAATTATTTGTTATCTAGGCCTTTATCCATCAAGTTCAAAATACTGTATATAGAGAAAATAATCACTTTTAAATATATTTTTAAAGCCATTGCCAATTGCTTATTTAAACATAAATAATCTTTTATAAATTTGTCCTGCAAAAAGATGCACAAAAACATCCGGATTGGAGCTGAAAATCAACAACAACAACAAAAAATAAATAATAACTTTAATTTAATAACTGTGCACAGTTATTTGACTTATCACAACTTTTTATCTTTTGTCAAATCAACTTAGAGAAATAATGTGGTACAGATAACATATTTTGATTTTCTCCATTGTATTAACTCAAATTTTTAATATCAACGAACTCAAAATTTTAAGGCAACCATGTAACTTTCTTTTTTAAGTTAAACCAACAGTAATTTTTTCAGTGTACAAATAAAATTACTATATATAGTATTTATGTATTGTAGAAATATATTTTCCCATTGAATCCCCAAATTAGTGGACAATTAACAAAGTTTATTTATTATATATAAATAAATTAAGCGTATTTATTTATTTTGCTGCCATATAAAATGATGAAAACATCAAGTATAAGACAAAATAATTATAACTATAACCAAATATTTATAATATGTGATGGCTTTATCGAGAAGATGCTTCTAAGTTGTGTCAACTGGTTCTGTTTGTGACATTGATTCCTGTAATCTGCAGAAGAGGGTGATTTAGTTCAGAAAGATTGAGCAATCTCTGTTTATTTCTCTCCCTCTCTCTCCCATTCCTTGAATTGAGCCATCAATCTGAGTGTGTTTACTTCACCTCAAACTAATTGTCTATAAGTGTCTTTTTTTTTCTTTTGGCCCTGGCAGAAGCGATCGATCTCTTAAGGGATTGACTACTGTTTCTCTCGCTCGTCCACACACCCAGTCGGACTCCTCTTCACTCATATTCTCCTTCATGGCATTTCATTCAACTCCTACTATGCTGAAAAACAACCTGAAACCTGAGAGGAGACCACGGCCACAGAATGAAAAGGCATAGTGGCTCAGATGAGCGTCGGGACCAGATGCTTATGGTCTCTCCGGTGAGGAATCACAGCTAATAAAACTTAAGCTCAGATGCAAAGACCACTGAATGAATTACAGCTCCTTCCATATGGAATGCTGCAAAATGCCTACAGGAAAGAGGTTGTGAAATGTTATGTAATTTACTTTCACAGTTTATTGGGTTGCAAGCTGAGGGATATTTCACCTCATGGCATATATGAAGCCATTACTCTGGGAGTCCTGGGGGTGGAATATTGCAAAACAGTGAAGATACGTAGTTTATTCTGCCTTATTCTGTAAGGGTGTTCTCTCCAAACACAAGTTTAAATGCTCAAGTATGCTTACTGTACTATCTAGGCACTTGGACTTGTTTTTCCCTGTGTTTGTTATGCACAGCGTGCCGTGGAATCTGTTTACAGTTGCCAAGCAATGCTAGCCTGGCAAGCCAGACCCACATCAAGATGTTAGGTCTGGGAACTCAACATTGGCATGCCTCAATCCGAGGGGTGGGATAAACGGTTGTCTTTCAAATTCCCTCTGCAATCAATTGGATAGCACTACAACCAACCAGAGCAACGAACGGTTGTGGCTGAGTGAATCCCATGCGTTTTCCCACCAGTTGAGCTAGTTGATGTATTAAACTTTTGCCGTATCCGGTCGGCAAAACTCCGAACACATCTTCCTTTTTTAAGAGTGACTTAAGTGCCATTCTTTGTTCTTTTCTCAAAGAAAATCTTAACTCCAAGTCCTCCAGAGTCGCGGCCAAAGCCGATTCGAAAGGCCATCTCCTTTGTTTTCAAGTAGCAGGGAATTCACACGGAACCGACACATCTCTGCTGTCATTATGTTAAGCCCGCCCACCAACTCTATACACGATGTGATTGGCCTGACTAGAGTTTGGTTTTTCCAGCTCGAAAGCCAACGGAGAGTTGCTAGACTACCCTTGCGGCAAAATAAAATTTGCTGCCACTAGGGTACGCACCCTAGTCTAGATTTCTAGGCTAAAGCAATGCCACATTATAACGGAACCGTCACAAGGCCCGTTCACACCGAGGATGATAACTATGGACCTTATGCGCCAGAGAAACAAGCGTGCAGCCATCTTTAGCATATTATCTTTGAACTTCTGTTTTTGCAGTCGCTCTGTAGCCTATATTTCTATGGCATCGATTTCGAAGAGTAATTAGCTAATAAATTGGATTTACTTATTGTAGAGTTAATGAAAGTTATCTTGAGCATTGTAATGTTTAAAGCAGATGTCTTAACAAATGTCAGTAGACTGGGAAGATTTTAAAACAAGCCGTTCATTCATAAATGCACAAGATCGCTGTGAAAATACAAACCGGAAGACAAAAGACAACAAGCACAAACCACTGAAAAGTGGCGGGGCTTCATTAAGGTCTATAGAGTGCAACAGTCGGGTTCCATAAGTAAAAACTCCATTAATTTTCTCTATAAGGAAATTTATTATGAACGATAACTTATAAACCTTTAGAGACAGACCTACTGTGAGCTATGAGGTTCTGTTGAAGCCGTCAGCACTAATATTTCAGCTTATTTTTGAAATAGTTGTGTTTAACAGTGGAATTCCTGGGGGGAAACTACATTACCCATGATGCTGTACAGAAAATTACAGTAATCAGAGTCGAAAAAAGCAAAAAGATAGAATGTCTCTTTAGCCCCGCCCACTCCCATGAAACACTGCGAATGCCAATCAAGTCGAATTTCCTACGCTCTCAAAATACTGTATTTATGTAATATGTATGCATATTTTGCAATACACTTAAAATATATTGCTTTTATACATATAATCAGCATTTGTAAATGAGTAGTTTTATATTTCTCCATCCTTTTTAATTCAATTATGCTGTTTGCAATGCTTCGGATTGTAGTTCTTTTCATCACTAAAACTGTTAAGTACACAGTCTTGTACCTTTGTCTTTTTGTCCGATTTTCAAAAACCTTTTTTGCTTCAATTCAAAGTTTGTGTTGTGATTCACCTTGTAGCTGATTGGTTTGGTTCATGACTTACAACTGTCAGGACTATGCCTAGTTCCATTGTGTTTGCTCCTGTCTTGATCTGTTTCTAGTCTGTGTCAGTTTCATTCAATACACCTGTTGTTCGTTAATTAGCTCATTAGTTCCTCGTTTGTTCTTGTACTCCCTGTTTGGCTCAGTTCTTTGTCCTGTCTTGTTAATGTAAGTGGTTGTATTTTGCCTTTTTTCCTGTGCTTCCCCTGTGTGGAAGACTTACTCTGAATTCTTCTTCGTCTTTTTTTTTTTTAGTTTCTTGGAAACTTTTTGCTTTCCATTCATCAAACACAAAGAAAATTTTAATTTTCCCTTTTAACACATTTATCCAAATAAACAGCCATTGCCACATGCTTATTAAAACAAAAATAATCTTTTAGATGTTTTTCCATTAACTGCATTAACTTTCCCAGTCCTAATCTTGATATATACACTGTTACTGTGATATAAACACACCAATCTGTTCGAAAGTTCCCAATGAATCTGTTACAGTAGCTCAACTTTGGAAAGCCCATCAAAATATACATTAAAGTTTCATCACTGACAGCACATCCACTCAAAGGCCATTATGGGTTCAGTAGTGATGCGCGCGAGCGATATCAGAACCTACACCGTTGGCGCGGGCTCAAAAGAGATATTGAGAGAGAGAATGAGCTTGCTGACTCAAAGCTTTGTAGGAATGATTAGTGATTCTCTCTGCTTCAGAGCACGGAAAAAGCTTTGCCAGTCTTTTTTGAAGCTTTTCCCTCTCTTTATCGGCCTCCCGCCTCTCAGACACCCAAAAAGTTGCAAAGAAAGAATGATATCGACATGGTTGCAGCGCTCTCGTTTCAATACACCTTCCCTTTTGTGGGTCCACAAGCAAAGCCAGAGATCCAAGCGACGTCTGTCAGAAAAAGGTGTTTGAGTCCAAAAGCTCCTTGCAAACATTAAAGGGGTTTCGTTACATAAACATTTACTCTAATAATAGAGCGTATAAGCGTATGAAGTGGGGGGAGATGGATGTTTGCAAGATGGCCTGATGGAGCTGGCAGTCCGTATGGAGGATGGAAATGACGCCTGATCAATCTTTGCTTCAACGCGGCTCATAATTGCAGTGGCAGCTCTCAGCTAATTCCCCATGTCCCGCAGGCAGACGATAGCTCCGCATGGCTCGCACAATTTGTCTTTCTAAAGCCGAGGATGACGGAATGCCACTTTGAGAGAGCTAATATAGACGTGTGCAGAGGGAACGCACAACCGTTGTGTTTGTTGGTTTGCATCATACGGCTGTAATTTGGTGATTTTGAGATTATCGGATTATTTCGAGTAGGCTACGTGTACGCTTAGCCAATCGACAGTAGTGCTCCCTCGCCCGCGTGTCAGCTTCAATACTGACAGCCTTGAAGATGGATAATTTCTGTTTTAAAAATAAACGTTTATTAAATTTGAATAAAAAATATATTCATTTAAAAAATAAATAATTAAAAAATATGCACAGATATATTTATACATCATTTATTTATTTTTAATTAAACTATTTAGCTACCTATTTAATTTTTGGTCTGAGCACCTCGTTTGGACAGTTTTTAAGGTGTGGTGAGTTCTTGGATATTTTTTATTAAACTATTTCAAATTAAATTAACATATAGGCTCAAATTAAAACATTTGGGGTCAGTAACTTATTTTAAATAATTTAATAATAAATTCAGCAAGGATGCATTCAAATTAATTAAGTGAACTTTCTATCCATCAATCCAGAAAAAAACATTACAGTTTACACAAAAATATGAAGCAGCACAACTGTTTTAAACATTGCTAATAATAATAAGTGTTTCTTGAGCAACAAATCATCATATTAGAATGATTTCTGAAGGATCATGTGACACTGAAGACTCGATGCTGAAAATTCAGCTTTGATCATTGGAATAAATTACATTCTAACATATATTCCATTAGAAACCAGCTATTTTACATTGTATTAATATTTCAATTAGTAAACAATCAATTTATAAACAATTAGTCTTGATGAGCAAAAGAGACTACTTTTAAAAACTTTTTTTTTTTAAACGACCCCAAACCTTGATCGGTAGTGTGTGTATATCATTTACTGTTACTGTAAAAACAACTTTTATTTTGTTTTTCTGAATTAATGTTATCAGTGTGAAATGCATTGAAGTTCATTTCACTGCAGAAAAAAATAGCATGCAAATGTAAATGACCATACATATGTTGACTGACCGCAGTGCTTTCCTAAAATCACCATGGAGGTCAACAAACCGTCATCTCCGCTATCAAAAAAAAAGCGTAACTAAGAAAGGTACACTAAAGACTAAAATATACAGTAGAAGTTTGTACCAGCACTGCAAATAATACAAGACCCGAAGGAAAGCATGCAGGAGGATGAATTAACTTGCAGTTCAATAGACAAGATCAGTGACATTTTAAGTTCAATGACATTTAACATCACACCTGTAGCAAAATATTGACATTTCATAGAAAGTTTAGAGGCTACGAAACATAGAAGAGGGTAATGCCAAATATACAATGCCCGGCCAAAAAAATTAAGTCACTGTTTAGATTTAAATAGGCAAATACTTAAGTGTCTATGATTGGATCATTATTGCTATGATTATTATGTTTATATCATGTTATATGTTTGGACACAGGTTTTCTAACCCTAATTGATGGAGTGTGTAGCTTTTCATTTCTTAAACACCCATGTAGGAAGACACATCATGGCCACATTCCAGGGTGACAATGTCAAGATTCATCAGGCTCAAATTGTGAAAGAAAGGTTGGGAGGAAGCATGAAAAATCATTTTCACACATGAATCGGCTCTTCTGAGTCCAGAAAGTTCATTGAAAGACTTTGGGATGTGCTGGAGGAGACTTTACAGAGTGCTGGACTCTTGCATTGTCAAAACAAGATCGTGACCAAATATTTATGCTCATCTTGATGGAAAATAAATGTTGTGTTGTTATTTCCATCAAGAGGTGAATCCATTTTTGGCATAAACATTTTCATACCAAAACTATTCACAGAAGTCCAATTCTCTGAAAATGACTTAGATAAATGAATTCAAACAAGAATATTCAACAAACATGCAAAAAGAATTGTTGTGGACCAATGATCAGCTTATGTTCAATTATACAATATAAATAAAATGGTCAATATATTGACTTCTTTATTTACCTACCTGCCATAATGTCCTCCTAATTTGGAGCCTTATATGTGATTAATTGCAATATGAATTAATCAGCAAATAACATTTAAATCGACTCACAGTCCTATTTAATAATCATCCACAGAATAAAATCACCACAGACCATTGTAGTACAATACAGTACTATACTGATGACTAAACCGTTTCATATTTTGATTAAACTGCATGTCTGATTCACCTTCTGGTCTGGCTGTACAACTTTATAAATACCTTACTTGTGTTTTTCCCTCCAAACCTAGGATTTTTTTTTTTTTGCTAAAATGCAGAGATCTTCCACTCTTGTAGGTGGGAAGTTATTTCAAGTAATGTTAACAAAAGAGCTCTGTAGCAGCGCTCTGATCCAGACTGCAGTGTGTCGAGCACTCGGTACATTTAAACTGATTTCAGATTTGGCCCGACGCCTTTTATCAATTGATTGATTGGACCCTGAAGGCGCGTCGTTTGTTGCATTTGGCCTCAGTCAGTTCGGAAACCCAGTGATTCAATAGCTAATCAAATATAAGGCTGGAGGCAGTAATTGTGAACTCTGTTAAAACACACACACACACACACACACACACACACACACACACACACACACACACACACACACACACACACACACACACACACACACACACACACACACACACACACACACACACACACACACACACACAAACACACAGACGATAAAATGGGTTGTCTATTAGTCAAACTTAATAACATCTCTCTGGTGAGTGATTAAAAATGCTGTACCAATTATTTGCTTCACAGATACAGTTTTATCGAGTGTCTAAAGTAACTAGTTAACCCTTGCGTTTGTTTCTAAGTTTTATTTAAACCATTTTGAATGTTGAACATCTAAAAACATAGTGTGTGTTCTGTGAAAAGCACTATACAAATACATGTGTATTGAATTTATTGGGGAAGTTTTGACATGGGGGGGGCACTTTAATTTTTCAATGCTTTCTCTAAAACAGCAATAAGTTTAAAATGAGATGAAATAAACACTTTTTTAAAGACTCCCGCATGTAGACCAAAGAAATCTCACGTGTTTCATGAGTTTAAGATGAGATCTTGAAAATGATGTAAATTGTGCTCAGATTCGCCAAGGTTTCCAATAAAAATGTAGAAATACCAACAATTCTTAAGTTTGAATAAATCAAAAGAATCAGAGCCACTATCCACATTCATTTCATAACTCTATGCTGTCAGCTATTCACTCTGTGTCTTTTTATTTTTTCCTAAGAAATTGTAGAAGAAATATATGAGGCAAAGTCGATAAATACACTATTGTTTAAATATTATGAAATATTATTACAAGTTTTCTATTCGATTATAAAATGTAATTTATTCTTGTGATCAAAGCTGAACTTTCAGCATCATTACTCCAGTCTTCAGTGTCACATGATCCTTCAGAAATCATTCTAATATGATTTGCTGCTCAAGAAAAGTTTATTAATATCAATGTTTAAAACAGTTGTGCTGATTAATACATTTGTGTGGAAACCATGATACATTTTTTTCAGGATTCTTTGATGAATAGAAAGTTTATCAGAATTTATTAGGAATACAAACCTTTTCTAACATTATAAATGTCATTACTCTCACTTTTGATATTTATTTGTAACATTTTGATCAAGATGTTGATGAGATGAGGTGTAGCTGATCTTTAGCATTATAAACATTTATCAATTAAAAAATAAGGATATCTAACAAGAGAAACTAACAAAAAAACAAAAGTGATATGACACAGTCAATGCTAGATAAAGAACCGAGGACAATATACAAGAAATGAACTGAAGGCAAAACAGGTGTGAGATAATCAATGAACCAATGAATTACCATGACAACTAATGAAAACATACATAGTAACCGTGACAAATAAAAGGAAACAGGAAATAATGAAGACAAACTGAAATGAAGAAGTCCTTGAAAATGAAACATTCACCCAAAAATTACAATTTCATCATTAATTACCACTTTCGTTTCTCTTCGGAGCACAAATAAAGATCTTTTTTTTAAAGATCACTTTGACGGTTCAAAAAGTTCATGAAGAAATCGTAAAACAAATTGTGAAACTAATTGAGCGGTTTAGTACAAATGTTCTCAAGAAACTCAATGGCTTTATATGATGAACAGATTTAATTTAGGGTTTTAATCATATTTAAACAATGATCTGCAAACATAAACAGAAGCTCAAACGTGCTGCGTAACATGAGAATGAACCTCATTGGTTCTTGCTGAAGCTCAAACGTGCTGCGTAACACGAGAATGAACCTCATTGGTTCTTGCTGAAGCTCAAACGTTCTGCATAACACGAGAATGAACCTCATTGGTTCTTGCTGAAGCTCAAAGTTCTGCATAACACGAAAATGAACCTCATTGGTTCTTGCTGAAGCTCAAACGTGCTGCATAACACGAAAATGAACCTCATTGGTTCTTGCTGAAGCTCAAACGTTCTGCATAACACGAGAATGAACGTCATTGGCTCTTGCTGAAGCTCAAAGTTCTGCATAACACAAGAATGAACCTCATTGGTTCTTGCTGAAGCTCAAACGTGCAGCATAACATGAGAATGAACCTCATTGGTTCTTGCAGAAGCTCAAACGTGCTGCGTAACACGAGAACGAACCTCATTGGTTCTTGCTGAAGCTCAAACGTGCTGCGTAACACGAGAATGAACCTCATTGGTTCTTGCTGAAGCTCAAACGTGCAGCATAACATGAGAATGAACCTCATTGGTTCTTGCAGAAGCTCAAACGTGCTGCGTAACACGAGAACGAACCTCATTGGTTCTTGCTGAAGCTCAAACGTGCAGCATAACACGAGAATGAACCTCATTGGTTCTTGCAGAAGCTCAAACGTGCAGCGTAACATGAGAATGAACCTCATTGGTTCTTGCTGAAGCTCAAACGTGCTGCGTAACACGTGAACGAACCTCATTGGTTCATGCTGAAGCTCAAACGTGAGCCTAGTTCACCCCAAAATTAAAATTGTTTTTAAATATTTTACTCAACATGTCTTCAGAATACTCATATAAAATGCACCTAATGTACATGAGGGTGAGCAAATTATGAGAGAATGACATTTTTGGGACTGTTTCTTTAAGTCTCCTGAGATATGAAAGATCAACCTCTTCGTTTACTCAGTGTGTGTGTGTGTGTGTGTGTGTGTGTGTGTGTGTGTGTGTGTGTGTGTGTGTGTGTGTGTGTGTGTGTGTGTAAATACCTCGGGCTTCCTTTCTCACTTCAGTAAATCCTGTTTCTACCGTCTTCCGCCACAGTCCCTTTACCATCTGAGCTACAGTCTGATGTTGCTTTCCTCGGGGTGACAGTGAACATGCGGAGGACTTTTGCTATTTCTCTCATCCCTTTCATTGCTGCTTTCCTCCGCCGGTCTGAAGAGGGAGGATGGATTACGGGATGAGCCGGACACACGGTTCAGTGACCTTTGTGTGCTCAGCTTTGTCCCCTCCATCCATCCACACACACACACACACACACACATACACACACACACTCACTCACACAAGTGTAGGTATGGGGCAGGCCAACCAATCAGATTCATTCGCCTTTGGTTAGGAAATCAAAGTGGTGAGAAGACGAGCAAAAGTCCACAAAGCCATGAAATGTACAGAGCTACACTTTCACCTGCATTGATGTTTGACAATTAAATTTGTCAGGCTTAATGCACAGTCATTCTCACAAAATAAATACAGACAATGTGATCCAGCTGTGACTGTACACTTATTACTTACCAAATAAGTAAATGGACATTCAATGAAATCATCACTGAAAAGAAAGAGGATGTACTGTGATTTACTGTTCAAAATTAACGGCATGGGGAAACTACAAACTTCTGTCAGACCTGCCCTGCATTTCTTTCTTTCTTGAGAGTTGTATATATATATATATATATATATATATATATATATATATATATATATATATATATATATATATATGTGTGTATATATATATATATAAACAACTGGGCTTTAAAAATAAAAATCTGTCTGCCTCTATGGGAATTTAACATATGGGTGTCCTGACTTATGCAACCTGTATTTTAAGGAAGAAAATGTATTTATTTACGATACATTATTCATTCACAAAGAAAATTTGTGTCCTTAAAAGTTGGATTTTTCCTTATTTTTTAAATTAAGGCATTAAGATCATTTTCCAAAAAATTATTTTTTTATTCCTCTTTTTAGTCAACTTTAAAAAAACTCATCTTAAGACATATCTTTTTTTACAGGCTTTTTTTATAACATGTTGTATTGAGTTTTTAATGCACCTTATTTGTATGTGGCTTGTTTGTTATGTGTATTGTCTTATGCAGTGACCTGTTTATTGCTTGTGAGGTGACCTTGGGTGTTATGAAAGGGCGCCATTATTATTATTATTATTATTATGAACTTTAGCATGGGTGTGTTTACTTATGCTATTCACAGTATATACATATATATATATATATATATATATATAGTGATACAAGTAAATAGTAAAGACATTTTAACAATTTAATTCAACATTTTTTATCATACAATGTCAAAACACTATTTAAGAGAAAAAAAATGATTACCAAATATTAGTTTTATTTTTATTTTATATAAAACTGTGTTTGAATTGGACATTATCCCACCCCAGTCCCTGACGTTTGCAATCCCTGGATTGAGGCAAAGCTCTTTTTATTGAGGCTAGAACCATCTTTCCACCGAAATGGAACTTAACTGAGAAGAACTGACTTCATGCATCCACTAAAAAAAAATAATAATAAAAAAACACCAACACATCAGCTGCATACGTGTCACTGCAAAAATGGCTCAGAAAATAATCAACTTGTTTAGTTTCAAGAAAAGATCTAGCAGTATCCTTTTTACGTGTGACACAAGTGTTGTTTTGGCCACTGGACTAACATTGGACACGGATCTGCAGATGAAGGTGAAGTGCTCCAGAAGAACTCACTGTCCTTCAGACTGTGGCACAACGCCACAAATCCTGCTGCAGTTTCTCTCTCTAAGGGGGAATTTTAATTGTTCACTTATGGAAAAGTGAGAGGCTTCTGGGATTAGAGTTTGAATGTTTCTCTGGTGCTCTTATATTCCTCAGACTCACCTTTCATAGAGTACTCAAATATTCTCTCTTTCTCTCTCGATCACACACACACACACACACACACACACACACACACACACACACACACACACACACACACACACACACACACACACACACACACACACACACACACACACACACACACACTCACACACACACACACACACACACACACACACACACACACACACACACACACACACACTCCCTCCTGCTGTCCGCCCTGCTAAAATACTCTTGCTACGTCAAACAGAAGACAAAATGAGTCGTTGCTACCAGCCATACAGACGTTAGTCAAGGGTAGACATCATATTTAAATTGACAGAAACTAAAGCAAGGCTGTTACAGAATGAATTACAGTTTGTTCAATATGTCATTCTGATCTAGGTCAACCCAGGCTTTATGCCTTTTTTTCATCCAGTGGAGATGTGTGGAAAGCAACAATATTTACAATGTGGTTTTTTTTTACTTTAATATTCTTACATTTACGTTTCACACCTTATTTTTTTATTTTTTCATTCACATCAAATTAAATATGAGCTCTGCTCCAAAACCTAGTGAGCTGTCTAACTTCATCACATTTGGAAGCATTATGGCTTATTAAATAACTTATTTTGGATACATTCAAAGGCAGCATTACATGTATCCTTCATGTTGAATGCAATCCCAGAATGCATTGCAACACGATTGTTTAGAGAGAAATGTCAGTTATAAATATAGCTAATTTTCACTCAATATCAAATAGTCTTGATAAAAATAGTATTTGAATATCACATAATCTACTTAGCAACATGTTAACATCAAACTCTATTGGAATCAGTTGAGTCCGTCTCGAGTGCAGACAGTGTTGTGGCCTATGCAGCAGGATTGTGCTGGACTGAATTGAGAATGCCTTTTAAATTCCATTTCAAGTCCTGAATTTGAATTGAGGTAGCAAACCAGATGCAGAATTGCAATTCAATTTCAATGTAAGGAAGAAATTAAATGAAAGAAATTCTGTCCAAAATGTCTGTTCACTAAGATGAACTAGAAATGCAAAGATTGTCGACAATTCTTGAATGTTTGCATGGCAAAACCAACATTCGAAATTTGAAAAAATGTAAATGATTAAAATGTCTTAAGATTTCTGAGGCGATGGATAGATAGATAGATAGATAGATAGATAGATAGATAGATCGATAGATAGATAGATAGATAGATAGATAGATAGATAGATAGACAGACAGACAGACAGACAGACAGACAGACAGACAGACAGACAGACAGACAGACAGACAGACAGAAAGACAGACAGACAGACAGACAGACAGACAGACAGACAGACAGACAGACAGAAAGATAGATAGATAGATAGATAAAATCGAGTCCCGTCCTACATTTGTTCTTGTTCAAGAATCCGTTTCACATGGATATACATCCCAATAGTGAAGAAAAGACACTACATCCATTTCATTTAAACTTTAAAATGCTGCCTTAGTAAACCATGCAGCTCACTAGGTTGTGTAACAGATCTGTGGTCTCTGCTTCACCATATGCTCTACTTCACCAACTCACTTTGGCTTTTGCCTTCGTTTCCCCTTTTACGTGTAATACACACTCCAGCTCACCACCGTACATGGCCCGCTAGTTCCCCTCACGAGGCATTTTTTTTTTACCCTTCACCTTCATTATCACTTGTTTAAAACTTTTACTAGGTATTGAATATTTGATGCAGATTAATATTTCACTGCAGGAGTGCCGTCAGGAGAGCGAATAACTAAAAGAGCTGAGAGCAGACCAGACATTTACGATTCCCCACCACGGCTTCCTCTTCCTCTCTTGAGCGAATCTTTGCCCGAGGCAACAGACATCACATGCGGACCACTGAGTCATACATGGAGCAATGGTTAGAGAGAAAGACGGGGAATGATATACTTTTTCATCATTACAAGAATTTTGTAAATTGACCTTAGGGCAGAAACATACTCACACAAGTACGTAAATGCTGATGCTGATTCTCGACCGACACATTATAAACGTGCGGTCCTGTACAAAGTCTTGAGTTGATGAGATTTTTTATGGTTTTGAAAGAAGCCATATTGAAAGAATATGGTTTTATTCTCACCAAGCTGAAATACAGCCAAAAATACAGTTAAAAAATACAGTAGTTATTACTATTTAAAATAACGGTTCTCTATTGTAATATATTTAAATTGTAATTCATTCCTGTGATCTAAGCTGAATTTTCAGCATCATTACTCCAGTCTTCAGTGTCACATGATTCTTCAGTAAAATAACTAACCACCGACGGACTGCCGTACGCATCGATTTACGGTGAAAGATTGACCTTTGACCTGACGCATGGCGTATTGACAAACGTGGAAGCGCAGAGGATCGAGCAAAACAAAACACAGGTTACGTAAGTCAACAAGCATAGGCCGTCTGCCTGGAAGATAGTTATTTTAGTTGATAAAGTATTTTAATATGGATATTTTTCTTACACAAACACATCGCTTCACTACAGAAGGCCTTTATTAACTAAATTCTTCAAAATTTCGTCCTCTATTTAATGCCATTATAAAAGCTTGGAACAGCCAGGATATTTTTTAATATAACTCCTATTGTGTTTGGCTGAAAGGAGAAAGTCATAAACACCTGGGATGCCTTTGAGGGTGAGTAAATGATGGGATAATTTTCTTTTTTGTGTGAACTATCCCTTTAATGCATCCTTACTGAATGTTAAACTATTCATTTCTTTAAAAAATATAAATCTTACTGACACCACACTTTTAAACATTGGTATTTGTAATGCTCCAATACAAAAGCATGTCTGCATATATGCACAATTGAAATGTTCTTCATCATCATTTGATGAATTACTAAACACTAGAAAATGCACAGTAAAAAATACCGGTTTCTTGCAAATGATAATTAGTGCAACTAATCAAACAGAGCTGGCTTTAGGGAATTTTGTGCATTCTACAATAGTATTCAATAAAATATTCATTTACATAGAAAGGAAGTGTGTTTGCCAAGAAAGTAATGATAATGACTTAATTTAAATACTCACAGTGCAATTCCAGCACAGTTATAGTGCCTATAGTTGGGATTACAGGTGGTTAGTAAATAAAAAGACAATTTTTGTGTAAAAGAGTAAAAGATGTTTATTTATTTAACCCGTGCCATTTAAATACAACATGAAACGAAAGTTGCAATAGTCTTTTCTTTCCTATTGTGATGTATTATCTGAGTGAAATGGCTTGATTTTGTCCATCAGGAATTGACTGGATGGAAGTGGTTTGCTATTGGTGGATCTCATGTGAGTGACAGGTTGCCCCGCCCTCACGCCAGTATACACATCATCAGAGAAGAGACGAGGAGAGATGGTGGCTTTAAAGGCCTTCAGAGGATGTTGATATACCTGCGAGAATGCGCTTCCCTTGCAGATAACCCATATTTCTGAATGCATTTCGAATTTACCAGCCACAAGTCAATCTGTAAACAGTATCATTCAGTGTCCGTTTAAGTGACTATACACTTTTGGGAGCTACTCTAGATAAATGACACATTTCCGATGTAGCACGTGAAGCGCTGCGGATGAGGGTGAAGAAGAATGTCGTGTCTGGCCACGAGCGAAGCTCTGTTGAAATGAGGCAGTCCGTCACACTCTCCCCCAGCACCAGCTACCTAATACAAATCTCTGTCCCTGAGGCTTTGGACAATGAGAGGCAGGAGCAGGTCCTGTTCTCCGCTCCGTCCCCTCAGGAATCTGATTATAGGCTGCTGTATATGGACTCCAAGGGCCCGGGGCGCTCATACTGACTCCTAAACGGAAGAGTCTGTCACTCCACCCCCGTGTCACTCCACAAATTCATTTATTGGAGTAATGAAGCAGCCCGTCATACATTTGAAGCTGTTTATTAATGTGCTGCGAGAGCACCATAAATGAAGTGTACGCATGTCTGTGAGGAGGAGTTGAAGGCATCTCAAGTGGAGAAATGGGCATGTGTGGAGCTTTACGAAATCAATGACAGAAAAAGAAAGATTTTCACACCAGGGTTCATCCTGGTTAACACAATTCAGCAGTCATAGCAATACCAGTAACATTTCATAATTTTCAATATCAGTTTCAATGCAATATTGATACAACGGCAAAAGCTACACTCAGATTAAATGCAATCCATTTAAAAATCCTATTTAAAAATGTTCAATTTTTTATACTTTTTTTAATAAAAAATTTATATATATATATATTGATTAAAACATTTTTATAAAGACAATGCTGATACAAATTAACAATGTAAATACGATCATTTAAAACATTATATAAATGATAATGTGAAGTATTACATAGGGGTTAAATGTATATATTTAAATTTAAGTTAAATACCAAAATATGGTTAAATACGTTTTACAAGTAATTGTTCAAGTAAACTATTCAATATTATATATGTAATATATTACGAAAAATGAAATTAATAAAATAATTTTAAATAATTGTTAATTTCAGACATTAAAATTTAAGTCAAAATACTGAAACATTGTACTTGTAAGTTTGTAATTTATCAAGTCAAATATTAAATATTATGTATTTCATATGATATAATATGTAATATTATTAATACTAATAAAAATGTGAGTAATATTAATATTACAGTAATATTCTCTATATATTTATTAACAACACAATAAACAACAGCAGATCTATATAGGTCTCATGCAGAGATCCAATATTTTAACACATATCTGAAAGGTTTGTCCTGTCTAAGAAATGTCTGTAAAAAATACAGTTTTTTCACCATTTACTTGAAGTGAATGAACTGG
The DNA here is from genome assembly GCF_051911475.1 of Siphateles boraxobius. NCBI lineage: Eukaryota > Metazoa > Chordata > Actinopteri > Cypriniformes > Leuciscidae > Siphateles > Siphateles boraxobius. Next base: position 18,729,155 of record NW_027508855.1, on the reverse strand, counting down.
AAATGCATTTCACAGAGCATGCATGCATGTGAGCCTTCAGAATCTGATTCAAGAATACTGCAGTAAAACTGGTATCATTACATCTAAAGCTACAGCAGACTAATAATCTAACAAACTGAGACACTCTGACAAACCTGTGCACGGTTCATTTCTAATACGTTCCCTTACTTGGGTGACATCATACCTGTATGCAACCTTTTCACAGACCTCCCGAAAACCTAAACCGTGACTAGCATCAGGAGAACCAAAAAGCATAATGTGTAAAGCCTTCAACATCTTCCTTTATCATCTTCTTCTTCAGTTCTTGGAGGATACAACATGAAAAGACATTATTATGATTTGATTTCCCACTGGCACAGGAAGCTCCTCTTTGTCCCCTCACACTCACAAAACCAGCTCGGCTCTTCTCTCTGTATTACTCTCTGTTGAGTCTCACACACCATCAGCTTTACTGAAGCCAGTGCAGGATAACCAGGTACAGGGACGCTTCTAGTTAATGGATAGTCAGGCTTATGATCGCTGGATACATGATGCAATATTGAAATATAAAACAGTTTAAAAAAATGTTGCATGTAATAGGAATAATTTTCCCTGCTGAGAAAAACAGCTTAAACCAGCCTACGGTGGTTATCTGGTCTCCCAACTTGGCTAAACTGTTAAGACTGGATTGTTGACAGTAGAGCATTGGTGCTTGCAACGCCAAGGTCATGAGTTCGACTCCCAGGGAAAGCAAGAACTGATAAGAATGTAAAAATGTGTACCTTAAAATGCATGTAAGTCACTTTGGAAAAAAGTGTCTGCTAAAGGTAAATGTAAAAGGAAGACTAAACCAACTTACACCAGTTAAAACCAGACAGATTTTTTTTTTATCAGGTTTAAGAAATAATTTTTTTCTGTATTATTGGAGATAAAACTATAAAGGACTGTACTGTAGCCGCAGCCTCAAACATGTGCAAAGGTCAAAAGTCAAATGTTTTAAATCATCATATGTGGCTTAAAATGCCATAAGATGACTAAGAATCCAAAAAGGTTTAATATATAAAAATTTGCATGGATTCGTGGCATTGCACTTTAATAAACACAGTTGGGTCCTTACTAAAAACATTCAGAGCTTAAAGTAATAGTTTGCCCAAAAATAAAAAACAAACAAATTGTCATCATTTGCTCACCCATGTTGTCTACATTCCATGTAGGGATTTCTATAACAGAAGTAGTCTTATAGTAGTATATATTTCAACTTTGTATATCAATGACATTTACATCCTACATAGTAGCCTACATGAGTCATTTAGGCCTACTGTAGACAACTTTTTTAGTATTTTAATGGTTCACCCATAAACATTCCTTAAAGCATTTTCCTTGTGTGTTTGAATGGAAGAAAGACAATCATGGTTTAATACTGTAAGAGGTGAATAAATGATGACATTTTTTTGTATGAACTCCTGTAACGCTATAAATCCTACTGTATCATTTTTGATACACAAAAGGCCACTAAACTTTTAACATGATCAAAATGTTTTGCATAATTTACTACATGCCTTCTGTCGTCTGACCCATAATTTAAACTTTTTTTAGCAAGTAAAAGGCCTTTTAGTACAATTGTGAAAACATCCACATGGGTGAACATCCAGCTCGTGGTTCACATGAAATCTGCACTGATTTGTATACTATAAACGCAAGAATAAATGATATACTGTTAGTAATATTTCAAGATAAACAATTACTGTACTGAAGCAATTGAGTTTTACTTGATTTTCCATACATCATTTTCCAGAAATATCATGTTAAAATGCGAGTATCAAATATGATCCATCAGAGTTCGGAGGGACGTTTATTTGTTCATCTCAATCCTTAGTGTATTCATTGCATTATATGTTTTGCCCCCGAACATTGCAAACTAAAAAGCTTTGGTCTTAAAATTGCATATGTTTGCTCAGTGTGGGCCTCTGTATAAAATTGAGCTGTTTTTTTTCCCTCTTCAAATATTAACAAGCTTTTTATTCAATTTTTTTAATTTCTTTCCTTTTTTTATCATTTCACATGCAGGCTTCACAAGGGTTACGCCGCTGAATCCCACTCGTACAGCCAAATGTGCTCAAGTCTTGTGTCGTGGTAAGCCGAGGCGGACCGTTCTGACAGGAAACCCCAACACTCGCACACAACATTAATATTTAGATCACCCTCTGGGTAGACATAAGGAGAAAATATCTACCCTGTAATCTCTCTAAAATTATCCCTTCCATCCATCTCCAGCTTTCTTCCTTCATACCTGCGTCTCTCAGTCGCTGGCTCTTTCATTTCCCCCACAGTTGGAGTCGCACTCAGACTCGGACGTGTTCCCTTTTTTGTCTCTCTCTTTCTTCCTTGGATCTCAGCAGGGACCTGGCAGCTCTCTGCCTCTCTGTCTCACTCTCAGCTCCTCTGTTTCTGTGCGTTTGAGCTAACAGACAATGTGCTCGGCTGCCACCGCTCATCATACTGAACAATTTCCTTTCTATGACTGATTCCAGTTCAGGCATCCTCAGAAGTCCAACGTATGTGCACACCTGGTGCTGTCAGTCTATAGAATGATGCATGAACTGGACATGAACAGACATTGCTTGCAGGACAAAATAAATAAATAAATCTCCCTAATATTTGCAGTGAACTAACTCAGTAGTAAAACTGCTTATGTACACAAACATAAACTAAAATGTCCGTAAAAACAAACACTGTAAATGTATTTAAATTATATTATAATTTTATATATTATACTTTTTCTAACATAAAAGTAATTAAAATAATAATTATAAATAATATTAATAGTTGACAAACTATGCACTATTGTATGATTAGTTGCATTTTATTATTTGCATTTAGCATCATGGTGACCCTAAAATATTTATTACACATTTAATAATTAACCAGCTGAGAACCACAAACGCTGAGATTAAATGGAGAGCAAATCGAGACATTTGCTTGTGGTATTGTGCGTGTTAGATTTTATATACATAACACGGTAAAATCACACATCAGAAGAGATTTCTTAAACTGTGCTCAGATTTGCCAAGAAGTCTGCCATCAAAATTCTCAATATGAAAATACTTCTCATCAAATTAATCTATGACCAAATAATCTGAGCTATACTATTCATATTAATTTTATAGCTCTATAAACGTATACTGTATCTCAAACACTGACAACTAATATTTATCCCAAAAGAATTTAAGAGAAAAATCTGAGACAATGTTTCAATCAACCAAAACTGAGAAACTCCATTAAGTGTGCTTAAATAAGCCCAGACATTAGCTTGGCAAAGTGTAACTGCATGCTTTTATCTTTGAGATCATCATAAAATAAAAATTGATCCACTTTATATTCTAAACACATGATCCAGATATTTTTGTGCTAGATCATCTTCTACAACTATGGTAATTAACCAATTCCCAAAGGATAAAATCAAGATCAGCCCTACATTAAGTTCTACTGCACCAAGAAAAAGAAGATAAATGGATTGCAAACTAAGGTTCACATTGACTTTAATGCTCTTATAAGAGTGACTCCGCCCCCTTGTTTATTTATACAAACCACACATACGCCTTTATATATGTGTGTGCGAGAGTTTGTGATTCTCCAGGTCTCCTCTGGGAGTGTTATTCACACCTTCATTCTGGGCAGGAGTAGATGAATATTTGTGGTGACGTGGGCCGTTGTTATTGATTTTGGTAGACCCTTGTGCAGTGGGGGAGGTTACATAAGCCCAGGCAATTATACCTTGGGCTCATGGGGAGAAGAAACATCCTGAATGTCCACCTGGATCTTCCTCAGTGTTCTGAACACTGATTCATACGACACGACAGAAAGCACCCAGCTGATTCTGTTCGGTTGTGACATCATAGATGTCATATTCTTTTTCATTTTTCAGATTTTGAACGTGTGATCCACATTGCAGCATATCCTGGCCAAAAACCGTTCACTTTAAGACAGGAGCAGACTGTCTGGCTGATATGTAAATTGTATTGTACGTGACGTTTACGTGCAGGTAAGTCTGAAATCAGATGGCAACCATAAAAGAGCAGCCGAATATAAAGACGCGCTCAAGCACACTTGGCTTGTTTACTTGCTACTGTCTCAAACAAAAACTGTTAAATATCTTTCAAAGATGTGATGGCATCAACCTCACAAACTTTGCCAAATGCAGAGCTTTCTTTCTTGGAAGGCCTCACAGTAGCAGACTGGGAACTTGTAAACATGCTATTGTTTCCAAGTGAACTGAGACAGGTAGACTGCCAGAATTGTGTGAAGCATAGCTCTCAACTGGTGCTTTTAGTATTGATATTGCTTCTACCAAATTAAATATGAAATTGTGTCAAATTACCATAGACTTTGATTACATGCACAACCTTTGATGATGAAAGACTAGACTGCAAAAAAAAAACATTTTCTTAATCAGTATATTTGTCTTTGAATCTAAACATCCTTTTACATTTATTAAAGAATTACTAATATAAATATAATATACACTATCGTTCAAAAGTTTGTGGTCAGTAAGATTGTTCATTTAATTTATTGTTGAATAAATATATGAGTTTCTTTTAAAACACAAAGAAATAAAAAATTGTATTCAGCATTAAATGGATAAAAAGTAACATTAATCAAAATAAATTTTATAAAGATTTATAATGGCAATGTCAATGATGTTATTTTGAACGTTCTATTCATCCCAAACCAGTTGTATTAAATGGTCATTTAAATGGTAACACAGTCACCAGATCTCAAACCAATAGAGCAGGTTTGGGATGTGTTCGGACAAATCTGCAGTAACTGTGTTATGCTGTCATGACAATATGGACCAAAATCTCTGAGGAATGTTTCCAGCACCTTGATGAATCTGTGACACGAAGAATTAAGGCAGTTTTGAAGGCAAAAGGGGGTAAAGCAGCCAGAGAGTGTATATGGCCAGTTGAGAACTAGCTTGAGTTTCTGACGACAAACTAGCCTAATTCGCCTATTATGCATCTTATGCATCAGTCTGTGATCGGTCTCGTTGGAGTTAGAGGTTGAGACTTGGTTTTTAGACCAAAAAAAAATCGTTATTCAATGTATTATTCAACAGTTAATTAAAAACTAATAGTTTGGCTCATCTTTAACAGTCAGTGCAAGAACAGGTGACCGTTTCCCTAGTAAATGGCTTCCCACAAACTCACCTAAAATGCATTACAATTAATTTAAAAACCCTTCCATAGTGAACTTTCACCTAGGCATATGTTGATGTGAGTGTATTTGTGCAAATCCTCAGAAAACATGTATTTGTGCACATAAACACAGAAAAGATGGGTGTCTTACCTGTATATGATACAGGCGCAGTCTCTGCAGGTGCCGCAGTTCTCAATGTCCTGTCCCGTTCGGTACGAGTGTCTTCTGAAACACACACAAAAAAACAATAACCAGGGGTTTTTAAAACTGTGAGCATGTCATGATGGAAGAAGGTCTACTGAAGAGAGTTATTGGTGACAGACAGCATGGATTGTTAAATTGTAGAGTACGTTTGAATCAAACTCCGTTGCGGTTCCGACGGATGTAGCTCGTGTTCGTGGCGTCCTTGATGAATGACTCTTCTGAGTGTCTGACAGTTATGTAAGAGTGACTCACAGCTAACAGGACTATACTATCATTCTGCTTAATTAAAACACTGTCCTTTTTGTGTTTTTTTTATATTGTGAATGTGAGACTGAAGGCATATTTGGAGAACAGCAAGTTTGCAATATGTTTCAAGCAGGTATTACAGACCTCTTCAGGAAGTCAACCTACAAATGGATTAGGTATAGTTGTCTCTGCACATTAAGCTGTGAGAAAGTATATTAGCATTGAAAGAATTACCCACTTTTGTTTTACAGAATATTACAGCGATGCATATATGATTTCGCACAGACGTAAGGTTGTGATAAATTAAAGCGAATCATCTCTGTGTTTAAGGTGACAGGAAGACTATATGCATGTATACGGTGTTACATACGGCGCCCGTGTCTCACGTGGGATAACAATGCTAGCCTGATTTAGCAGCTCGGCACAATGGGGACTAATTACACATCACAGATTTCCGGAATCTTCCTCCTCTCCTCTCGGCTTCTGGAATTAAAGAGCTGATGGTAATCCTGAGGCACTTGAGCAGCGCTTAAATAATCCACCGATGGGAATCAATCATAGAGAGGGTTTATCTGTTTTACCAAACATGCTATATATTTAATGCCTGCACTTTACACAAAACAACTATATTTCTACAAACAATAAATAATCTGAAAAAAAATTATACGTCAATCTATCAATCTATCTATCTATCTAATGTGGATAGATTTAACATCAAAGTAAAATGTTTTTTATGTTTTTAAAGGTCATCGGTCTAGCTCTCTTCTCACATTTAAACACACACACAGACACACACAGAGACACACACACACACACACACACACACACACACACACAAGCCAACGGGTCTCATTAAGAGCCGTTTAAAGTCTCACCTTAATTCATTCACAGGGGACAGCCTAGTCATTTGTCATTACCACAACAAAGCACCTGGGCGCACGGTACGTGTGTGTGTGTGTGTGTGTGTGTGTGTGTGTATGTGTGTGTGTGCGTGTGTGTGTGTGTGTGTGTGTGTGTGTGCGTGTGTGTGTGTGTGTGTGTGTGTGTGTGTGTGTGTGTGTGTGTGTGTGTGTGCGTCCTTTTCTGTACACGTGGGTACCGTATCACCGTGGGGACCTAAATTGAGGTCCCCATGAGGAAACAAGATTATAAATCATACAGATTGATGGGTTTTGTTTTTCTGGGGGGAAAATGTCAAAATGCAGAATGGTTTCTGTGATGGGTTTCAGGGTAGGGTTAGTGTAAGGGGACAGATTATACAGTTTGTACAGTATAAAAACCATTACTTCTATGAAGAGTACCCACAAAGCGGACCAGTGTGAGTGTGTGTGTGTGTGTGTGTGTGTGTGTGTGTGTGTGTGTGTGTGTGTGTGTGTGTGTGTGTGTGTGTGTGTGTGTGTGTGTGTGTGTGTGTGTGTGTGTGTGTGTGTGTGTGTGTGTGTGTGTGTGTGTGTGTGTGTGTGTGTGTGTGTGTGTGTGTGTGTGTGTGTGTGTGTGTGTGTGTGTGTGTGTGTGTGTGTGTGTGGCCATAATGTTAAAGTAACCAAAATAAAAGAGGAATGTAGTGAAATAATAAAAAGCCCTGACAATATAATACCTCAGAAGCCATGACCCTTTCAACGGAAAATAACAAACAAAAGATGAATCATAATATCAATGAATCATGAATAAGTTGAGTTATTGCTCATTTAAGGCTAGTACGGTGACTGGGAGGGGACATGTTCGGTTAACATTGCAGCAGTATTGTTCAATTTAAAATTCTATGTTCAGACAACACGTTGGGACAACAATTGATGCTCTGTTGTTTTTGTCTAATTCACTCAAAATCCAAAAACTAGAAAGTTGATTTGTACAGAGTAGCATCTTAATTATGGTCACTTTTGGACTGGCACGATTGACAATTTTGGCAAAGTTACTTTTTGCTCAGAAACACAACAAATGCTCGATTAAGAAATATGGAGACACCCGCCAAATGAGCAGGGGATTGATTAATGACATACTTCACAAGAACATCTGAAAATTACCCCAAGTATTCTTAGATCCGGTCTCTGCAATGACCTTTCAGTGTTAATTACTCTGAAAGAGACGCTACAGGGATTTGTGAGTAAGGTTGAATGAATTATCCGTCTTTTTTTGGTTAACTGAATACAGCTGTAGAGCAGATGTTCACACATAGAGTTACCACATAGCTTCACATAGCTGTTTTACGTACTGGTGGTCAGTTGATTGAAAAAGTTCAAATTCAAAAGAGCTTAGACATAGTCAAGCACCCATTTAATGACTACAGTACAAAATAACCACAGAGTGAAGCTTTAAGAGGGACTTTAGACACAAACTAAAAACCAACAAGAGAATCAAATTAAGTGAGAACCCATTTACACATCATAATCACATAATGCAGCGCTCCACTCCACATGCTAAAGATTCCTGAACGCATCTTTATAAAGAAGACTAATCATCTTTGATGGTGCAATTGTAATGACTCGAAATTATGCCATTATCCTCTTTCTGTTGTTTTCTGCCATGTTGCTTTCATTATGAAGAAGTTAGGCTCACACACATTTAGTAGAATAATGCATTTTCATATTTCTTGTGTTTCCACTGGTTAAAAATTATTGATTCACCCATTCAATGATCTTTTCTGTGAACAGTGATTTTGGTTCTCATCCATGAAATCATGAAATATGCATAACCTCAATGCATAATGATTTATTTTTAATGAATTTATTTCTATGAAAAGCAAAATAATTGTTCTGTTCACGCTTACAATTCAGAACATTTGTCTTTACAAGCACAAACATATTGTGTTACTTTTTTCATGCATGTTAATTTGAGTCATTTCTAAACACGCAAGCGCTTCAAGCATTTTCAGCTAAAAACAAAACTAAAATGAAGCAATTAAGTCTTTGTTTGAAATGCAACAGTGAATCTCTCTTGGGCAAGCTTGCAGAGTAAAACAAGCTCTCCAGAGTTTTCAGGCACGCTTTGAAGCTGACAGTTTATAAATAGGGGGCATCTACGAAGAAAGATGCCGATCCAAGCAGTTTATAAGTCCAGGATCAAGGCAATCTTTGTAAGTACGCTGTGTTACCCGTCTCTTGTATACGCAAATCAGATCATTATTGTTTGCGAGCTTAAAAAAAATGAAGCTTCTAAAAACAGAAGCTCAAGGATTACATCTCAGCAAAAGTTTATGGACAACCCGGGAGGCAGCACAGTTTAGAAATGGACACGTCTGAGAGTTTTGGCAAACGTATTTCTCTCTGCTCAACTGAGCCCCGGAGGAGACATGCTGTCAGGTTTGACAAACATGCAGTCAACAAGCTGACTTTTAAGTGTGATGGACAGCAATGTAATGCCACCAATGTAGTGCATCAAAACTCAGAAAATCGGGTGCTACACGTACTTTAGATAAATTGCATATACATTTGCCTGAGGGACACTGGGAATGGCATTAGAAATCACATTATATACTGTTCCAGACTGATTTCTACAACAATGTATACTCCGTACTGCATGCTATTTTTACAGTATACAACAGCATGCAATTTGGGCTTTTTATGGCACAAAATTGACATTTAGAGATGGATGCATTGCATTGTATATATAGGACTAAAGCAAATAACCTGTAGTGTGCCATTCAGTTAACCTATATGCATACAGAAAATTAGATATTAAAGGGGAGTTATAATGCCCTTGTTCAAAATTTTCACAATTGAATAAAAAAATATTTTTTTAAATATTCCCCATTGTTGCAGCTCCTCTCTTCCTAGTCTGTCAGTAACGCTCTGTTTAGTTCCTGTTTCTATGAAGCCCCTCCTTCCGAAAAGCTTAATGTGCTCTGATTGGTCAGCTGGGTCAGTGTGTTGCGATATGTCAAGAGCTTCGAGCATGATCAGGAAATGTCACGTCCCATACCATAACCGCCAGTTTCAACACCCTACTAACTCAACCAGGCCCCGCCCCTATATTTAAATGAGGAATATTGTGACGTGTTCGTTCCCAGAAGAAAACCCAAGACTACAATTTAGGCGTTTCAGGGATTTAGAAACAGTGACACTGAAATAGAGAATAACTCCCGCTGGAGTGACTGTCACTTGCCTGAGCAAAACTTGCTGTTATGAGGCTATAGTCTTGTAAGTGGTTGCCAGGGTGTTGTAATGAAATTGCTAAAATGTCCAGAGAGGCTTCCAGCCAGTTACAACTTGGTTGCTATAACTGGCCCAAGTCAAAATCCTCAAGTTTCCATGACATTCTCACTTCTTTATATTGCTCGGGACCCACAATCATGTACTGGATTTATTTCCACCCATTTTATCATGTGCCAGGCATAAATCGCTTCGAAAAATAATAGCACCTGTCCTCAACAAGATGCATGAATATAGTTACAGCTAAAGGATGTTGTTAGTCATGATGCACAGAGTCCTTTTAGCTGTGACTACATTCAAAACACTGCACGGCCTCAAGAGCCTTTTTGCTCTTCTAAATCAAACAGACTCATTAGAAATCCATGCCACAGCAAAAAGGTACCTATACATACAATCCACAGTAGTTTCCAGCTGAAATGGACACTAGTGGAAGTAAAACGCCAACAACATTAGTTTTCACATTAATTATGATTATGGGGCAGATTGTAGATTAATTAAGAATTATTTTCATCCTTTTTCCTTGCACAATAATATGTCATGATGGCCTCAAAACACTTTTATCATAGTGAGTGATTAGTAAACTAATACATTTTGACATCTGCATCACATAACCAACTCCATACATCTGGTTATTCTGATGTATTAGGGGTCATGGGGTCAAAATTCCTTGAGCTTTTGACATATAAGAGGTCATCGTACCATAAAAAGCATCGTATAAGTTTCAGAACTTAAAACTTCCTTGTTAGTCAAAACAGCTTTTATTGAAACCAGGCTCAGAAAATGACTAGTTTCAGATTTTGTCACATAATGACGTTATAGCGTGACGAAAGACCGCCTCTGCAGAACATCAACGCCTATTCTACATTATTGCCTCTTTAGCCCTGCCCACCAATTCATGCAAACACAGGATTATTTGAGCAACAAAATGATAGAGACGCCTCTGAGAATACAAGATGTTTTGCATTGTCTTCCTTGTGATTCTAACATTAAGACAGCATGGATGAACTTTAATTTGAAAGAAATTCCAGTCAGATCGAGTCAGTAAGGCACTGTTCGTATTTGCTTCATTTTACTGCGGATTCGTTTTTAAACAAGACACCCAATGGCCCAGGATTTTTTAGAGAGACTGCAAATAAAAGATGATGCAGTGTCAACTAAATTTATTTCAACAGTAATACTTGTTATAAAATTAAACTTCCGATTTCTCTTATCAATTCCTGTGTCCACATTTTAATGTGATTTTTTCAAGCTCAAGAAGATGCGAAAGAGAACTCACCTCTGTACTCGCACACTGTTGAGCACACATCTAAAGCGCACACATAGAAAGCTGCCTCTCATATAGTGCACGAATACTGAATAGAGTTCTCTTTCGCCTCTTCTTGCACTTGAACAGACAAATGCACATAAAATAATGTACAAATATATTCCCATAAACAGTCGGTTGAGAAGATAACGCATGTATATCAGTATATTGGATCCGTGCATTAGGTCATAAAAAACCTGCTGCCGTCTGTGTTTTTAATGGTAATCAAAGTCAAGTCAAGTCACCTTTATTTCTATGGCGCTTTATACAATATAGGTTGTTTCAAGGCAGCTTTACAGTGATAAAAGGAAAATGATGTATTTCCGCTGTTGTTCAGCTGCAGTTAGTTCAGTGTTGATTCAGTTCCGTTGTAAAGATTATAAATTATTAAATTAGTTTATTTCATCTATAAAGCAGTTTCATTCCTTTTTAATGAAACCATAGGTTTTTTAGGCTGCTAATTTTTGTTTTGTTTGTTAATTAATGGTTTTCAGCTGCAAGGGAATGTTTTGCAAAAAGGCACCGAATAAATATGTTTGATACAAAAAAAATATATCAAAATCAAAAAAAGCTTCTTTCTCTTTTTTTTGTACCTTATTGAAATCGAAACTGGGAATCAATCGGTATCGGAATCACTAAAATTCAAACGATACCGAACCCTACCAATCAGCATCCGAGACCAGATCTATCTTTTTTTTTTAAATACTACTGTGTAGTAAAAGTAAACCGTGTGCACTAGACTGTAAGCTGCTCTTGGTGCAGAAACCAACCGGCCACATGTTTACAGTCAGCAGCCCATGTGACACACATGCTAATGTAGCATCCTAATCTTATCCTTACTGACTTTGGTCAATCCCTCAATTGTTTTTCAGTCTGGTTTGTAAGCGTGAAATGAATGAGGGGCACTCTGAAATAAACAGATGAGGTCTAGTATCAGTCTATCACCTCACATCAGCAATCAGTGAATCATCAACCTCGGCACCTTTATTCAGTCAGCTGAGTAACAGCACATCAACCTGTTTACTTTCTGACTAATGTCAATATGATATTTACAGTGTGGATGACTTTAACGTCAATCTGAATGAGAAACTGCAAAATCATTGCTGAAAAGCGTGTTGTGTTTTGAATGCTGTGCAAGAAGTTGAAACTAGATTCAACTTTTAAAGGAATATTCCAGGTTAAATTCCATTTAAGCTCTCAACAACAACAACTGTGACATGCCGCAATTCCACAGAACTTTGACTCGTCCTTCAGTGTGTATAAGCAAACAGAAAGTGTCTGCATTGTAAGTGCACAATATCCAATGCATTTTAGTTGTTTAGTCTGTGGCAATCGACATGATAAATGCATTGGAAGCCAAAAAACAAGACATCACCAAACGAAAAACAAAACTGCATCCTCTCATCTCAAGGACACAGAAAAATTCTGGCTTGTTTAGCATCAAATATTTGAGGCCGCACTGATGAATCGTCTCTCTGGAAGCCAAGAGACTCTCTAGCTAGTGTATCACAGTTAATGCTGTAAAGATTTTTAGTTATTCGCCATTTATCAGCTGTGTTTTATTGAAAGCGTTGTACAGCACACTAATTGCAGGGACCGTCCCCTTGGAAATAAGCGCATTGCTGTAGGGCACAATGGTTATTGACCGCAGACCATAATCTCTGTGTAATCAAGTGACTGTTAATGTGCTTTACTCCATGGTTTGGCGACCAAAAGCAGTGTAATGAAATCATTTGGCGATGTGCTACAAAACAACTAACTAAACAAAATGGAAATGGATGGAACTTTCTTGGTGGCAGTTGTTGAGGAAGAAACGAGCAGTAAACGGATGCCTTTGGGGCGTGTGTGATTAATTACGGTGTCTTTACCGCCTCAGCGGGAGCATCAGTGTGTGTTTGTTTGCCCCCTAAACCACACTAACTGTTGGGTAAACATATGTCTCTGGAGTGATTTTGCTTGGACATTTAACCTTGCTTTATACAATTCAGAAAGCACTGCAAGGTGCCGTTGACTGCTGTAAACAAATGATGGATTGTTTTCTATTTGATTAATTCATTTGTTATACATTCTCACACTGCGATGCTCACAATCTGTCCACTTTCTGTTTTTTGGAACATGAAATAATGAAATGAACAAAATTTAATAATACAATGATACTATTAAATAAACAAACACCACGGTATTAAAAAAAATACTGTTTGATGATATGATTTTGACAGCATATTTAAAATAGAAGCTGGTAAATAAAAGCATGTTTAAAGTCATGTTCACACAGTCAATGACATCGAAGGTGACAATCAAATATATGCACACATTACATCACAAATAAAATGTCCCTACTACCTCACGGATATTAGATATTGGATACTAGCCAATCAGAAACATTCTGTGCCTGTCGATCAAAAGATCCAGGGTCATGGCCTATGCTTTTTAGCCAATCAATACAATCAGAAACATTCTTTGCCGTCAAAACCCGGAAGACTAATTTGCCACTAGTTCCCTCAGGATTTTCCTATGGGGTTTTATAATGGGGGTTTTCAATTTATGAGTAAAATAAGGCCTGTGGTAAACTTGACTTGACGAAACTTTGACGTTTTTTTTCTACAAGCACACACTCACACCCCAAATGGTCTTATCTAGTTCCTTATTAGAAACAAAAATAAACATAACAGCTTCAAAATTCACGTTTTTGGTATGGGTGTGTGTAATTTAAATTGTAGTACAAAACATAAAAGTATGGTCGAGTTGTTTATAACAGGCTTTATTTTAATCAGGGACGTCAATTGGGTATGGCAGGGTGAGGCGGCTGCCTGGTCAGGTCAATGCAAAGTAATGTATTTTTATTGCACGATTAACATAGTTTAATTATTACGTGTAACATATCATTTGTAAATTTTGAATTAAACAGAAAAAAAAGTAAATTAAAGCGATTCGGTTGTTATAATTGTGTCATGTTGGTTCGACGGCGATGCAAAAGTGTCTATTTATAACATGATTTTGCTGTGTTGAGTATTGTAGCCAATAACAGGCATTTCTGTTGAAAATAATGACCAGGTTTTTAAGTTACCGGTAGTGAGCACCCGCTCAGTATTGCTCAAAATGCTGAATGAGTTTGTTTGGTTAAAGGTTCTATACGAACAGAAATACTCTTATTTTAATCAACAATGCGGAGACACAATGTAAATAAATAACTAATTATGATGTTTATTGTTTAAAACTGAATTTCTTGAGCTGACAGTTTCAGTGATTGTAAAAGGAAGCGCTCTTTACTCGCTGTTTGTGTAATTTCATTCGCAATTTAAAGAAAATAATCTGTTTTTCATCCAATTTTGTGGCTTTTCCTACATACTTCAGTACAAACGTGACAAAAATAGTTGTGTAAATGTTATAATAGTGATTTGATAATGTCTAGAAAATTTATTCCCTCTACTGGTTATATTGATTTTTTTTTAATGTTTTTCATAAGCGTTAGTGTTCCTACATCGCAAAACTTATAATCAGAGCTATATTTGAGTATCACGTCGAGGGAGTAAGATTGGATGACGTCATCAGAGTTCACCAGGTGAATTGACGCCACTGATTTTAATCATAATTTTAAAAAACACTTTAAACCCTTAGGAAAATCTCGAGGGAACCAGGGGTAAATTATTCTTCTGGGTTTTGACATCATCCCTGTAACGCTCTATACATTTAATTTAAATACAGCTAAAACATTGTAAGTGAGTAAATCTTTGGTTATGCAAATTTCATTTACTGACATTCACAGAAAGCCTGCCTGAGTGTGTTTTGGCTAGTTTTGTGTATTTGTCTTTCTGATTTAGCTACTTTTGTGGACAGAATATGTGAAAGAATGCCCCCCAGTAGTTTGCTAAATCTGTAAATACCAGAAAAATGAGGGATGACCTACTGTAAAAAGGTAAATGCTTCAAAGAAAAATGAAAACGGCTGCATTACCATAGCCTAAAACAATGGCATTTTATCACATATGCATCACCAGTATCACTATGCAGCATGTGAAGCAATCCTTTTTAGATGTACTGTATCTGTATTCACTGCTCTCTGTTTCTCTTACATACCCTGAATGACTTATTTCTGACTTGAAAGAGTCACTAGCCAGATAAATAACCTCAGTGTTGTAAAGTGGATATGGGGGTGCAGGGTAATTGACTTCATACTCCTTGGCTCCTCTTATGTAAACCTGCAGTTACACCACATGACAGCCACAAGATAAACACCATTTAGGAAGTGCAAACAGGGCCTGGTGGCAATGAATCAAGCCTGAATCTATTCATCCGAACTATGGATCAATAGAGCAAACCATTTCACCAAACAGATTAAAGGGATCTGCTGTTATCACAGAGGGTAGAAGCTCAGCGGAGAAATGCAGTTTATATAATATCAATTTACAGCCAGACTGTGGCTACTAGATGAATGTCGATATTACATTTTTTTGTTTGTTTGGATATCTTGCTATTTAATGCATTTCAAAATAGGAATGCATTTGCTTGGAAAAATGTCTTGAGAGATTCTTTTTTACAATCAGAAAACAGATCATTTCAATTAAAAGACCATTACAACCAATTAGATTTAAAATGTTGGTCCCACTTTATGTTAAGTTGCTATAAGTACTATGTACTTACATTGAAACTAATAATTTGATACAAAAGACTTATTGTGTACATACATGTTTTTACATTGTACTTATATTTTAAAAATACCTGCATGTAATTACAGATGTAATTAATGTATGTAATTACATTTGTAATTTCACAGTTGACCCTTCCCTTACACCTTAACCCAACGTTAAACCGACCCATACCACCACACCTGACCCTAACCTTACCCGTATCACATCTCAATAGCAGCACAAGTGTTTTACAATACAACATGAACACAATAAGTACATTTTACATATTTTTCAATGTAAGTACATAGTACTTAAAGCCACTTAATATAAAGTGGGACCAAAATGTTTAATGCAAGAAGTAAAAAAAAATAAAAAATTGGGGGGAAAAAAACCTAGTTGAAAAATTATCAAGGAAATCTTCCACATTGTTTTTCACAAAATAAACTAAATGAAGAGTGATATTTAATGACTGAATGTGCAATTTTACATAACCAATAAATACATTACAAATAATGTATTATGAATAATGTATGTACAATCATATTTTATATAAACATTATATATATATATATATATATATGTATATATATATATATATATATATATATATATATATATAGTATATACACATATATATATATACAATTCACACACATATACATATTTTTCATATATATACACTGTATATGCATGTAGATATATATTGTTTTACTCATAATAAATAATTATATTGACAGATATACATAAACATACACACACAAACACATATATAACTTGTGAAGGAAATGAACATGACAGCATTTATATCACAACATCCTCAGTCCTCAAATGCTGGTTTGTCATTTCGGGGAACTGTAAGCTGGTCGAGCGGCCATTGAAATGAATATCTGTGCAAGCATAGCATTTCAAAGGAGGGAGAGAGAGAGAGAGAGAGAGAGAGAGTTTCCTAATATGCAGGTGTTAACTTTGAAATGCTAACTCTGAGCCTGTGTCCTGCTGAGATCTAGACTACAGCACACTGAGTCATGTTTAGCGGGTGGGAGGGAGAGTGTCAAACGGAGGGCTGTTTATCGCTCTCAAACAAAACACACTCACAGAACCAGCTATTGGTATTTTCAAGGAGAAAACAAACAAAAATGTAGTGCTAAAAGAGTACATAATGATTATTTTAAAAAATCACTGGCTACTTCAGTAAGAGTCAAGTCTGATCTTAGTCAAATGTAATGGGAATCAAAAGTCTGAGACCACATGCTTCAATTTTGCATTCAAATTCAAACATTTCAAATGGTAACACTTTACAATAAGGTTATTGTATTAACTAACCCAGGTTGCATTAACTAACAATGACCAATACATTTGTTATACTATTTATTCATCTTTATTAATGTTAGTTAATAAAAAATACATCTCTTCATGTTATAATAATATTAACAGAGCCAAAGTATTAATGTATTAGTAAATGTTGTAATTAACATTAGTTGACCACATTAGTTATATTAGCATATATTAATCTTAGTTAATGTTAACAAATGGAACCTTATAGTAAAGTGTTATCAATTTCAATTAAAATAACTGAAAATTCTACATTAATAATTGACATTATCAACCCCTGATGATATGACATGTTCTCCAGGATGACTGCCTTCAATAAAACATTTGACCGTCCATACAAAATGATTTAAAGCTAAAGTTTGCCATTTTAGTGCATCATTTCAAACATTTCATCTTAACTTTACCTTATAATTTTTGTATATTTTTTCTAATACTTTCTGCTCAGGTATGAAAGAGCAATGTAGTCTCAGACACGTTCTTCTTCAATGCATTTCTACAACGTTTCTGAAAAAATCTAAACATCGCACGCGTACAGAACGCTGACCACATTTCCAGATGGGTGAATTATGTTACCCAAACAAAATTATCCATTAAACCTCACATTTGTGCTCGATTACATCTGACAGCAGCGGCGTCTGATTATCCAATCTGTTCTGCTGGCCGCTCCAGAACTCTGATGGCTGAGTAAGCCAGGAGCTTTAGAGGTATCAGGAGCCTCGCTGATCCACGGCCTTGTTTGTGTTCTCTGACGTGGCTCGAATGAGCCGCACTCCGGGCTCGGATAACAGCCTCCTCACCCACCACCATCTGTGTTGATGTAAAATAACCCTGGATCGACTGATCCCGGATCAGTTTCCTCCTCTTGATTCCGTTAGGACTGAGGTTGAGGGAACTGATCCTGGACTAGGCCTTATGGTCCAAAAATGCAAAAGCCCCAAAGGTGTGGGAGGTAAAAACAAGAAAGGAACACTCTGTAGCACACAACAACATTTAATGACGGTGGTGAACACTCACTCAATTCAAATTTCTGTCATGACCACTCTCGGATTGTTTGGCATGGTAATGGATATGACAATGTTGTTTGGTCCTGGCGGAATAGATCTGATATCTACAAGTAGAGACTTGCTACTGCCAATACACACACTGCTATACACTCTGCTTTTAGTATGTAAGACATGGTGCTGCTGTACAATAAAGCATACATGAATTACCCATAGCAGATCTATACAGGTGGAGCTGGGGAAGGTGGAGGGTTTCTTAAAGCGCTGCAACTGCTACAGCAAATGCTGACCAAGTATTTAAGGTTGTTTGATTGGCTACTGATACAGCAGGAACCAATCAGCTTGCCATATAGAGAATAATGTGATTGCAGGCAGACGGAGTTAAGAATCTATCAGCCTGAACCATCTAGAGTTTCATAACAGAACTTTGTATTTGAACACAATTGGCAAAATCGTAAGATATTGTAGGAAACAAAATTAATGGTCTATTGGACAGAATATGACTCCTAATTTTAAATGACTAATATAAAGGTAGAATGCATGGAAAACTTGCTAAACCTGACATTAAACTAGAAAGACTATCCATGGAAAAGGAGGACTAAGTTATACACAGTAGTGAGTGTGAAAATGTGCAGTAATTTCAACAAAAATAGCTCAAGCTGTGTTTGGTCACGCATTACAAATGACTAAAAAACACAGTTTTCTTTTCATTCTACCTTTTCTAAGACTCCTGATAGACATTCTCAATGTTATTACAAAAATAGGAGTCACAAACAAAGCAAGCAAGCAATACACACAGCAATTAGGAGTTAATTTTGCACATTACATTTGAGCATTCTCAAAGGAACAAGAAAGTGGTAATTCTCAGGCCTTCATCAGCTACTACAAACAACTTTGTGTGCATTATAGGCCGCATGAAGCAAACTGCCTCAAATGATCCACACTTAAAATCATTACTTTCTAAGGCTTTTTCCACTACAATAAAATTTTGGATTTACATTCTTTTGAAATTCAGTTGAGGACTCGTGTTGAGTCAGGTTTCACGCTTTTAATTTCTGAAAGGGGGTTAGCATTGCTTTTAACCTGGGTTTATGAAGCCTTGCTCCAGTATAAATAATGCGCTTTATACAGTCACAGAATCTAATATGAGGTGCACATACAGTAAACAGTTATTTTTTTCAGATGGACAAGCAGCAGTTATACATTCAGAGTATTTCCATAGCTTACATACCGTTAACATGAAAAGATTAAAATCAACAATTCAACATGAAATAAAAATTGATCATTTTTACATTTGCTACTTAACTCTATAATTTACTCACCCTCATTTCAAATCTTTCTTTCCTCCATGGAGCATAAAAGATGTTCTTCATTTTTTTGTTTTCCATATAACATGCAGGTAATTTACCCTGTCAAGCTCTAAAGAGGAAAAAAGTAGTCCATATGACTTTTATATTCTCTCTTCTGAAGTCATATAAAAAGCTGTATGCATTGAAGATGTGATTTACTGAAAATCGTCACATCCATCATACCTTTTAAATCTTTTAAACATTTCCGCATATCCAACCTTACTTGCAATCGGTTCATCACTTCTTGTGCCAAACAAAGACAGAAAGTCAGGTTTTGAACAACATGAGAGTAAGTAACTGATGAAAGGATTTAAATTGTTCTGTGAACTAACCAATGAATTGTTGTTTGAACGTAAAGTGCTACAGGATTTCTATTGGTCTCCAAGTGAGTCTGTTTGCACATGTTTTGCATATGTTGGTATATTTAAATGTGACAGCATGTTGATATCTGCCTCTGTTTGTATTGCATGGTCGTTCAAGAAAAAAAAAGAGATTCCCTTCGCTGTCCACAGAGCTGTGTTATCTCTTGAGCACTGTCCCACTTCTGCATGCTGTAAATACCCTCGCAAATACAAGAAAATGCCCTAATGTAGGCCATAGTGTCTTCTGGAAGCCTTCTCTTAAGCCAGTCATGTCTGAACCGGGGCAGAGTCGGCTGAGTGACTTTAGCTCTACTGTTCTAGTTGTGAGTTCTGATATTCACCGTCATACATTTACTGACATGAAGTCGATAAGACATGTAAGTTGCTTTTTCAAGCTACCCAGAGGAGTTAATTCACTGGCGTACCAAAACTAATTGAAAAGAAGAAAACCTGTTGCTTTTCTGTAAAATACTTGGATGCAACAATCAATATACGCCTAACTGGTCAAAGTTTCACATTTTGTGCCAACCACGAGAATGCATGCTTAAAAATCGACAAAAGGGAAGGTAAAAAAAAACAGTTCCAGTGGAGTCGCTTTAACCCGCGGACTAAAAAATTGATTCCGCCCAATTCCGTGGGCTCTAAACTGGTTCAAGGATTGAAAACAAAAAACAGATATGAACAATTTTTTAACAGGAACATAAATAAGCAATCCGGTCAAATATATTTGACTACCTCTGGAAGAGGTCGAAAGTGGACAAGCTCAAAAAGTTGTAGACCCCGTTTACACCTGTACTTAGTGTCGTCCACTTGTGATCCGATCGACCAAAACGAATCTTAATACCAGGTGTAAACAGAGCCAATGACACTCTCCTGGATCAATGTCCTTTGTTGCTTGTGTAACAAAATACTAATCAACCAATCATAGTCTTCTGATTGTATGGGTATTGTAGAGTTAGAATTATGATTGTTTGATAAGAATGTTGTTCAGTGAATGTTGATTAGGGAATATGATTGTAAAAATAGCAAACAACCCACAGACCACATAGCATGGGTGACTTGCAACATCAAGTCAGTAGACAAGTCAGAATGTCAGTAGCTTCTGAAATAGCCTGCAATCCGACTTTACAACTACAGCAGCAAATACCAATGCTTTGAAATAAAAAATTAGATCATTTTTGAAGAATGGGAAAATTCCATGTTTCTGCATCATGACATGTCATTTCACTTCAGTTAGTTCTGAAAAAAATAAAAATGTTACAAAACACTATGCATGTTATTTTTCCACATACGAAACAAATAGCTTATAAAACAGCAGCTTATATAAGATATAAATAAACAACAAAGATCAAGCCAGTAAGTGCCAAAAAGAACACAGAGCCACTATCTGAGATCTGAGTGCACGGTCTGTCCGTCATTAGTATGCCACAGACATGAATTTTTAAAGGATTTCAGCCCATTGCTTTTTATCTTTGAAATTGAATTTTTGCTGCAAGAATGAAATTGGTGCCGTTTTCCTTTCAGAAACTATCCTCATCAGTGAGTAACCCTACCTCATAACAGATACGTGATATAAAAAAAGTCTTAATATGCTTTCATGATGCCATCATACCATAATTATTTTCATTTGTTATTTGTATTAACAAAAGTATTTGTAATTTGTAAAAATAAATTTTCAGTTGTGTTTAAGCTGTGTCTGACAGGGCACAGCAGAGCTGAACGTTTTTTTCATAGTTCATAGCCCGTGAACAGCTGATGGCTGATAATGAGGCTAAGGATTTTGTTTTGATTAATTTTGCAATAACGTGAAAGATTTACACATGCATAATAAGAATATCGCCAATTATGCTGTTAAAATGTGTTCTATAATATATGTTAGCAAATGTAACTTCATGAATTGTTCAGTTTAGTTAACTCAAATAAACTATTCCAAATTATTTCTTAAACATGTCTTGATGTCACTGTGTGCAATACATTTAAAATTGTAAAATTAAAATTTTCTTGATCTTTTTTGTTGGGACTGCATTTGTTAGCCATGACTACAAGTACAGAAATGAGGGAAATCCATATGCGCGCACACACACACACACACACACACACACACACACACACACACACACACACACACACACACACACACACACACACACACACACACACACACACACACACACACACACACACACACACACACACACACACACATAAAAAAAAGTAGTTCCTTTTTCTTTCTTGAAAAGGCTTAATTTAATATAGTTGATAGACAATCGTTTTCTTAATATAATTAAGTTTATGGAACATTTTTATTTTATGTGAGTAGAGCAATAAAACTGAGATGATGTCTCTCAAAGTAGCGTCTCTCCAAATGGCAAACACTCTGAAAGATCGAATTTGCTTTCACACATCCTACTTAAGACTTTCCAAAGTTAAAGTTGTTGGCACATTCTTTATAGTCTAAATAAACCTGGAAAGTTGTTCAGCAAGACGACAAGCTAAAAGGTAAACGGTCATATCCCTCAGTGATGAAATTTTTGAGCTCAGAGCAGAGGTTTGGAACATTTTCCTGCTGTTTATGTCTGTAGGATTGAAAATAATCCAAGATCATTTGCTTTGCAACACATTTACTTTACTGTTTTCCACCCCCTCTTTCTACCACAAGGACCATTTGGATTTCCCAAAGGCAGAAAGGGGCTGAAAGAGATCAAGGCCTGTAGGCCTAGATGTGTGTACTTCGGTGGTCTATGAATTGTCACACCTTTAGTACAATGGGGGAAGTTTTAACTATATGATTGGTCAGTTTGAATGTCTCACAGTTGGGTTTTAGTCACCTGGTCAGGGAAAGGATAAAAGAAGAATGTAACTGTTGCTCTGCCTCTTTTATGTCTCTGGGTCCCCTTTCTTGGGGCTCTCTCTCTCTCTCTCTCTCTCTCTCTCTCTCTCTCTCTCTCTCTCTCTCTCTCTCTCTCTCTCTCTCTCTCTCTCTCTCTCTCTCTCTCTCTCTCTCTCGTAACATTTTACATATATGCTGGGTACAATTAAGTTATTATCATCTCATACAACTATTTTGTAACTATTTTAAGTGTAACCATAACCATATTTTGTCATTAAACCTTTTCAATTACAAATAATGTGCTAACTAGTTTTGATTTGGTATTGACTTTGAAGTGCTACCTATTGCAATATTGTCACTCTATATAGCAACGCTCTCCCGCTTATTAAGCTATTGTAACTGTGCTTATTTCCATCGTTGGTATAAGTAGCTGTGGGTGGTAATAGAAAAGAAATATACAGTTTTCTTCCATCTTGCTGACAACGTTTCTTTAGTCATTCGGCAGTCGTGCAGACTGAAACCCTGCAGGAAATCCACCCTTACATGTCTCACTCATTTCTTCTTTCTACCGGCCACAAAAAATAAGATAATTTACCCAATTGATATTACCAACAATGTGCTTTGGCATTCACTGTTTTTCTTCTTACCAAGTTATTTTCTCGCGTACTCACCCGTCTCGCTCTGCCTCCTTCTTCTCCAGATCCTGAATGACGTCCAGTAAAACCTTGATGGTGTTCTGGCTGGTTTCCAACACCCCTTCCAGACTGTGCAGCTGAGACTGCAGAGCCCCAATGTCGTACAGAGGGCCGTTTGGGCCGAACAGTTTCTCTTTTGCCTTTGCCAGGTCTAGCTTACACATAGCCCCAGACATGAGCCCCCCCAGTAGCTCCTGCACCTGCCGCAGTGTGTCCGCTTGGCCCTCTGCTGGTCCAAGAGGGGCCTGGAGATTCGTCCCCGCAGCAGGAGGCAATTGATTTGCACTGGACTGAGATTCCGGGCAGAGGATCGCCCGTCTGCTGCTTAAACAGGTGGGTCTCACTGTAGCTCTTGCCTTAGTTTTGGGAGGGACAGGAGGTGGGGTTTCACCTGCCTGATGGTGAGTTCCTGCTTCAACAATTGGCTTCGCTACCCCAGTTTTCATTTTGCCCTTTTCTGTGTTGTTGCTCTCAGCTTTGGGGACAGGAGGCTTGCGGGGCTGTCCTGGAGTCGAGGTGCCCTCTTTGCGGGGGGTGTATGGAGGAGGAGGAGGAGGAGGTGGGGGAGGAAGCATGAACTCTCTCCTGTCTCGTCTGTCCTGAGTGTAGCAGAAGGCCTGAGGAGGAGGGTGACTCACCCCAGTGTTAGAGTACAGCAGAGCAGTCGGTGGAGGGCAGGCGTAAGGAGGTAAGGAATGCCTGAAATTAGCAGAGGGAAGCACAGTTTCTTGGGGTTTACTAGCATACATCATTGCCTCACGTGGACAGAGAATGGGTGACATATTTTGTGGGAATGATTTGGAGTGTCGTACTGTTTGATTTGGAGTCTTAAAGTGTTGCATGATTTGAGAGGGATTACTGCAAGACACTGCATTTTGCATGCTAGAATTGCAGTGTGGCAATATTCGGACTGAAAATGTACCTGGTGCCGGTTGTGTGGAAGGGCTGCAAATCAGAACTGGTATGGAAGGAGTCACATGGGTTGCCACATTTTTTTGATCCAAACTGCAATGTACTGCAGTTTGTTCAATAGGTATGGTGTGTGCTGCAATGGGGCCTTTGAAGTGTGAGACAGGGTGTGAAGCGGTGGCAGAGGTTGCCTCCGGAGTAAATGAATTGTGAGGGAGAGTTTGTGTAGGAATCTTATGAGATGCTGCAGGTCGTGTAGGAGAGCCAAATGTTGCTGGTTTGTCTTTGACACAATATGGTATAGACTGCACTGGAATTTTACAAGATGATGTGGGATGAACAGGTGTTGCGGTGTGTGTAGGTGATATAGGAGATTGCACTGTTTGTACAGGAAGGGTAGGGGTCCTAATCAATGGCTCATTCTGATTAGAAATCTCACAGCGTGGCAGCGACTGAATAGGAGTTACAGGGTGAGTTGGAGATATCACAGAGTACACAGGTTGATTTGAGGTGTTACCGCATGCCATGGGTTGTGTAGGAGTCTTCTGGCATGGCTGTGAGGGTGTGAACGTAGAGGCAACTGCAGGTGCTCCTTGAGAACAGGATGTTGTCTTGAAGCCAGCATTGCTGGAGCATGGAATGGTTTCCTCCAGCTTTTGGCAACAGGGTCCGGATTGAACAGGAGTTGTGGAATCTGTATATGAATCTGAAATGCATTTGAAATCAGGTATTGGGGGAGTCATACAATTTGACGTAGTCTGAAAAGCAGGTTTGCAACAACGCCCTGTAGATTCAGTAGGAGACATGCATGATTGCCCGTGTGTGGTGTCACTGGACATGACTTGTGCTGTGGTAGTGCACAAAGGCTCCAGTATAGTGGGGGGCAAAATTATGTTCTCTGTAGCAGCCTGTGGTGGGCAACATTGTGATGTTTCTTTGGGACATGTGGTTGGTGGAGGAGATGGTGCAGTATGAGATGGACAAGATGCAGGATCTACCTCGGCTGTTTGCAAAGAGGGTGTGTTGTCTTGGACAGTTTGGATTTTTGAATTACTGCTAGCTTCAGTCTGTGTGGAAGAGACACTACATTGCGTATTATGAACTGTTTTGGGTGTGGGGGAATGCTGTGGAGGCACGATATCTGACAAAGTTCTGTGTGCCACAGCTTTGGATGTGGGTTTCTTAGGTTGGTTAGAATGTTGATGGCTTCTGTGAACAGTTTTAGTTGGAGAAGTACAAGCAGGCTCATGTTTCCCAGGATCACTTGCTGCTCTGTTTAAGGATTTCCTCCTCCCTCTCCTTCTAGACTGTTTTTGTGGCGCAGGTTGTGTTGCTGTACCCACAGAGGCAGTTTGTTTATCCTCAGTTTTCTGGCACCTTGATTGCTCAGCGGGGGTACAATGTTGGACAGGACTCTTCCTTGATCTACAAGGTGGAATGTAGACCTGTGGGGTCAACTCATCTGAGGAGTCTTCGTCATCCCAGCCTCCCCCCAAGCTGTGACTGCGAGTTTGTGTGGCTGAGAGCGAGGGAGGCTTCTGCAAACTGGGTGAGGTTTGGATGGCTGTACTCCTGCATGGCTGAGTTGGCAGCGGCAGTGTGAGCGAACATGGATGCGTTGGGACCCAGCAGCGTCTGGTAGGCCCAGGGGTAAGTGGGTGTGGTGGTGCTCTCTTCAGAAATGCTGTCACAGCACCAATTGTCTTTTCCATGTCTCCACGGACCGCTCCCACCAGCGAGGGCCCATTTGTTAACTCTTTCTGCCAGTTTGGAAGCTCTGTTGGGCTCTTACTCCTCACCTTCTCATTTTTATCCTTAGACTCGTCATCATCCTCCAAATCTTTAAAGCGTACCTGCTGCGTGCGGTTTCGCCTGCGTTTAAGTCTGCTTTCAATATCTGGAGAGTTTCGGTTGAGGAGCACTGAGCGCACAGTCACGGTTGTGGGTGTTTTGTCTGGGTTGCCATTGCTGTGGTTGTGAACAGTTGGCAAATGGTTAGGCTCTTTGCTCACCATGTTATCCAAGAGTAGCTTATGGACCATAGATGTAAATTTTGACTGTGTAGGGTTTTTGTCTGCTTTCACAAGTCAAATGTGAATAAACAATTAATTAGATTAAAAATTCAGCTGTAGCACACAGTATATTTGACATTTGGCAAACTCTGAACATGATAAATGCTGCAATAACAAAAAATAAAAAATAAAATAAAATAGACCAGCCGATGGCAGCAGAGCATGTGACTGGTCCTTTCCTCAGGTCACATGACTGAGGGTTTCTGTTTAAGTCTTTGTGGTAATGCTGTCAGAGTAGGTCCTGGTTTTGGCACGAAGAGTCTTTATAAGCAAGTGTCTTTATATGCAAAAGAGGGACTGGTTGTATCCTGAGCTTCAGCCCCATTAGTCCACAGGGGCACTTAAAAACTCAATGAGCAACCTTTGTGAAACTCTCTTTGTGTAAGTCCTGAAGAGCATGAACCTTTGGCAGTGAAGGCTTGCGAGTATTTCACAGAAGTCTGCGTCATGGTTTCATAGCCAAGAGGAAAATCTCATGTCACATAGCTCTCACGGATGCTTGTCCTAAAAACATCAAGGCAAATAAAATGTTAATAGGATACAGTTTTCAGGGTGGCCAGTGAGAGGATATCCAGACACCTTTAATGCCCTACTTTCCAACTAAAAGCTTGTGTGCTCAGTCCTCGCTGGTGTAGCATATCTTGACAGGTCAGGACAGGGTAATGCATCTCTTTAAGTTGACTTTATCTCTCACATTTGTCCTTGAGTTTCTTTGCTTGTGTCGTTCACTTCATCGTTTTCTTTTGACAGGAACAGAACTGGAACATCTAAGCAAGGTAAAAACACAGAAAAATGACAAATAATTGAGTAATGTACCAAAATCGAGGTTTATATTTCTGAATCATGTTTTACTTTGTCAAACACATACACACACAATAAGTTTGTTCTAGCGTAAAACCGTAACTGAGGACATACAGAAGTACCTATGTAGGATTCCTCAAGTATAAAATTGCCTCAACAAAGCTAAGATTTCATAAGTTCTCTTCAATAATCAAGTCTTTGATATCCTTTCCTTTTCTGGTGAGGCAGTCTACGAAATAGTTTAGGGTCAAATGTATGACAACGGTAGATATTGAGAGTACTTTTAGCTTGTCTGTGGCTTTGGGGTTGGTGTTTAACTCAGTGGTGTCTCAGAGGGGGCAGACTACGAGATATTCAGAGGTAGAGACTGACAATGCTAATTAACTTGGCTTGTCTTTAAGCAACCCCCCTGGCACATGGAGGCACAAGCATGACAGCTGATCGCCTCAGGGAATTCTGAACACACTCTATCACACTGTCACTGTTACCAGGCACTGCATTCTGTCAGTGATCAGACAATCACAGTCCGCTGAGTCATGAAAGGATGTTAAATGTCTGTGTACGTGTCTTGTGGTACACGTATTTGCATCAGATGGGGAATCAGTCAGATTGAATCATAGCACAGAACATCTTACTCAACAAAACAACTACTAGTATGTCACAGCCCTCCACTATGATTTCTTGTATATGTCTTTTATCAAAACAGTTGTATAGCTTCAAGTGCTAATTAGCCTATGGCCATATTTTGAAAGAAATAGCTTCTTTCTGATTACAGGGTCATTCTTGTTATTCAGTACATTTTCATGTCACTGTAATATACAGTGTCTTAATCTACTTAAGTATTAAAATATTAAACGTTTAAACAAATTTCAAAAATGGAATTAGTTTCTTTATTTACATCCCGTTAACTTTCTTGTCATTGTGTAAGATATAATTAATGATACAAATAAGAAAGGCTGATAAACCCTAAATATTAATTGAAATGTTTCCTTACATTACAACACAAGCATACTATTTTGTAAAATTTAAAGGGTCAATTTACAGCAAAAAAGAAAGAAATACTCATTCCAATATTTTAAACACTGTCACTTGACCTTTATATCATTATCATAATAATGATATATAATGACACATAATGAACTGTGGAAATATGAAAAAAATTAAGTTTACTTAAATGTAACAGGTCAAATAAATATTGTGTCAAAAAAAGAGACATTTGTTTCTTATATTACTTTGGGTTCATTCATCACACTGAAATTAGGGTCAAGATGAGCACAATGCATTTTGGGAAACTGCTCTGTTGAATACTGAATATTTTGGCAAAAGTAGTTGGTCATTCAAGTATTAATGCATACAGAAAATGTGTTTATGCACAGTAAACATACTACTTACTGCAGAGACAGTCAAATGAATATGTAGTATGCTATTCTGAACATAGATAAAACCTAATTATCAAAACACAGAAGCAGTGCAAAAACAAATCATAACAAATAACAAATAACCATCTGCATTCCAAAACACACATTCAATGTTCAAGTCAAGCCAATTTTGCTTCTATAGCACTTTTCACAATACGCAATGTTTCAAAGTAGCTTTGCAGACAATCATGATGTTTTATTATATCTTAATATTGTCATACCTTATAGTGTGTCCTTCATACTTACTTTCAAATAATGCCAAAATGCCCTTGAGCACAGAGGTTCACAGGAAAAAGCATAAAGCACAAACTACCACCTTACACCTTTAGTTTTATGTAGGTAATCAAGCCATCATTGATTGCCTCTCACTCAGCTAAACTACAGGTTCCTCTTGAAATCTCTTACTGCAGCTCTTCAGGTTCAACTACCACTGGAGCCTCAGACAAAAGGCTAAACATGCTCCATTATTAACCTGTTATCTCCATGTAGCCCAAAGATCAATCTGGCTTGGTACAGCTTAGCAATTGTAAAGTAATATAGCTCAATAATTGGGGGCTTGTACAGAACAGACAGAACAGAATAAATGAACAACAGCTGCAGTGTCAAATTAGGTGAATCCATGAACTTTGTTAAATTGAATGCTTTCAAATGTGTAATTAATCTTAAAATTAATATCTGCACCCAAATTTCAAAAAGTTTAACTGACTGTAAAAAGACTATAGCTATAGCAACCTTTGCAGAAATTTGAGAATGCAACACATTTTAAAATGCAATGATGCATGAAATCAAGCTTGGGTAGCTAAAAGCATCTGCCTTCACAAACTTGCTTAAAAGGGTCATGATTTGAGATATCATATTTTCCTTGATCTTTTGAAAGTTTCGTAATTTAAGACGTCCTCGTTAGTCCAAAAACAGCTTTTATTGAAACCAAGCTCCGAAAACTACTCGTTTCGGATTTTGTCACATTATGACCTAATAGTGGGGCGAAAGACCACCTCTGCAGAATCAGATCAACGCCTACTTCTACATCATCGCGTCTTTGGAGAGAAACAGGATCACTGGACTAAAAATAACATTACCTTCCAAAGGATCCTAATGCTAGGAAAATGGCTATATATTTTCAACTATGTGAATGTCTCATTGGAGAATTGTTTGTTTGTTCGGCAAATCATGTCTACAAAATGATTACAGTGGCTCAATCTTCAGTTTTTTGTGCGCAAAAAAAACAAAAAAAGCGACGAGAATACTTTTTGTGCGTAAAACTCCCCAAAAATAACGACTTTATTTCAACTATTCATTTCCTTCTCTCTGGGCCTCAAGTCAGTTCACTAGTGTAATAGCGTAAGGGCTTCTATTGTTGTACGTCACACGTAGGCTCACTATTGGCCGACGCTGGTCGTGTGTGAAACACAGAAACACTACGCTGTTACACTAGTGAACTCACTCGAAGCCCACGGAATAGTCTAAATGAAGTTGTTATTTTTGGGGGGTTTTATGCACAAAAAGTATTCTCATCGCTTGATAAACTTAAGATTGACCCACAGTAGTCACTTGGACTATTTTAACGATGTCTTTAATACGTTTTCGGGGAACAAGTTTCAATCCCTTAGAAGCCTATGGAGGAGTGATCCAGCGCTCAGATTTAATCAAAAATATCTTTGTGGCGAGCAGGAGGAGGCCGAGGGACGTGAGAGAACGGCGCGAGGCCGGTGGTGTGATTGTTAATGAATGACACCTGCGAGACGCACCGGTCTCGATCTCCACAGTCGTCACTCCTCCTTTATGCTTCCGCTCCTCCATGAGAGATGCGAGACCCGTGCGTCTCACAGGTGTCATTCATTAACAATCACACCACCGGCCTCGCGCCGTTCTCTCACGTCCCTCGGCCTCGTCCTGCTCGCCACAATCTTAATTTGTGTTTCCGAAGATGAACGAAAGTCTCATGGGGTTGGAACAACATGAGGGTGAGTAATTACTGACAGAATTTTCATTTGTGGGTGAACTATCCCTTTAAGTAGAATGGTTTAGAACGCAGCTCATACAACAGCATTGTAAATCGATCTGTTTTATAAAAGTCAAAAGCAAAACGAGTGTTCGATCTCGACTGAACTCAGTAAAAGAGTGTCACCTTCTTTAGCTGCTCCCTTCTGTTTTATGTAGTTCTGCTTTGCTTCTGCAAATGATGAAATGTTACGCTCAGTTCAATGCCAGTGGCGGATTCGTGCCCTATCCGGAAGTTCAAATGCTCCCATGTGTGATTCATCCTGGCGCAGACGCCAGATTTAGAAATGTTCTTTTGCATGTCGGGTAAATAATACTTGCTGTTATGCATTTAGTTTAGTCACATTACAATACACCGTTCAAGCTTTACACTTCCATCAAAACCATTTAGTAGTTGTTCACAGCAACCACAAAAAAAATCAGGCAGTGTTTCATGTGGGTGTATTAGCATTTATAATGTGCTCACTCTGTGTAAATAAGTTATGAATACATTTGAATATGTATTTGCAGCTTTGACTCGCATGCTTTGTGACAGCTTCACTGAGCCACACACCTGGACACATTAACTGTTGCCTGCCACGGCCACACGCAAGGTAACTTTAAGAACAAAATTACAGCCAAACATTTCACACTTGATATTATTAATTGTTTTTCATTTCATTTCCCAAATCAGGCCAGCAGAATTTCTTCGGAGATGAGAGATGAGAGATTACAGGAAGGTGAAAACGTAATCAAGCGACTGAAATGAAGAGCAGAATGGATTACTCGCTGTCCTTTTGCTCTCCTGGAACTGCCCTCAATTATCCTGCAAGTCTGGAAGTTGTTCCCCAGAAGAGAAGTCAATTATTTAATGAAGCCCTAAATTGGATGAATCATTTGCATAACCAGAACATTTAATTAGGAAACACTTGGTTGTTTTTTGAGAAGAAGTGTGGGATTCTGAATTAAAATTCAGAGGGCAGGTGTAATCGTGGGATTGCGGTCCACTGGGAATGTAGTGTTTGCAGTTCATCATTGTTCATTCATAAAGGACAAAAAGAGGGATGTGTTCTTTAATGTTGTATTCACTTTGAGATTTTATTAAAAGATTATTTTTACTAATGAATCGTTCCCTGTAAAAGCTCTAGTCGAAAACAACTCGTTTTCCCTGAGGATGCCACGTAAACTCTATTTTTCACATGCGTACTTTGTGATTTTAATCTTGTCCGAAACAAACAAGTTTTTACTGAAAGTTCTCAAAAATGACCTTCTGTTTTGGGCACCTCTGAGAAATCTAAACCTGTCAGAATAGAAATTATGTTGGAATAATATTTATTTATTTTTACAATGCTTCTCTTTTATTTTGACTTTCGTAGAATACTGTAGTTAAGGCTAAATTTACTGTTGCACTGATTTATGTACTTTCATTATGGAATTAGACATACTTCCATCAAATAATCCTGTGAAACTTTAATAATAATAAGAAGAAGAAATGTTTCTTGAGCAGCAAATCATCATATTAGAATGATTTCTGAAGGATCATGTGACACTGAAGACTGGAGTAATGATGCTGAAAATTCAGCTTTGATCACAGGAATAAATGACATTACAAATTATATTCAAATAATAAAATAAAAAAAATCAATATGTAATAATATTTCAAGATTTTAATCAAATAAATACAGCCTCGGTGAGCATAAAAGACTAAAAACCATTAAAGTCTTACTGAACCCAAACTTTTGAATGATAGTATGCACACATCTATATTAAGGCATCCCATAACATCTAAATCCTGAATCTCATATTAATCCTAAATACAAAGATCCCAATTCCCTTCCAAACAGTAGTATATGAAATGACAGACATCCTATGTTAATAACTATAATTCATATGTCATTTAGAAAACCAATCCCATCCAAACAGCTTTTCTGTCACAAACCGTCGGTTCTAAATAGGTACATTTCAAATGAATTTTCAAATCCAATGTCAGCCCTAAGTAAATGAGAGCTGAGACGGCATATGTTGCTGTCTTTCTACGTAAAGCCAAACGCTCTCGGACAGCTTTATTAAGAAAGAAGCGAGACAATCAAGCGATCTTGACACGGCTGTCTCAGAGTAGGTCGCTGGATCTAGCCATGTCTCTGGAAATATTAAGCTACATTGCACATTTATTTTGGGAAAGGACACCCGGGAGGGTCTGTCTTCTTAATTTAGGTACTTCTTTCTTAATTTATATATTTATTTACCTGCTTTTTTTCCCTGCAGGAAACATCTTTTTCATGGTTACACCCCCGTTGGTCACGGAGAAGGCTTGATTATTAGGATTACTGATGATTACTGTGATGCACGACAGGGGTTTGGGAGGAGAGCTGCAGCCTTCGGGCACTTCTGTTCCACTACCACAACCTCCTCCTCATCCTCATCCTCATCTTCATCCTGTGGCACATCACAGCATTGATGTGATTGGCTGTGACACGCCAAGGCCTCTGGATGTGATGTGAATCAACAGAGCACCCGCGACAAAGCAGGAAACGCTGCCGTTCAGAACGGTCTCCGTTACCGAATGTCTCAGCATACGCCATCAACAAAGCAAGGCTGTTTTCTCTGAGGAGTGCATCCACAAAGAAAATAAACTGTATACTATATGTATATATATATATATATATATATATATATATATATATATATATATATATATATATATATATATATATATATACACACACGTACACAGTGCCTAGCATAAGGTAACACACTCATGCTAAAGTTGACTAAAAAGAGGAATTAAAAATCATCTTTTGGAAATTGATCTTAATGCCTTAATTTAAAAAATGAGGAAAAAAAAATCGACCTTTAAGGACACCAATTTTCTTTGTGAATGAATAATGTATCGTAAATAAATAAATGTTGTTCCTTAAAATACAGGTTGCATAAGTCAGGACACCCCTATGTTAAATTCCCATAGAGTCAGGCAGATTTTTATTTTTAAAGGCCAGTTATTTCATGGATCCAGGATAATATGCATCCTGATAAAGTTCCCTTGGCCTTTGGAATTAAAATATCCCACATCATCACATTCCTTTCACCATACCTAGAGATTGGCATGGGGTACTTTCCATAAGATCATCTCTCAATGCAAATCAAATCAGCTATTAGCCTAACTGAAATAACACCATGCCAATTTCCAAAAGATGATTTTTTATTCCTCTTTTTAGTCAACTTTAGCATGGGTGTGTTCACTTATGCTATCCACTGTGTGTGTGTGTGTGTGTGTGTATATATATATATATATATATATACACACACACACACACACACACACACACACACACACACACACACACACACAAAAAAATGCTGGGTTGTTTCGATTTTAAATTTTAAACTACATTTTTAACCCAACATTTGGATATGATAGATAGATACATGCTTTTGTGCCTCTTTGCTTTTCAGAGCCATTTTCCCTGAGGATGCCACGTAAACTCACAGACATAGGCCACCTTGTGATTGTAATCCTGTCCAAATCCAAACAAGTTTTTCCTCACACAAAAACTAAAACTTCTCAAAATTACCTTGTGTTTTGGGCTCCTCTGAGAAATCGAATCGTGACATTATTATTTGGGACTGTGCGGGTTTTTTATCGCCCCGTCCGCTCTGAAAATAAATGAAAGTTGCAACTCTGTGCCTGTGACGTTTAATACAGTATTATATTGTTATATATACAAATACACACAAAAACAATAATACTGTGAAATATCATTACAATTTAACATAATTGTTTTCAATTGTAATATGTAATTTATTCCTGTGATCAAAGCTGAATTTTCAGCATCATTACTCCAGTCTTCAGTGTCACATGATCCTTCAGAAATCATTCTGATTTGCTGCTCAAGAAACAGTTCTGATTATTATCAATGTTGAAAACATTTGTGCTGCTTAATATTTTTGTGGAAACCATGATAAAAAAAATACTCAGGATTCTTTGATGAATAGAAAGTTCAAAAGAACAGCATTTATTTGTAATAGGATTCTTTTGTACCATTATACATGTACTGCCTCTTTTGATCAATTTAATACTGTTATTCAGCAGGGATTTATTAATTTCTTCTTTTAAAAAAAATGCATACTGACCTCAGACTTTTGAACGGTAATGTATAGTGCATTATAGTAATATTATAACAATTGTAAGTTTTAATGGTGTTTCATATGCTTTTATCCTGGAAACCATGCAAACATCAAATAAAACATGAATTTACATCAGAATAAAAAAAAAAATTCAGAGAGGGGGCTTTAGTCCACCACACAGCACTGTAACAAAGCCATGTTGTTCTTTTAAACTAACATTGTTAACTCATTGAGCCCACCTACACTGCGTGGGCGCGCTGCAAACTCTCAAAAGCACCTTGCCTCTAAACTACTAATGAAAAATAACTTTATCATCAGAGTTTATGATATATGATACAACTGTGCATCTTGTTCCCTCATTAGCGTCATAAGCGCTGATGCTCAGACTCCCTGACGTACTTATTCTGCTGTGCAGATAATTCTACATTATTAGGTGAGGGAGAACACGAGCCACCCTGGTGTTTGTAGCGGAGGATTGGATCATAACCTGCTGTCTCAGGCTGATTCTGCGGCCCGGAGCCAAGCATCCTTCAGGTCTTCTGAACATATGAGTGTTTGTTTGTGTAGCATCCGATTGTTCTATTCTATCCGGTCTCTTGTCGAGAAAAACACTGCGCCACTGCATTCAGGTTGACTTTTCAATTCAATTTCAATTTCATGTGCTTTGGTGGAATGATAAAACTGCACATTGCCAAAGTATCACGAAAGCTGTGAACAATTAAAGGTGCAAAATAAAAAAGAGGTAAGTTAAAATTAAATTAAACAATTAAATAAATAATACAATTAAATGAAACTATAAAAAAAATGTTTTTAAATAATAATAAAATGGCACACCTCTACACGACAAATTCAAGGTATCATTCACGAATGGTGTGGGGCAAGTTAAGTGCTTTAAAAGTTACGAAAATCGGCCAACCCTTAATATGGGCCTAGGCAAGTGACACTAATAAAAATAATGAAAAATAACAATGTACTAACAATGTAAAAAAAATTCTGTACTACATTTCTGCACTCCAAACAGAGGGTTAAATAAATAAATATTTCCACAAATATTTGCCAATTATATGCTGCTTGCAAATAGCATGTTTTATCAGAATACTGGTACTTTGGAATGATAAATAAATGACATACCGATAACACAAAATAACAGATGATAACAGTGAAGAGTTTACTTAATTTAACAAAAGGAATAAATTAGGGAAGTAACATTGATTAAACAATAGTAGTTAAGAAAAAACCTAAGATAAAACTAAGAACTGAAGGTCAGTACTGTCTCCTTTTCTGTCTTTTATTTCCATAATTTATGTTGCTTTCCATCACAGATCCCATCTCTTTTGTACTCCCTCACTCTCTTTCCTCCAACACTCCCAATGCTTTCTTTTCTACTCACATATTCTCTCTCCCTCTCTCTCTCTCCCTGTCTCCCTCTCTCCCTCTCCCTCTCTCTCTCTCTCTCTCTCTCTCTCTCTCTCTCCCTCTCTCTCTCAGTCTGTGTGGACAGAGATTTACAGTGACAGTTTAATGAATCCAGCATTTCTTAATGCTCAGTGTGTCCTAGTGGCAGGAACGCTGACCCCCCTCAACCCCCCTCAGTCTTCCATGTGCATGTTGCGCTTCATATGCAGTTGGGCTGGGAAGCATCTAAATGAATCATAACTCAAACATATCAATGTTATTAAAGACTTCCCAAGCGTCCCCTGAGCTCTTTGAGCAAGTAATGCTCAATAATCGTGTAGCTTTTAAATTTAAGTCGTAGCTAAATTGCCTTACTTACAAAAACAGCACCCAAAAAATATGAAGACTATCCTTACATGGCATTACGTGTGTAATCTGTATACAGTATATATATAATATATATATATATAGATATATATATATATATATATATATATATATATATATATAATATATATATATATATATATATATATATATATATATATATATATAGATATAGATTTATATATATAGATATATACTTCTTATGCTGTCCATCGATTTCGAAGATGACGTCACTTCTAGGATGCATTATTGGAGTGTTGGTGCAACCGCTGCTGACGGCGGTGCCATTGAAGGTGACTGTGAAGCCCAATCAGAGAGCCACATGTCCTACTGCAGTAATGACAAGTGAATGCTGATTCTGGGTGTGGATATAATTGTGGCTGTGCGCGTTTAAGTCTGCGCTGATGTAGCTCGGTTCTATGTTGAGCACGCTTTAATTCGATCTGTTGGGCCCCCAGATCACATGCAGAACTCCATGCCTGACGGTTGGCAGCTTTTGTTTCCAGAACTCCAGGGCTGATGCCACAGCTTTTCAGGGTCTCCTTGAGATGATCCTTGTATCGACGCTTCTGACCCCCAGGTCTCCTGTTGGCTGCATGTATCCGTCCAAAGAGGACTT
The DNA here is from genome assembly GCF_051911475.1 of Siphateles boraxobius. NCBI lineage: Eukaryota > Metazoa > Chordata > Actinopteri > Cypriniformes > Leuciscidae > Siphateles > Siphateles boraxobius. The sequence continues at coordinate 18,692,177 of NW_027508855.1, read as the reverse complement.
GCCGGGGAAGGCGGTGGGAGGGCATGCGGATAACGTGTCCGATCCATCACAGTTGCCGCTTAGCAAGGATTGCTTCCATGCAGCTGGAGTTGGTGCGCTGGAGGATGTCCGTGTGGGAGATTTTGTCTTTCCATGTGACACCTAGTATACGCTGCAAACATCTGATATGAAAACCCTCAAGACACCGAATATGCCTGCGGTAGGGAGTCCATGCTTCTGCACCAAACAGTAGGGTGGAAACGCAGACTGCCTGGTAAACGGCCGCTTTGGTGAAAGTACGGAGATCTTTATTACCAAAGACTCGAGCTCGAAGTCTGCCAAAGGCAGAGGAGGCGAGATTAATGCGTGCCTGGATCTCGCTGTCTATGAGGCAGGTGGGTGTTAAAATGCTTCCAAGGTAGCTGAAGTGCTGAACAACCTTTACTGGTGAACCATGAATATAGAATTCAGGGGGTGTGGAGGTAGGGACCATGGTCTGTACAATGATCTCTGTCTTTTGAATGTTAACTTGTAAGCCACAAGCTTGATAGACTGCGCATACAACATCAAGGGTGTGCTGCATTGCGGTAGGAGTGTGGGCTAGGAGGGCACAGTCATCGGCATATTGCAGTTCATGAATTGTGAGAGTAGTGCACTTGGTGATGGCTTGCAGGCGGCGAAGGTCAAAGAGGTTCCTGTCCAGACGAAACTGCAGGCAAACACCCTCATCGGGGCTGAGGGAATTGCGGGAGAGGAGGGTGACTGCTGCCAGGAAGAGGTTGAAGATCACTGGCGCCAGTACACACCCCTGTTTCACTCCTACCTGCACAGGAAAGGAGGGAGATTGAGATGTACCCACAGTCACACAAGCCTGCATGTCAAAATGAAACTGTTGTAGAATGTACAGAAATCTTGGTGGGACCCCAAACTTCTCCAGAATGACCCAGAGGACTTGACGGTCAATGGTGTCAAAAGCCTTTGCCAGGTCGATGAAGGCAATGAACAGGTCTTTGTTTTGTTCTCTGGCCTTCTCTTGCATGTGGCGCAGGACAAAGATCATGTCGGAGGTGGAGCGATCCTTCCTGAAGCCGCACTGTGACTCAGGAAGGATCCTTTCTGTGATGCTCTTGGTAAGACGGGACAGCATGACCCTCGTTAATACTTTCCCTGCCACAGAGAGCAGGGATATGCCACGACTGTTACCACAGATGGACTTGTCACCTTTTTTCTTGTGAATGGTAACAATGTGTGAGTCTTTCCAGCCTTGAGGAACAGTTTTTTGTGCCCATACTATCTGGATAAGTTGGTGGAGGGTTTTGGTGAGCAGGTACCCGCCTTTCTTTAGAGCTTCTGCAGGGATTCCATCAGGACCAGCAGACTTATTGTCCTTGAGGCTTCGTACTGATGTGAGGACTTCTGAGAACTCGGGTGGGTCATCAAGCTCATGTACAAGTGGAAGCATTGGGAGGCGCTGCAGGACAGTGGGGTCGGTCGGATTATTTTGATTGAGAAGGGTGTTAAAATGCTCAGCCCAATGCACAAGAATTTCTTGTTTGTCCTTATGCAGAACTGTACCATCTGCAGATCTGATAGGGGTGATTCTACGTTTTTGGGGTCCATATAGTGATTTTATTGCATCGTAGAAGGCTTGAGAGTTGTTGGTGTCCGCATAGCCTTGGATTTCATGGGCTTTCCTAAGCCACCAATCATTCTCCATTATGCGAAGCCGGCGTTGCACCTCAGCACGGATATTACTCCAGTGTGAGCGCAAAGAGGGAGATTGTGGATTGGAGAGGTGAGCACTGAAGGCTTTACGCTTCTCCTCCAGAAGGACCAATATTTCGGGGCAGCTATCGTCAAACCAGTCCTGGTGACGCTTAGAAGTGAAACCAATTGTGTCAGTAGCGGCTTGTTGTATGGCTGAGCTAAAATTAGCCCATACGCTTTCCGCTGTATTGTGTAGGGGATGAATGAAAACAGAGGAAAGGTTATTAGCCAAGCAGCGACGGTACGTAGCAATGACATCAGGGGATTTTAGGGCTCGGAAGTTGAGCCGCCTTGAGGGTTGATGCCTAGTGTGTTGGGGTCGGACCTTTAGGTGTATCTTGGATCTGATCAGCCGATGATCTGTCCAGCACTCCGCACCACGCATTGCTCGGGTAATGGAGATTTCATGTAGATCTTGTTGCCGGGTAATTATGTAGTCGAGTAGGTGCCAGTGTTTGGATCTGGGGTGCATCCATGATGCTTTATATTTGTTTTTCATTTGGAAAATTGTGTTGGTTATGACCAGTTTGTGCTCAGAGCAGAGGGAAAGGAGTCGCAGACCATTCCTGTTTATGTTGCCTAATCCATGTTTCCCAATTACCCCAGACCAGAGCATGTTGTTGGAGCCTACTCTGGCATTGAAGTCTCCCATAAGCACAAGTTTATCAGTGTGAGGAATTTTAAGGAGAGCTGCGTCGAGAGACTCGTAGAAGACATCTTTGATGCTTTCTTCAGCATCCAGAGTTGGCGCATAAGCACTTAGCAATGTTGCATAGCGACCCTTTGCAAGAGGAATGCGCCAAGTCATCAGCCGCTCACTGATTCCCACAGGAGACTCTGGAATGTTCAGGAGCAGTCTGCTCTTGATAGCAAAACCTACTCCATGTATACGGCGGGTATCTTCTGGAAGACCCTTCCAGAAGAAGTTGTATCCTTGCCCGACTTCTATTAGGGAGTCCTCTCCTGCGAGCCGGGTCTCACTCAAAGCTGCAATGTCAATATTGTACTTTTTAAGCTCGCTCGCAACCAGGGCAGTGCGTCTGCGGGGTCTGTCAGTTCCAATCTTCACATCAAGAAGTGTGCGTACGTTCCATGTAGCCAGGTTTAGTAGTTTAGAACTATATTTATATTTTCGACCGCGTAATGGGATGCCTTGGCGACTGCGGTGGGCCGCCCAGGAGTGTAGGGAACAGGCAATGTTTGGGTCACCTTTTCTAGACCCTCCCCCCGGCAGGGAGTGAGCAGTGCGGACCCTAAAGAGGGCTGCTCAGTCGCACAAGAAGCTGCCGAAGGTGGACGCTGTTCCAACCCGTCCACGCAGCGACCATCACGTTTGTGCCGCCTCCGTGCAGGGCTCAGGCTAGAGGCTGCCAGTCTGATCCAAGACCTGCCCCCGTCGCATTTGCCCTGTCGCCGAAGGACTTGTACGGTAAAGTGACAGCATGCGCAAAGAATGGATTTAATGTGAAGAGAGGGGTGCGCAGACCCTATCTCCACAGCTTCACTCCAAAATCCATTTTCCAGTGGCAGGAGATGAACTCTAGACAACCGGATGGACGGTGGAATTGCAGGGGGCTGCCAGGTCTCTGTCCTTTGTTGAGCCTGCCTCTCGCGTGTCCCCAACGCGGCCTTGTCTTGAGGAGATGAAATGCTCACGGAAGACAACCCACAGGGCAGTGGGGGCAGCAGTCTTAGATAATGGCGGACTGAACTCGCCATGTCGAGGAGTATCATTGGCATAAATTGAGTTTTAACAGCGGATCTAGTGATGCCACTCGACTAGTCCCTCCATACCTGATAGATCTCCGCTGTTGGTCCACGGCTACTTATTCGACTGGGGACCATCACACGGAGCCCCCAGCTTATTTCGTCGCTTACCTTCATATCTGAAGGGTTGTCCATTATCCCCCACCTATGGACGTGGTTGGTAGCGGTCAGCTCTGCCCCAACATATATATATACACACACACACACACACACAGACACACAAAATGGACAGCATCTAAAACCAGTATTTATTTATTCATAGCTTTAGAAAAAAAAATCTTGTATTATATTTATATTGTTAATATATTTGAAATGTTACATTTTATATACACTCACCTAAAGAATTATTAGGAACACCATACTAATACTGTGCTTGACCCCCTTTCGCCTTCAGAACTGCCTTAATTCTACGTGGCATTGATTCAACAAGGTGCTGAATGCATTCTTTAGAAATGTTGGCCCATATTGATAGGATAGCATCTTGCAGTTGATGGAGATTTGTGGGATGCACATCCAGGGCACAAAGCTCCCATTCCACCACACCCCAAAGATGCTCTATTGGGTTGAGATCTGGTGACTGTGGGGGCCATTTTAGTACAGTGAACTCATTGTCATGTTCAAGAAACCAATTTGAAATGGGTACATGGTGGCCATAAAGGGATGGACATGTTCAGAAACAATGCTCAGGTAGGCCGTGGCATTTAAACGATGCCCAATTGGCACTAAGGGGCCTAAAGTGTGCCAAGAAAACATCCCCCACACCATTACACCACCACCACCAGCCTGCACAGTGGTAGCAAGGCATGATGGATCCATGTTCTCATTCTGTTTACGCCAAATTCTGACTCTATCACCTGAATGTCTCAACAGAAATCGAGACTCATCAGACCAGGCAACATTTTTCCAGTCTTCAACTGTCCAATTTTGGTGAGCTCTTGCAAATTGTAGCCTCTATTTCCTATTTGTAGTGGAGATGAGTGGTACCCGGTTGGGTCTTCTGCTGTTGTAGCCCATCCGCCTCAAAGGTTGTGCGTGTTGTGGCTTCACAAATGCTTTGCCGCATACCTTGGTTGTAACGAGTGGTTATTTCAGTCAAAGTTGCTCTTCTATCAGCTTGAATCAGGCGGCCCATTCTCCTCTGACCTCTAGCATCAACAAGGCATTTTCGCCCAAAGGACTGCTGCGTACTGGATGTTTTTCCCCTTTCACACCATTCTTTGTAAACCCTAGAAATGGTTGTGCATGAAAATCCCAGTAACTGAGCAGATTGTGAAATACTCACACCGGCCCGTCTGGCACCAACAACCATGCCACGCTCAAAATTGCTTAAATCGCCTTTCTTTCCCATTCTGACATTCAGTTTGGAGTTCAGGAGATTGTCTTGACCAGGACCACACCCCTAAATGCATTGAAGCAACTGCCATGTGATTGGTTGATTAGATAATTGCATTAATGAGAAATTGAACAGGTGTTCCTAATAATCCTTTATGTGAGTGTATATATATAATAGTAAAATGTAACATTTCAAATATATTAACAATATAAATGTTATATATGTTATATATATATATTTATATGTTATATATATATATATATATATATATATATATATTAAAAAATAAATTAAATATTATGTATATGAATCATACAGTGTATATTATCTCATTTATTAAATACAATAAAATCAAATTCCATTATTTAATATTCTATAAACAAAGTTTTATGTTTTAGAAGCTGTCAATATGGTAATAATGTATGTGTGAAAATGTATGAGTGCTAGACTTTATATACAGTGTATATATACAGTATAACACCCTGCTATTTTGCAAGTTCTCCCACTTGGAAATCACAGAGGGGTCTGAAATTGTCATCGTAGGTGCATGTCCACTGTGAGAATAAAAAAAATATCCAGAAATCACAATATATGATTTTTTAACTATTTATTTGTATGATACAGCTGCAAATAAGTATTTGAACACCTGTCTATCAGCTAGAATTCTGACCCTCAAAGACCTGTAACGCCGGGTTCACACCGGACGCTGAAACGCCAGTTTCGGAGTCTGGTCTATTTTTTTTGCGAGCGATCGGCGTCAATTCCGGCAGGAAGTTACACCAAGAAACACTCGACCATCCGGTCAATTGTCAAAATATAAGCAATTTTCAAATTAAAATACCCTATAATCAAAACATATAGGGCAAGGGCTCTCCTCCTCTCTACTCGCACTGGGAAACAGGAAGAGGAAAATAGATGTAATAAATTTGAAGAGAGGATGTATATTTCAACGGTATACACTATATAACTGTCTACCATATTCTCTCTCTGGCTGCGTGTGTGTCTCGACAACGGATTAATGAAAGAAGTGTACAAACTTCTTGGTTACAGAAACATGGTGTATTTATATTATGAGGTTATTTACTTACCAATGATGTAAAAAAATAGCTCTGAATAAACAACAACTGAGCAGAAGCGCTTGACGCTTATTTTCCGTTCCGCGTCGCTTCAGCGTCCGGTGTGAACCCGGCGTTAGTCTGCCTTTAAAATGTCCTCCACTCCATTTATTATCCTAAATTAGATGCACCTGTTTGAGGTCGTTAGCTGCATAAAGACACCTGTCCACCCAATACAATCATTAAGAATCCAACTACTAACATGGCCAAGACCAAAGAGATGTCCAAAGACACTAGAGACAAAATTGTACACCTCCACAAGGCTGGAAAGGGCTACGGGGAAATTGCCAAGCAGCTTGGTGAAAAAAGGTCCACTGTTGGAGCAATCATTATAAAATTGAAGAAGCTAAACATGAATGTCAATCTCCCTCGGATTGGGGCTCCATGCAAGATCTCACCTCGTGGGGTCTCAATGATCCTAAGAAAGGTGAGAAATCAGTCCAGAACTACATGGGAGGAGCTGGTCAATGACCTGAAAAGAGCTGGGACCAACGTTTCCAAGGTTACTGTTGGTAATACAGACAATGTAAATCTTACAGGTTAGCATTTCTACACTGGATGAGAGCGTCACACTATGACAAACCAAAACTAAATCACACTCATTATAATTAATGAAGCGGTCTACAATACTGAACATTATGGCACAGATATAAACTGTATAGCAGAATCTCATACCGTCCAGCTCTAATCAAAACTGTATGTCTATGGGATGTGGGAAAAGAGCCAAAAAGCTTTGTGAAGAGAAAATGTTTGAGTCCTCATTGAGGTTGGCATTGATGCATCCACACCGGTGTTCAACAAAGACAGGAGTGCATTTCAGTTTCAGCATATGCTATTCACCACACACATCTAATATTCAGTGTTAAAATGCTCAGTTAATAGTGCATTACAGTCACTCATTCATGGAGAAAGCTTTGAATTGTGTCTGGGAAGGGAGGGCGCATGCTGCAGATAGAATTGTTATGTAAAAGTGTGTCAGATTGGATTGGTGAAGCATGGCTAACTTTATTGGACAAGACTCTGCGAGCAGAGAGACGGGGAGAAAGGTAGACGCAGCGAGATATATTTAGAGGGATGCCAAAGTGAGGCGAGACAGGAGAGAAAGAGAAGACAGCAGGGGAAAAGAAGGAGAAACACCCCATGCCATGCGCGGTATAAAGACGCCATGCTTAGAGTTTAGTGAAGTGGCAAATCATGGAAGACTCTTTTGTTTTTATTGCTTGTATGTTTATAAACTACATCAGAGACCAAAACGGATTCATTTTGCACTTTTAAAATAAAGGCTAGTAACAGGGTTGGAATGAAACCTTTTAAAGAAGATGTTACATCCTCATATCCATCCGTTTAGTTTGACCAATGGTAGACGAGGGGAGTATTTGAAATCAGTCCATATCTTTGCAAATCATTTTGATGACACTACTGGCACAGAAACAACACATTTCACCTTCAACTTGGTAAAGCAACTATATGTTCTGGTGCTTCAAAGACTCTCATTTCCTCAGTTAATGGATGAAAACCAGAACCAGCATCCAAAATGGCTTTGGTGAGTATATACAACGTAGTCACTATTTTTTGCAAATTTATAATGTACACTCACATTAAGATATTTGGGGTCAGTGGGATGTGTTTATGTTTTTGAAAGAAGTTTCTTTTGCTCACCAAGGCTGCATTTATTTGATCAAAAATACATTTAAAACAGTAATAATGTGAAATATTACTACAATTTAAAATAACTGTTTTCTATTGTAATATATTGTAAAAAGTCATTTATTCCTGTGATCAAAGCTGCATCATTACTCCAGTCTTCAGTGTCACATGATCCTTCAAAAATCCTTCTAATATGATGATTTGCTGCCCAAGAAACATTTATTATTATTATCAATGTTGAAAACAGTTATACTGCTTGATATTTTTGTGGAAACCACATTATTTGATGAATAGAAAGTAAAAAAAAAAAATCTTTGTAACATTAAAAATGTCTTTACACGTTTTATCAATTCAATGCACCCAAGCAGAATATTAAAGTATTAATTTCTTTGGAAAAAAAAATGACTCCAAACTTTTTGAAAGGTACAGTCACATTTACCGTTGCTCTGTGAAATTTCGCAGGTGAAATCCAGTATTTTACTCGTACTAAAGATGCACTAGTCCTCGACAAGAGACATAAACAAGAAACAGTGAGACATAAACAATCGAAATAAAACTGAGGTTCGACAAAACAACGTCTTAAAATTCTATAAACACTCAAGTCTCAGTTAAGCTGAAGTGCTCAAAAAGGCCATAGGTAAACCAATATCCTTTAAAGAGGTCTTACATGTCCCCCTGTGGTGAAAATCAATCTTTTAATGTTGTTCATATGTCCATGTGGTGTTTTTAATATGCTTTAAGACAAACCATGTGTAAATTCATAAGTTAACAGCATTGTTGAGTATTTTCTCCTTAAAACTGCAGTGAACCAAAGACAGTCTCAAAAACACGGTTTGAAATCGCTGGTGTTTCTGATGTCACAAACAACCTTGTAACCAATCAGATCAACGTGTGATCGTCAACAAGTGGATCTCTGAGTGAGTGGAGGCGGGGCTCATTTGCATATTCATAGAACCGCGTATACTAATTGAGACAAGGGTGTCAAGCTACATTCAAGCTATTTTAAGGCATGGAGTTTTTTTTCAAGGAAAAAAAACGTTTAAATATGTAATTTTGGTGATCAAAGATGAGTTTTAAGGGATACAATTATTGACTACAGGGGTAAAGTGAAAGTAAAATTCAAAGTTAAAAAAAAAGTGCTGGTTTCGGCCTCATCACTGGTTGCAGTCATGTCCTCATCTCATATATGAAACTCCTGCCATTCAGCAACTTGCTTACATACTCGCGTAAAGTAAAAGTAAAGTAAAGTTGTCTAGTTTGGGCGAGTAAGGGCAAAACGCACAAGATATAGTGCCTTCAATGTCCTGTAGATGGTGATATCAATTTTGTAGCAGAAATAAACACAGAAAAGTACATATACTTACATATACACAAGTCAAGTAGAGAGTAAGAGATGCTAATATCTTCAAAGTACAAAGTAGCCAATAAGATACTTAAGTACAGTATTATACATACATTAGGGCTATATTTACTCAAATATTTCACTCCACTGTTTAATACCAGGTGTAAATAACAACATATCTTAACTGTGCTCAGAAAAAGATATGAATCCCAGGGTCATAACAAACCTAAAAACCCAATTATAAATGGTTCTTTTTTATGATTTTGCAGTCACAAGACTAAGTCACCTTATACAGCCACAAACCTTCTGCTGAATGAGACATGATTCAGCAATCTCTCTGATTAATTGAAAAAGTATTCAGCGTTACATTTTTAACCCAGCGCTCAAGGCAAATGTCTTGCCATTGTATTGCATTTCATTTATTGCCCAAGAAAGCAATATCACAGTCAAAACTGCTGATTCAAATGGCGGACACTTGGCCTGAATGAAATCTTGAATTTAGATTTGTTTTGAGAAGAACAAAAGCTCTCCCGAGAGCTGCCAAAGATGATGTACAATGTGCTAAAACTTTCACAGTCACTGAGATGGATCTTATGACATTGAGATCTTATTATCTATATGCTAAATAATTCTGCAGAGAAACCACCTCTGCCAGCTTTAACTCACAAAGAAACTCTTACCAACACCTACTCGCACTCATGAGCGAGATACAATTTGCATAACAAAGGCCGTGGAAATGGGGAACTTCAGAAAAATTTAGAAATAAGAAACATACGCCCCTCATAGTGACTAGGGAGGTTGCGTTTAATGCTGAAAAGATGCTGGAAGCACTAATCAAACTTTTTTGTTTACCTGATTATTTTGCTTTTCTGTGGCACTAAAAGACATCAATGAATCAAATGTGTCTATCATGACTGAGAAAAAAAGAGAATTTGGTCACACAGTGTCACGTTTCAAAGAACCTCATTACCCAAGTATTTCTGGAAGCTTCTCTTTTCATTTCATTAAGATCGCTACTTTTGCCAGCATGAGCAGCAGATGTCATCAGTGTGACCCAGCCAAGGAGATGATGCGAAAAGGCTTAAAGAAATGCTCTGGGTTCAGTACAACCTAAAGTATACTGCAAACATCTATATGCTCATGTTTACAGTAACAGATTTACATTTAAAGTCAAAGCTGCAAGGGATTACAGAGAGTTTAAAGATCCCATGAAATAGCTTAAAGTCTCCATGAAATCTAAATTAACAGGTCTTTATTTTCTTTGTTTATTAATGAATATTCAAAAGTTTGGATTCAATAAAGACGCACTAAGGGTACGTTTACACAACAACGATGTACTATAATCGGGAAAGTTTTTCTTATGCATTTTTCGAGTACATACAACAATGTTGTCAAAATGATCCCCGTACACACGGATCCGTGAAAACGACTAAAAACGCTGTATTCTGCTGTCAGGCCAGTAGATGGCGATGTCACTTTGTACACTACGTGGAGGAACACTACGTGCCTATAGACTGAATACGTTATACGCATGCACATGACGTCGCCGTTTTCACAAATTTATGTTTTTTGTAGTTTACACTGAAATAACCGTATAGTTTTCAATAACTTGCACTTTGAATCACATTTTCAAAAGTTGGCATTTTCAGCCCCCTAAAACATTGTTGTTGTGTAAATGAACCGCCAAAACTTATAAAAAGTTTTACGTTAGTAATTGAAAATGTTGTTGTTAAAACTTAAACAGTAAAGACTTATAATGTTACAAAAGAGTTCTATTTTAAATAAATGCTGTTCTCTTTTTATCAGTGTCCACAAAAATGTAAAGCAGCACGACTGTTTTCAATAAATGTTTCTTGAGCAGCAAATCATCATATTAGAATGATTTCAGAAGGATCATGTGACACTGAAGACTGGAGTAATGATGCTGAAAATTCAGCTTTGATCACAGGAATAAATTAATGCATGCAAATAGAAATGGCTATTTTCAATTCTAATAATATTTCACAATATTACAGTTTTTAGTTTACTGTATACTTGATTAAATAACTGCACTGTTGGTGAGCATAAGAGAAAACGTGTTATATGAGCTGTAAAGCTGTCCAAATCATGACTAAATGGATGAACTTCTAGTTATGCATTTTTATGTTTGAGCTGCAGGAATAAATAATAAAGAGGACAAATTCATCCCATTAACTATAACAACAATGATCGATCAAAATGGATTTTTCAATGGCAAACTTAAAACTTTTACCTTTAGTCTCCCTGAAATCTTAAATCTTTGGTTAGAACCTCGGTTTTGTAACAGAATTAAGCTACGGTGTAGAAAGAGATGAAAAATAGCCTAAAAGGAGCCTTGTTTCACAGGTATAGCAAGCTACTACAATCTGTTGAAAGATTATGAAGACAAAACATTTTTTTCTTTAGAATAACCATGAATCATGCACAACAGGACCAGGGACGTATACTGAACGCTTAAGAAAATAAATAAGGTGAGATTTGATTTTACGCCAACTTAAAGTTCTACTGAACCTGAAACCTTCCCTTTCATAAAATCCCAGCCTCAATTTCCCGTCTGCAGAAGTAATGCCGGTGAAGTGAGAGGTTTGAATCAGTGTCAGCCAAGGTCGTGATTATTTGCACAGGTTTGATGGCGGGTTCCTAAACATGCTTTATGTGTTTATGTGCAGAATGATAGAGGGAGAAGAAGAAAGCGTGAACCAGCCGGACTAACACTCATTTATATCAGCTACCTCTCAGAAAACACTATAGAGAAAGAACTATAGAGATAGAAAAACGTATTAAAGACATGATAGGCACAGTGAGAGAAGGTGTAAGTGAGACTTGGATAGTTTGTGGTTGCAGTCTCACTTGAAATTGAGCTTGAGTTGAAAAAACGCATAAAACACAACAAAACAAAGCCGCCTTTACAGTTGCATATACTGTAATGCTCAACCATGTAACTATTTAAAGGGATAGTTCACACAAAAAGGAAAGTTCTGTCATCATTTACTCACCCTCATGTCGTTTCAAATCCACAAGACTTCCGTTCATCTTCAAAACGCAAATGATTTTGAAAGAGATTTTTGTCCCTCCATTGAAAGTCTATTCACTCTAGTATGACGGTTTTCCTTTTTTGGTCATATAAGGTGGGATTAAGTTTTCTAAAGAGATGAACAGATTTAATGTAGGCTTTTATTCCCATATAAAGTTCATTCAGCAAACAATGTTTACTGCATTCAAATGTGGTCACGTTTGAGCTTCTGCAAGAACCAATGAGGTTCATTCTCGTGTTACGCAGCACGTTTGAGCTTCTGTAAGAACCAATGAGGTTCATTCTCGTGTTACGCAGCACATTTGAGCTTCTGCAAGAACCAATGAGGTCCATTCTCGTGTTACGCAGCACGTTTGAGCTTCTGCAAGAACCAATGAGGTTCATTCTCGTGTTACGCAGCACGTTTGAGCTTCTGCAAGAACGAATTAGGTTCATTCTCGTGTTACGTAGCACGTTCGAGCTTCTGCAAGAACCAATGAGGTTTATTCTCGTGTTACGCAGCACGTTTGAGCTTCTGCAAGAACCAATAAGGTCCATTCTCGTGCTACGCAGCACGTTTGAGCTTCTGCAAGAACCAATGAGGTTTATTCTCGTGTTACGCAGCACGTTTGAGCTTCTGCAAGAACCAATAAGGTCCATTCTCGTGCTACGCAGCACGTTTGAGCTTCTGCAAGAACCAATGAGGTTCATTCTCGTGTTTGGCAGCACGTTTGAGCTTCTGCAAGAACCAGTGAGGTTCATTCTCATGTTACGCAGCTCGTTTGAGCTTCTGCAAGAACCAATGAGGTCCATTCTCGTGTTACGCAGCACGTTTTAGCTTCTGCAAGAACCAATGAGGTTTATTCTCGTGTTACGCAGCACGTTCGAGCTTCTGCAAGAACCAATGAGGTCCATTTTCGTGTTACGCGGAACGTTTTAGCTTCTGCAAGAACCAATGAGGTTTATTATCGTGTTACGCAGCACGTTTGAGCTTCTGCAAGAACCAATAAGGTCCATTCTCGTGTTACGCAGCACGTTTGAGCTTCTGCAAGAACCAATGAGGTCCATTCTCGCGTTACGCAGCACGTTTTAGCTTCTGCAAGAACCAATGAGGTTTATTCTCGTGTTACGCAGCACGTTCGAGCTTCTGCAAGAACCAATGAGGTCCATTTTCGTGTTACGCAGAACGTTTTAGCTTCTGCAAGAACCAATGAGGTTTATTCTCGTGTTACGCAGCACGTTTGAGCTTCTGCAAGAACCAATAAGGTCCATTCTCGTGCTACGCAGCACGTTTGAGCTTCTGCAAGAACCAATGAGGTTCATTCTCGTGTTACGCAGCACGTTTGAGCTTCGGCAAGAACCAATGAGGTTCATTCTCGTGTTTCGCAGCACGTTTGAGCTTCTGCAAGAACCAGTGAGGTTCATTCTCATGTTACGCAGCTCGTTTGAGCTTCTGCAAGAACCAATGAGGTCCATTCTCGTGTTACGCAGCACGTTCAAGCTTCTGCAAGAACCAATGAGGTTCATTCTCGTGTTACGCAGCACGTTCGAGCTTCAGCAAGAACCAATGAGGTTCATTCTCGTGTTGCGCAGCACGTTCGAGCTTCAGCAAGAACCAATGAGGTTCATTCTCGTGTTACGCAGCACGTTCGAGCTTCTGCAAGAACCAATGAGGTTCATTCTCGTGTTTCTCAGCACGTTCGAGCTTCAGCAAGAACCAATGAGGTTCATTCTCGTGTTACGCAGCACGTTTGAGCTTCTGTAAGAACCAATGAGGTTCATTCTCGTGTTACACAGCACGTTTGAGCTTCTGCAAGAACCAATGAGGTCCATTCTCGTGTTACGCAGCACGTTTTAGCTTCTGCAAGAACCAATGAGGTTTATTCTCGTGTTACGCAGCACGTTTGAGCTTCTGCAAGAACCAATAAGGTCCATTCTCGTGTTACGCAGCACGTTTGAGCTTCTGCAAGAACCAATGAGGTTCATTCTCGTGTTTCGCAGCACGTTCAGAATCAGAATCAGAATCAGAAAGAGCTTTATTGCCAAGTGTGCTTGCACACACAAGGAATTTGTTTTGGTACTGAGGCTTCCAGTGGACATATACAAATACAACATGAAACATAATACTACAAATTATAAGAATAAAAAATAAAAATATAAATATATGATAATAAAACTATCACAGTTGGGTTTAGTCAGAATAGACATTTTCAGATTTACAGATTATGAACCTATTTACAGTGTCTTGAATATTATAAATAAATAAATCTACATATAAGTATCACCTGAGTTGTGGGACATTGCACTAAACAGTGGGAGTATTGCACTTACAGGCATATGCCTTGGGAGGAGTGTTAACTGTTCAGGAGGGAAATGGCCTGTGGGAAGAAACTGTTCCTGTGCCGAGATGTTCTTGTGGCCAGTGATCTGAGTCTCCGTCTTGACGGTAACAGTTCAAACAGGTGGTGTCCAGGGTGAGTGGAGTCTGTGATGATTTTACCTGCTCTCTTCCTCACTCTGGAAGAGTACAGGTCCTGGAGGTTTGGCAGGGGGGCACCAATAATCCTCTCCGCAGTCCGGACTGTCCGTTGTAGTCTCCTGATGTCTGATTTGGTAGCTGAACCAAACCAGACAGTGATGGAAGCGCACAAGACAGACTCAATGACGGCTGAGTAGAACTGAATCAGCAGATCTTGGGGCAGGTTGAACTTCCTCAGCTGGCGAAGGAAGTACAGTCTCTGCTGGGCCTTTTTCACAGTGGAGTCAATGTGATTGTCCCACTTCAGGTCCTGAGAGATGATAGTGCCCAGGAACCTGAATGACTCCACTGCTTCCACAGTGCTGTTCATGATGGTGAGTGGGGGGAGTGCTGAGCTGTTCCTCCTGAAGTCCACGATCATCTCCACTGTTTTGAGCGTGTTCAGCTCAAGGTTGTTATAACTGCACCAGGCAGCCAGCTGTTCAACCTCCAGTCTGTAAGCAGACTCGTCACCGTTTCGGATGAGACCGATGACAGTGGTGTCGTCTGCAAATTTCAGGAGCTTGACAGTGGGGTCTTTAGAAGTGCAGTCATTAGTGTACAGGGAGAAGAGCAGTGGGGAGAGAACGCACCCTTGGGGAGCACCAGTGCTGATTGTGAGTGTCTTGGATGTGTGTTTCCCCAGTCTCACTCGTTGCTGCCGGTCCGTCAGGAAGCTGGTGATCCACTGACAGATCGAGGATGGTATGGAGAGCTGGGTCAGTTTGGCTGTGAGAAGACCAGGCATGATGGTATTGAAGGCCGAACTGAAGTCCACAAAGAGGATCCTTGCATAAGTCCCAGGTCTGTCGAGATGTTGCAGGATATAATGCAGTCCCATGTTGACTGCATCATCCACAGACCTGTTTGCTCTGTAAGCAAACTGAAAGGGATCCAGCAGGGGTCCAGTGATGTCCTTCAGGTGGGCCAGCACCAGTCTTTCAAACGACTTCATGACCACAGACGTGAGAGCGACAGGTCTGTAGTCATTAAGTCCAGTTCGAGCTTCAGCAAGAACCAAGAGGTTAATTCTCGTGTTACGCAGCACGTTTGAGCTTCTGCAAGAACCAATGAGCTTCATTCTCGTGTTTTGCAGCACGTTCGAGCTTCTGCAAGAACCAATGAGGTTCATTCTCGTGTTACGCAGCACGTTTGAGCTTCTGGAAGAACCAATGAGGTTCATTCTCGTGTTACGCAGCACGTTTGAGCTTCTGCAAGAACCAATGAGGTTCATTCTCGTGTTACGCAGCACGTTTGAGCTTCTGGAAGAACCAATGAGGTTCATTCACGCACTTCAATCAAGTACGGGTGAGCTTATGTTTGCTTTAAAAACATGAAAATACAAGACTTATAGAATGACAATTGAGCACAAAAACACACTGATGATTTGTCACTAAAGATAAGCTGTCAGAAAGTAGAGTTTGTGTACCACAACATGATTGTAAAAATAATAAATCTCAATGAAACGGCATTAGTGTAGTCAAATTCCCTAAAAAATTCCCAGTTTAAGGCATGTAATGCACAAGCTAATTCTTCAGCAGTCTTCTCACCCAGCGTAGTTCTTCTGTTGTCTATTAATATGCTATGTCATGGAATGTTAGCAAATGCATGAAGTTACATAATCCATAAACACTGCCTGGTTGAATCAGTATTGGGACCATTTTTTTATGATGTTAAACTGCTGATGCATGATATTGTCTCGCTGGCTGTTTGTCGTCTATGATCTCAAGGGTTTATTCACAGGAAATGGACATTATTCTGAGGAAACTGTAAATTCTATAGTAGTGCTGGTGTCAAACTGAAATGAAGATGGAGAACTCACTACATCTCACTGCTTAATGAAATGTTATCCCCGTTGAAAAGACAAGGTTAACCTGCTTTTCCAGCTCAGTTTACATATTCCTTGCAGAATCTGTAAAAATTAGATTATGTTTTTTTTATGTTTTTCCCCCTTTTAGTGCTGCCCTTTTAGAAGACATCTAAACATCAGATATTTAAAAAAATAGTATATATACAGAATTTGTCCTGTTCTTTTTTTTTTTTAAAGCAAACATACGTCTTCAAGCATCAGCGGTCTTTTGTGGTTGTAGTGAATGAATCCCTCAGATGTCTGGAGTGGCAAAGCAGGGTCTTGACATAACTGAGCCACTATGGTTGAGAATTTGAATATGAAGAGCAAGCAGAGAAACCAACAAAATTACAGGGTATCTGCCAAGAACAGTGGGCAGAAAAAATGAGGACTCGATTATCACAAAAGGACGAACAGTCATTGAAATTCAAGGAGGAAACATATAATATTAACATATAACATTTTTTGTAAATTCTGTTATTTTGTCTTCTGAAATATCTGTTATGCCAAATTGCTTTATCGGAAAAGTGTTGATAAAAATAAAATAAAATAAAAAGCAAATCTTATAGATTCTGCAAATATTATGTATGAGGAAAAACTGCAAGATAAGAATCAAACCAGCACCAGTGTTGTTATTGTTAACTAAAACTAAAAATATAAAAAAAATAGTTTTTGTTAATTGAAATAAAGCTGAGATAAAATAAAATATAAATATTAGATGAAAAGCCTAAACCTAAAAAAAGATGAGAAAAAAATAATATTAGAAATGTTGCATTGGCAACTAACTGAAATATAATATGTTTAAAGTTGAAGTACTAAAATCACTAAAACTGAAACAAGAAATATTAATGCTATTAATAGAAACGTTAAAAAACAAATAATTAATAAAAATGATGAAAGCACATAAAAAACTAACAAAACAATCAAATGAAAATATATAAATAAGTCAAAATATTATAGAAAAATGTAAATATATTAAAAAGTATTAATATATACTATAAAAGAATATTAATAACACTGATCAGCATTATCTGGCCTCACAGCCTGACGAGCTGCAAAGTGTTTAAAAACCCTCAAATGCCTTTAAAAAATCTATTCTGACCATCCTTGCACTGCAAAAGAGTCGCAGTAAGCATCGTGCCCCACTGAGACGACTGTGACAGAGCGCTTCAACTTCAAAGCAATGCATTACATTTCAGGTGTGTTCTGTGGACAAACATTAGAAAAACAGACAATTCACATGTTCTCAATCATGAGCATCATAAAAGCACCGACCTATCTGAATGTCATTCTAACATCTGAAACCTCTCAGTGTTGTTTTGCTTCAGATGAAAGCAAGCACACAGAATCTTCTTGATGTGCATGTGCTAACAGGAACTGATCTGTCACTCAGCAGGATTGCAGAAGCATTAAAGATTAAGGATTAAAACATCATGCACAAATAATTAAAAATGCATTGGTTGGCTAAATGCTCAGACCTGCGTCAAAACAACAGTGCTATCAATTACAAAAGCAGCAATGAGATGAGCTGGTTAAACTACAGATGGGCATTTAAAATGCACATTTTACTGTGACTAAGCCTGGAACAAATAAATGCGGTCTCATTGACAGATTGGCATATTTAACCGAAAGAAAGGTGCTCAGATCTTTTACAAAAAAACAACAATTTATCTTTTAAAAAAACATAAATATACAATGATTCAAAACTATAAAATGTTTAATATTTTTTTTTAACATATTAAACATAAGTTTTAAAAAAAGCATTAAAAAGATCAGCTATAATATAATGAACATTTGCGATATATATGCTACTTGGAAAAAAATGACTTCTGAATGACTATCAACAAAGAATGTTTTTGTATTTAGAATTTTTGTCTTGTTTTCCATAAAAAAATTAAATGTACCTAAACAAGATGTCTTTTTACTTTCAAACACACAATTGCATAAGATATAAAGGCTTGTATTCTAACAAAATGTAGTGAGGAATAAGCTTTCATGAAAAAATGTTTTGTAACACTTTACAATAAGGTTTCATTAGTTAACATCAGTAACTACTTTAGTTAACATGAACTAAGAATGAATGATACTTCTACAGCATTTATTAATCTTAGTTCATGTTCATTTCAACATCAACTAATACATTATTAAAATCAAAAGTTGTATTTGTTAACGTTAGTTCATGCACTGTGAACCAACATATGAACAAACAATAAACGACTGTATTTTTTAACTAAAATTAACAAAGATTAATAAATACTGTAACAAATGTATTGCTCATTGTTAGTTCATGGTAGTTAATAACTACTTTAACTACATTAACTAATGTTAACAAATGAGACCTTATTGTAAAGTGTTGCCGAAAAGTTTTATCTTATAAAATGTTGCTTCTAAAGAAAAACATCAAGATATTTTATATATGTTTGTCCTAGAAAACAAAGATTTTTTTGAAGGGAAGATCATGAACATTTGTGGTGTGGTGGTGGTGATGGCGCAGTGGGGAAGACACATGCCTTTGGTGTGAGAGACCCGGGTTCGAATCCACTGTGAGACACCAATGTGTCCCTGAGCAAGAGACTTAACCCCTGGTGCTCCAGAGGCGTGCGACCTCTGACATATATAGCAATTGTAAGTCACTTTGGATAAAAGCGTCAACTAAATGTAATTTATGTGCCAGGATTATGTGCCAGATCAACCCGCAGGGTGTAATTGGACCACACTAACCAGTCAAACCCTGACCATTAGGTAAACGGCTGTTTGCGTATCCTTAATGTTTTGATTGGTGGGATTAGATGAACATACTCTTCCCAAATGCGTCATTTGGCACCTAAAAGGAGCCGGTTCCACCCATTGGGCCGCAGGCAGTGATGACCAGCGTCCGGCACGCGCGGAGCCCAGCTGGCTAATTACTGGGAATCTCTTTTTAAAATGACCATAATCAAGTCTAAACCATCAACTCCAGAGCTCATTCATATGAGGACCCTAGAGTAAAAATCCACTGTTTTGGCTAGGTCTGGAAGCGTGGAAGCGATGAAACAGAGTGAGAAAACGATAATTGGGGTGGAAGGTTTGAGGAGGATAAGGAAGGTTAAGTGTCTGGTTGGAAGCCAAAAGTGCATCCCGAGCGCTGATGTGATATGAACTTCATGGCGAGATGAAAATGAATGCGGGGAAGGAGTGACACGGCGGACAGAAAGTGAATGAGTGACACAAACAGCATCTGACAGCGCATGCATTACACCGGCTTAATGGCTAATGGAAAAACTAGTTTGTGAATCTCTGTGCTGTTTTTGCAAGCACGACATGAAGATTAAAAATCTAAATGAACAGTCCAAAATTTCATTTCTAAGACCTTAACCTTTCCAGGTCTTTTTGTGCATGAATCATTGGTGCATGTTATTACAAATAAATTCAATGCTTGTCTTTTTTTGTAATGTTTTTTTCAAAATTTAAGAACTTGGCCTCCGTCTGAAATGACTTTCTTATTTGGATGACATCATATATTTCCGAGTCTTCCCCTCCAGCCACTTGCTGTCATGCCTACTTTTCCAATCAAATCCCAATGGATAAAATCAAGTCAGGAAATCTTTTTGCGTAATACATGGTTTTTCTATTCTTTATGTATTCTTATTCTTTTCAATGGTGAAAAGCAAAGTCAAAATTTTAATTTTTTTTATTGTGACAAAAAGCGACTTTCGCCGGCTTCATCAAGAGAAGCTAATGCATGATGCTGCGAGTGACACGATGACCTATGTGGGAAAACGGCTAAACAGTTTCGAGACAAATTTATAAGGACAAGTTTGGGATCAGTAAGATTTTTTAAATATTTTTGAAAGAAGTCTCTTCTGCTCACAAGGGCTGCTTTAATTTGATCAAAATTGCATTAAAAGGGTGAAATATTAATACAATTTGAAATAAGTGTTTTCTATTTGAATGTAATTTATTCCTGTGATCAAAGCAGCATCATTACTCCAGTCTTCAGGATGTAAGTGATCCTTCAGAAATCATTCAAATATGATGATTTGCTGCTCAAGAAATTTTTGAAAAGTTGTGCTGCTACAAAGTTTTGCGGAAAACTGTGATAAAAACAAATTTCAGCAACCTTTGATCAATAGAAAGTTCAAAAGAACAGCATTTGTTTGAAATATATATATATATATATATATATAGGCCTATATAAAAGCCTATATAAAAGTATATATATATATATATATATATATATATATATATATATATATATATATATATATATATTTACATTATACATTTCTTTACAGTCACTCATTTTGATATATTTTATGTCTCCTTGCTAAATAAGAATATTATTATTTTTTTAAATGATAAAAACATCAAACTTTTGAACGGTGCATAAAGCAAAATACAGTTCCATCGCCAGTTAACATTATATATGGGAAGGTAATTGCCTCAGTTCACCTGCCATTGACTCTTTAACATGAAAGTCAACATATCAGTTTACCTAACCCAACACAACTGACCAGCTCCCTACACCGTTGTGAATCTGCAATGACCTCTACATTTCTCAGCTTTTCACTTTCATTCTGTTATTCATCACACACACGAGAACACACAGTGACTCACACTGTCCTTTGAATCTGGCAAATTTAGTATAATTGGAGACCTGGTTTTCCTCAAAGAATCCCGAGTTTCATGATGTTTCTCATCTGACCCAACAGAACGATCTAAAAAAACGTGTGCTTTTATGTGTATTAGTTTGTCAGCATGAATGCAATGAAGCACTGATACACGTGTGTGTGTGTGTGTGTGTGTGTGTGTGTGTGTGTGTGTGTGTGTGTGTGTGTGTGTGTGTGTGTGTGTGTGTGTGTGTGTGTGCTGAAGATCTGACTGTGCTATTTTGTCTTCCCATTCGTGCAATCTCATCATTTTTGTGGAGCACAGCTGCTCAGATCTAGCCGGATCATCTCTGAACGCTTGCACTCCTTCTCTGACTTGAGCATACAAGGAAAATCAACACATAAAGCACAGCACCCTTCCCTATGGAGACTAAAAGACCTGACCAATCCATGCAAGGTGTTCAGAAACTGCCCTTTATACATGAGTGAAAGTTACTCACCAGAAACTTCCCGTTCGACCCGAGCACGAGTGCCCTGAAAACACTCGAGATGGTCCGTTTCAGAAGCGCTGTCGAAGAAAAAAAGATCTTCTTGTTGTCTTCAGGAAGCTTGTGTGATGCCCAGGCTTCTCAATCCCATCCTGGTCATTCCATGGCATCTTCTTTCCTCCGTCTCACTGTCACTGATTTTTACTCTCTTCTCTTTTCCATGCAAGAGAGTCTCTTCACGAGGTCTCAGTCGCGATCAATGCTGCACGGAGAGCCGCATGTGTGTGTGGATCCCATCTGTCCCTCTCTCAACCTCCGCTCAAGAACGTCAACTCTAGTGTCTGAGCTCAGAGTCAGTGCGTGTGTGTGTGTGTGTATGTGTGTCCATATCCGTGTGTGGGAGAAGGAAGCAGCCAATGGGAAAGGGAGGGAGTGATGGGAGTAAGCACACGCGCAGACCTAAAGGCAGCGAATAAACAGAAGGGTTAGAATCCTGTTTTCAACCCTCTCTCTCCTCTCCATCCACTGTTCCGGCTTAAAGGAGATGCTCATTATTTACTCACCCTCATGTTGTTCCAAAACTGGATGCTTTGATTTTTCACTGAAGCACAAATTAAGAAATTGTAAAGAACACACTCATCAACCCTTCTGTCCAAAAAGGACAAAAAGCACCATATGACTTGTACGCCTTCTGAAGCTGTAGTATTATTTAGTTTTATTATTTAGTTATTAATATTTTAAAATGTGTTTTATTTTTGTAATGGCTGGACCAATCAGACACAAGTTATTCGTTATATTTAATGAACAATCAGTCAAACCCAGCACACTGTGTTAGACCATCCCCCAAAACTGCACCTAGCAGGCAGGAGAAGACTGGTTTACGACCTAAAAGAATGCAGAGCTTTGCTCTAAATTCACTTTAAATCATGCCATAGCAAAGACACATAAACCCGTAAAACAGACTTTTCTGCATCAGTTTATAGATTAACTGTTCTATAACATTCATATCTGTATGAGTGATTATTACTGTCCTCTAATAGTGTCTTTTGTATTGTGTAACGTTTTATGCATACTTTATGATAGAACCAGCAGTTAAAGGGATAGTTCACTCAAATATGAAAATGCTGTCAGTAATTACTCTCCCTCATGTTGTTCCAACCCCGTAAGACCTTCGTTCATCTTCACAGCACGAATTAAAGGGTTAGTTCGCCCATTTAAGACATGAATTGTGTGCAATCCTTACCAGCACTATAGTGCATACACACTGACCCACTCTGTAGTCACCTCCCTGGTCAGAGTTCTGGCCGCTGGAAGTTTTTCAATAAAGTACTCCCGGTTATTTTCCAGGGCCACAAAACTGTGCATTTTTACGTGAAAAAATGATTTGCGTTTCAAAGCTTGATTCATTTACCACACAAAAAACACGCCGGTCAAAATTCATACCTCAGTTTTAATCGGCACTATTTTCTATCCATTTCTATCAATCCGCGCTGGTGTCAACGTCAACAAAAACTTGAAAAACTTCCAGCAGTTAGAACTCTAACCAGGGAGGTTACTACAGAGTGGGTCAGTGTGTATGCACTATTAGTGCCAGTAATGATTGCATACAACTTCATGTCTTAAATGGGCGAACTAACTCTTTAAGATATTTTTGATGAAATCTGAGAGCTGGATCACTCCTCCATACTAGTCCATAGGCTTCTTCAGGGATTGAAATTGCCGGCCCCGAAAAGTTATTAAAGACATTGTTAAAATAGTGCAAGTGACTACAGTGGCTCAATCTTAAGTTTATCAAGCGAGGAGAACACTTTTTGTGCGCAAAAAAAACAAAAATAACGAAATACCTTTTATTTCAACTATTCATTTCCTTCTTGTTGGGCCTCTAGTCAGTTAACGTAGTATGATAGCGTAGAGCTACGTCACACGTAGGCCTACTATTGGCCGACGCTGGTCATGTGTGTGATGCGTGTGATGTACAACATCAGAAGAACTGCGCTATATCACTAGTGAACTGACTCGAGGCCCACAGAGAAAGAAATGAGTAGTTGAAATAAAATCGTTGTTTATTTATTTTTTGCGCACAAAAAGTATTCTCGTCGCTTGATAAACTTAAGATTGCGCCACTGTAGTCACTTGGACTATTTTAACGATATCTTGGCAAGCTTCAATCCCTTAAGAAGCCTATGGACTAGTATGGAGGAGTGATCCAGCTCTCAGATTTAATCAAAAATATCTTAATTCGTGTTCCGAAGATGAACGAAGGTCTTACGGGGTTGGAACAACACCATGGCTGCCAACTCTCACGCATTGAGCGTGAGACTCAAGCAATTGACCCAATTCTCACGCTCTCACGCCACACCCCCAATTTCTCACGCTGAAGTGTCGGTCAAATGCCTGAAAGATGAGTTTATCTATATATCTACCTGTTGAGCCATTCGTGATCGACTAGTTATACCGCAAATTAGTTAAAATATCTCGTAATCTATCTAGAGCGAGCGTGCATGCGAGACAGATATTGTGCTTCAAACCGCGCGTGCGCATGGCAGAGAGGTAAGCGAGCAGACCCCACCCTGACCCCCCCCGCCTTGGCGTCTCACGCCAAGCTAAACTCAAAAGTTGGCAGCTCTGCAACATGAGGGAGAGTAATTAGTGACAGAATTTTCATTTTTGGGTGAACTATCCCTTTAATGTAACCTGACCTATACCATATTTGGTATCTACGAATTTATTTTGATGATTTAAATGATTGTGTATATTATATGTTGACACCTATGCAACATGTAAGTATTACAAGGATCTTTAATAGTTTCTGTATCAACACCCAATCTAGCTACACATGTAAATGAGTCAGCTTCCAAACACAGGAACTTTTCCCCTTCTGGAAAACTGCACCTTTCCCATTGGTCAAGCTAAAACTCAAGAGGTGTGACGTCTGTGGAACTTAAAAGCCAACACAAAGTTCCCTCCCTCCTCTCTTCCGTCTTCTGGCTGCTGTGTGTGTGGGACCAGAAACACGGTCCGACCACGAGGTCGCGGGCCAGCAGAACCCAACACAACTCAGCACATCAAGCCATGTCCAACTTCCCCTACCTAACAGAGTCAAACTAACAGCGAAAGGTTTTCAACGTGGAAGAAATCGATTGCAACTTCAACACCATCGACTCATGGAACCATTAAAAAACCTTCTTCAGAGACTTCACAGACTGCTTCAACTGTAAAGGTCTTGCAGGTAGAGTACAGTGAACTAAACAGAGGTGTAGGATAAGCGGTAAACCCCTCTTGACGAGCTGCTTTAAAATAAGAAACTGATGGTTCTTTCAATCAAGTGGTTAAATGACTCTTTTCATAGCTTCATTACTCTGTACTGTTCCAGTTACATCACTTTCCAGTTTCCTATGTAAGCGTGATTTGTGTGTATGTGTTTGCTTAGATTAGTTCTGTGTTCGTGATTTAATTAATATAACGTTGGTTATTTTATCAGTCAACATCTGAGTCTGATGCCACTCCCCCTTCGTTGGGTAATTAAAGCTGCAACAGTTGAGTGCATCAAGTGTCCAACATTCCACACTTCATTTTTTTGGTTAATTAAGTGCATCATCCAGGAATTTGAACATCTTTTTGGGATTTTGCAGTGTAAACACAGTACTCGCAGTATTTATACTAAAAAAACGTCATGGAATAGCGCATAAGTACGTGAATTGGGATGCACCGTATCTGAAAAGAAAAAGATGTCTGAATTCACAAAAACAGTATGCGAAATGTCCCCGGATGACCTACAACTTCTGGCGAGACTGTGAAGTGCGCAACCAGTGAACACTACACTATCCCATGAGGCCATTGGAAAGGATGTGTAAATGGCAGTGAAGTGATGCAACTGACGCTGTAAGTCACATGACAACATGATGAAGGTATGTAGTATGTCCAGTCCAGATTACATTCATACTATATAGAACATAATTTTTGAACAGTCACGAACACTATGAATACATGCATGAACTTGTTTGAGGATTTCTCCTTTTGTGTTGCACAGAGAGAGAAAAAACGTGGGTTTGGAATGAGTAAATGACAGAATTTGGTGAACTATCCCTTTAAGCTGGGTATATCATCAGTAGCAGTGCTTGAGGGTGTGTGTGAGTGTGTGTGTGAGTGTGTGTGTGTGTGTGTGTGTGTGTGTGTGTGTGTGTGTGTGTGTGTGTGTGTGTGTGTGTGTGTGTGTGTGTGTGTGTGTGTGTGTGTGTGTGTGTGTGTGTGTGTGTGTGTGTGTGTGTGCGCGCGCGTGCGTGCCTGGCCATTTAATTAAAGCAGAGGATGCTGGAGATGCACAGGAGGGACAGGGAGAGACACGGCAGACGGCTGATGATGATGATGATTATGATGAAGAGGAGCAGAGAGGAGGGAGAGGGAGGAGCAGGATGGTCAGACAGGAGGATATCAGGGGTCATTAGATAGGACCATGTGGTTGTGCAGGAAAAAAGCCACCAGGAATCAGTAGAGCAGGTGGAATAGATGAAGGGTAAATGAAGGACTGCATAAAGGTATGAAGAAGAAAGCAGTGGCATATTTATAAGATGTGTTGAGGTTGCAGAAGCACAAGGTGAAATTCCTATCTTGGCCAAGTGAGGGCAGATTAGATACATAAGGATTGTTTTCCCAAAAATGACAATTCTGGCATAATTTACTCGCCCTCTTGTCGCTCTGAAATTGTATGACCAAAAGGCAGAACATTTATACTGCTCGTTTTCTTACAGTGAAAGTGAATGAATATAGATGCAGCTAAGCTCTAAAAAAAGGCCACAAAAGAATAGTAAAATCAGTCAGTATGACTTGAATTAGTCTTTGAAGTTCACTGAAAACCTTCCCATCCAACCACCTCATTCGTATCCCAATTTCAAACTTGCGAGATAAGTTATGTCATCAGTAACGTCAAGCCTGATGAAATGTTTTCACACGCCATATAGGCCTATAATAGCATACTGACAACCACGAGATATGAAAACTACTGTGGAGGGAATAATGAATTAAATGTCAGTCTGTTTCTCACACAAAGCTATCATTTGACTTCAGATGACATATAATATGTCAATGAAAATAGAAAATCAAAATTCAGTCAATGCTTTTGTGTTCTCTTGCTAAATGTTTGTGTTCCCCCGAGAAACTGCGTTCACTCGTAAAACTTTTGAGTTCTTTGCAAGTTTTTGCAAAGTTTTTTGGGGAAGCAAAACTTTTCTGAGAGAACGCAAAAAGCATTGAAATATTTTTCTTTTCATCACCGTGTCCCTTTAGGGCTCCGTAGTATATAGCAGACAAGAACAGACTTCATTTATGGTTATATTATATAATTTTTGTATAAAGCATACATAATATTTACAATATACATCTATATACTTTGTTTGGCAAAAGTTTGGCAACAATAGGATTTTTTTTACAGAAGTATCTTGTGCTCACCACTACTGTTTTTTTCAACAGTAAAAACAGTAGTAATAATGTGAAATATTACTACAATTTAAAAGAACTTTTCTAGCTGAATTTATTAATTTATAAAGCTGAATTTTCAGCATCATTCTTCAAAAATCCTTCAGATATCATTGTAATATACTGATTTGCTGCTCAAGGAACATTTCCATGACTTTAATTGAAATATAATTTTTTTGTACTATTATAAACGTCTTTACTGTCACTTTTGATCAATTTAATGCGTCCCTGCTAAATAAATAAAAAAACATTTAAAAAACACTTTTGAAAGGTAGTGTATATGTGTTTTATCATTCACTGTTAACATTTAAACTGGTGATCACTAGATTTCCCCTATTAAAGCCCCTTTGAGCCCTTCTTGTGACTCACAACAAGCATTGATTAAAGTCTATTTGTGTTTTTACTACAAGAATGAAGAACTTTTGACTTTGTCTCTGTCAGCCCATCTGAGGGATCTTAAAGTACGATGCCTTTATTCTGTCCCGACTCTCTTTCTTACGCACCTTCGAAGCCAAAGCATCCCTGTCATCTTTTCTCCTGATGAAAGCATTAGCTCTATCGTTCTCTTATCTGATGTAACTCAGACAACCTCATTTCTGCGTAAAGAGCTCTCACCTGCTGCATTGAGCTGATACACGCCAGCCTCGGGCCAGAAGACTTGATTTACGTCACATACCATTACGGCTCTTCGGAGATCTGAGGAGCAAAACAGTGATTTTAGGAGACTTCTTTTCTGTACATCACTCCTGAGAGGACAAGCAGAAGTTCAAACCCTTCAATGTGACATCATTGGCTGTGTCAGCTAAAACAACACACATCTACAGCAGTGAACAAAGTAATTCATTATATTTTTTGCAGAAAAATCCACATTGGGAAATTGAAACTTGAGGGTCAACATGTTCTCAAGTTATCATATAATTTTGATATTTTTTTAACCATCTTTTAAAATGTTGGCTTGATACTAATTTGTGGACTTTCATCAAACAGGAAGGGATGTTCTAGACTTACTTATATTTGTATTGTTGGTTTTGATGTCATTCAGAACCTGTATGCATTTCTTTATTCTTTAAACTTTTATTCAAGTCACTTTTTCAAAAAAGTATCTGTACTTTTACTCAAGTATGACTACTTTATACAACACTGACGTATTACTCAAAACATCCTCACAAACTACAGCAATAATTCCATAGTGTCTCATGGTGAAGCGTCAATGAAGCATCTTTCATAAATCATATTGAATACTTTTGCCTCGGTAACAGAATACATCCTAAATATCACCTTTATCATGGACAGAGATCGACCAATCAATCATCTCAGTGTGTGTTTACGGCTCTGTATCACTAGGTCACATCTGGACACTAACTGTGATGGATGAGAAGAAAGGATGACTAGACACATACGTGAGCTGGTATATCACCTTCAATTCATTCTATTCAGATAACAGTTTTCCACAAGTATAAATATAACAAGTATAATATAGAAAGGAACTGAGCTGGATGATGACATCACAGTTTTACGCAGAGCTGCTGTATAACTAAGTTGAACTCATTTATTAACTTTACACAGTTATTAAACTTACCTGAATCAACACTGAACTGATTTCACCTCATGTCTTTTTCGAGCTGCTTTACAGGAGAATTGAGAAGCTGCTTTGAAACAATGTGTATTGTATAAAGCGCTATAGGTGACTTGATGTACTTTGTATGCATTTACAAAAAGTTTAAATTGCAAAACTGGTCATTCAGTAATAAATGTTACGGAGTCAAAGCCATGCGCACATTAACATTTGGCCAGCCATATTTGCATATCAACACCCATTCAGTAAACCTAACTCATCCTCATTAGGTACAATGGGAACTAAACTATTACACAGAGATTGTGTGGTCACTGACATATTGACAAGATGTCTTAAAGGTACAGTAGTAAAAACTGCCTTAAACTGCTTAGAGTGGGAAAAAAACTAAATATGACTGTAAGAAACCTTGACTAACAGGGAAAGTCAAGGGGAAAAATGCTTCAGTTGTGTAAGATTTTGTCCCTTTAATGGGTTCATCTAATGAAAGCATTTCCAGTTCTAATTTCAATAATGGAATCGATAATGGAAAAAGAACAAACTATATATATATATATATATATATATATATATATATATATATATATATATATATATATATATATATCCTGGACACATTCAGTGACAGGTTCTGTGAGATTCACCCACACATCCTGTGTGTGTGTGTGAGTGTGAGTGTAAGTGTGAGTGTGTGTGTGTGCGTGTGTGTGTGTGTGTGTGTGTGTGTTGACTTCACACCCCTAGTGATGGTTATAGATGTGAACACATGGTTAGAGGACAGGTAATGTGTTCTGACACAAAGAACAAAGAGAACCGAAGTCTAAGAAAATACACACACGAACATACAGTACACAAACTACAAAATCCCTTCTCCTTTAGACACGCGTACATTCAGCAGACCTCAGCTTTATGAGCGCAATAACACCTGCTTAAGAACCATTGCCACTTTACTCATAAAAAAAGAAATAAGAAATTAGATTAGCATAAAGACGATATTTTAGAACCATTGACATTTTTTGAATTGTGAAAAAAATGAAAAACCACATCTCATTCTACTGTAATTTCAATAAATAATTAAATAAATGTATTTATACATCATAATGAATTAAACTGATTTGGGAAACTACATGTAAAATATCTGGATGCATTACAGTAAAAAATAATATCACAATGCAATGAAATTAGATTTTTCTATGCAAAATAAAATGTCTCAGCTGCGGGGTGAAAACCTCATTAGATTCATCCACAAGGAGTTTCTTAAAGTAACTAGCAATAGTTGCAACAGGTTCTGCAGTTTCTCAAGCTGATCTTCCTGAAGATATTGGCTTTGAAGGCAGACAGACGCTGGCCATGCCAAGAGCTCACAGAGCTTTCCTTCCTGACCATCAATTTCCTGAACAAGAGGCCGACAGGCTTTGATCGATACGTCACTGATGTTTTCCCTTCCTCTTTATCTAAATCTCTGCCTCTGGAAAAAATGACAAGTCAAACTCCGGCCTCTTTGTCTTAATTTTTACTGCACGAAATTGAATTCCGCCACCCTTCCATCACAAGTGAGAAGTTCAAGGGGCAGAAGAAATAAAGAAAGAGAGAAGGAAAACTGTGCCATGCTTGAAAATTCTGGCTTCTGAGAAAAATAAATACTGTCAATAATGAAACAATGCTGTCAGAGTTACAAACTACAACTCCCATAATGCATCTACATGCAGAACAGTAACGTTTCTGTGACTGTTCTCATGCCTTCAGTCAACGTTCAAGACATTGCACATTGTTTTTGTGTTGCCTATTTAGGGTTACAAAGTCCCTTTAAAATTTGAGATACGTATGCCTCTGTATGAGTTCATGTTTTTAATATTTATAATATATGATATAGTTAAGCAATCTAACATGAGCAAAATAGATGTTTTCCCGAATATCAGCACAATTGAAAATGTGATATTGACAGTTTAATATCAAGCTATACATTTTAGACACAATATTGTCTGATTTTGCTCTATTTAGTTCCAAACAAAGCCAGAACAGAACGGTTGCGGATCTCAGAGCAAAACACAGCGGCGTTCCGTTTTGAACGAATCGATTGAATTAATAATTCAATGAGACAGTGACGTACAGCCAAATATAAAGCATAATTTCATTTTTTTAATTATTTCATATTTCTGTATTCAAAATGTTATATTTAAAACATTAATCTCATAACATTATGCAATTGTAATTGCAATGTAAATTCATTAATGTCACCATAAGCTGCATTAAACAGTCTGTAACTGTAATAATAATTAACCTCTGCAATGCATTTTATTGATACTGATTTTATTTGATTATAATATAATATTGGCCCGTAATGGGAAAGTTTATTTCTGTCATCGATCAGAAGGTGCTCCGAAATTTTTCAAATGAAATATGTAAGAATAAGAATGTAATTGTAGAGCCTCGCAATACCTCATTTGAACTCATATGAACCGCTTGTGTCTCGAGATGTAGTGCAGTGTACACTAGAGCACTTCTGACCTCTGCTGCATATTCAGGGAATCACACGTTTGTGATATAAGAACAACAGCTTTCCATTCATTCCCTTTCCTAGGATTTTTCTGCATATTACTGTGTATTTCATGTGCCTCTTATAAACGTTATTTTTATTAAGCATATGATAGGGCATACAAGTCAAGGAAGGGAATGTCATTCTAATTCCTGCATCATTCTAATTCCTGCATCACATGTCACAAAAAATGATCCGTATCTTTGTCTTGTTATATATTTAAACATATTTAAAGTTACATTTGTCTGAGAAGTAAAACATTTTTTATAGAAATACTATAGTATTTGACATAGCTGATATGAAATACTTCTAAAAAAAACGACTTTGAATAAATAGAATATTTGCATTTTTTTTAATCTTCACATCACTTGACCTTTGAAATGAATCAGTGTAAAAAGTGACTAAATATTGTGAAAAAATTGACCAAAATGATGAAATAGGCAAATTATACAACTCCCCTTAGATTTCAATCTAAAATCTTGACATTGATTAGAAGCAAGTCTATGTACATATTACAGTTATTCATTTACCATTGCATTTACATTGTATTCCAATAGAATACAAGCTCAATTAAACAAGGTACTTTCTATAAAGTATTAAATGTAAAAGCCTCAAATCAATTTTGAAGTAAAAAAGCATACCAAGCAGAAAGTGGTAAGAGTGACATTTATTGAAGTTGAGTCTTTACAAACGAGATTATTCTGACCAGAAACCCTATGAGTTACAGTTGCCTTCACATTTCAACACAAAATGGGTCTATATCGCAAACACAATAGTGCAACACAAGATTTATCATATTATTTGCTTTATGAATACTCCGAACAAACACCCTGTCAAGCTGAATGCATGTTTTGCATTTGATCTAGAGTTAGACGTAAAATAACTGTTGATTTTCTCTTCATTTACACTATTTCAGCTAAATGTCTTTATCTGTATCACACCTGACACACACATATGTACAATAAAAGAGAAACGACAAAAAGATTTAAGGGACAGTTTAGTCCTAAAAAGATGCACAGGGAGTCATATCATACATCATTTTTGATAATATCATAGCATACAAATAATTCTCACTTATAGGTCCACATACAATGCTAAAGTTTATTGGATTCATTGTTTTGCAACAAAAACAAATTTCTTTGCCTGAAAATGTTCAACCTGTTCTGAGCAAACAAAAAATTTATATCTAAATTTGGTCAGTCATGTGATTACGTGTTAATCAGTTTGTCATCAGAAATATTTAGGCACAAATTTAAGACATTTTTGAATTGCATAGAAAATGTTAATCCATTTGGAGTTTTAACATTATGCATCACATTAAGTTCAACAGTTTGTTATCTAAATCTTTTTTAGCAAGAACACGTTGTTTTTGTAACTTTGTTTCAATAAATGCTCTTCTTGGGAAGAAAACTTTTGAGTTGTGTAATGTATATCATTCTTAAACAGTATATTGTCATAATATATCAGGCTCTTTTATCTGAAAATGGATTCCTCACGATATGACCCCTTTGGAGACAGACAGACAGACAGACAGACTCGTTTTATGGTGGGACAGACAGAGACAGAAGAGGCAGTTGCCCATCACAAGAGGAGAAAAGAGGCGTGATTGGGCTGTAGTGCTAGCGGCAGAGGTCTAAGCCAATCGGTGAGCTGCCAAATGTCACATGTCACAGCGTGCTGGTGGAGGAGGATGCCAGCCGTTTCCCTATGTATATTCTGAGAAAGATAGAAAAAAGAAAGAAAGACAGAAAGAGATAATCTATCATCATTTCTAATCTCTCAGATGGTCTCAGAGTTCTTATTTGTGTTATGCAACATCAATACCTATAATGAAAATGGAAGTCAAAAATTCAATTTGTTCAGCTCAATACATTTTAGAGAGTCCGAGCACAAACATTTTTATTTGTTTCTGATTTATTGCAAACACAGACATATGGGACTCTGGGGTTTATGCAGGGAAACATTCACAGCGTCATGAGCCAAAGATACAATTTGATCTACAGTCATTTTTACAAAGCCAAGATGGCAGAGAAGCCTCATCTAAGCACTAATGGTCAAAAGTTTGAGAGTTTGATAAAAGTGATTCATACTTTTATTCACAGAGGACATATTAAAATCATTAAAAGTGAAGAGAAAAGAAGAGGGAAAAAATGTTTATAGGTGAAGAAAAGTGAAGTGTCTTCATTAGCAATACTATTTAAGATACGATAATTTTGCGGATTCACTCTTGCATTTAAATGCATCAACACTCCCAATCAGAAACAAATAAAAACAGATTTCCTTCACTAATGGATGGCAAAATGCACACTCTGACATTTGAGCACTATGTGTATAATGTTGTATTTAAATTCCACGTGCTGACTCGTGACTTTCAAAGCAAATAAGAGTTATGATGGATTGAAAATGGCATGTTTAAAGGCTCTTTCCCAATCAACATCAATCATCTTTTGCATTAAAACCAGCCATAGACTCGCAAGAAAACAATGAGTTCAATGTGGTTAAATGGGGATGGGATGAACGTCTGCAGAATCCTACACTTTTTTTATCATGCAGATAAACAGTGCTTTAATTCTGTAAAATATTAAAATGCACGAAGGGAAATATAAATGGACTGTTTGAGCATAGATGAACTCTCATTGCCGCAGTTTTTATGAAAAAAACTGATTTGCAATGATATTAAAATGAAAATACTAGAAGTTAGGATATGATATGAGATATGATTTGAGAAACTGCCTCACCCCAGACCCAGCGTCAGAGCATGTGAGGCGAGCAGAGAGGGCAGGAGGATGAGGAGCACGTCTGAGGAAAACAAACCCCTCTTCATCACCTCAGTCTTCCTCACGCTCAGAGAGCCTGACTGCTTTGGGTGATGAAACACAAACTCCCTAAGAGAGAGAGAGAGAGAGAGAGAGAGAGAGAGAGAGAGAGAGAGAGAGAGAGAGAGAGAGAGAGAGAGAGAGAGAGAGATCAGGTTCATTCAGCAATGTAATCTAGATATACATGGATTTAGGACACTGTATACATGGATTTAGGACACTGAAGATGTGAAAATATAAATTTATTCAATAAGGGGCACTATTTTAACAATCTAAGTGCAAAGGGTCCCACTTTTGATAGTTTAAAGGGATAGTTCACCCAAAAATGAAAATTCTGTCAGTAATTACATACCCTCATGTTGTTCCAACCCCGTAAGACCTTCGTTCATCTTCGGAACACGAATTAAGATATTTTTGATTAAATCTGAGAGCTGGATCACTCCTCCATAGGCTTCTATGGTATTGACACTTGTTGCCCGAAAGGTTATTAAAGACATCGTTAAAATAGTCCAAGTGACTACAGTGGCTCAATCTTAAGTTTATCAAGCGACGAGAATACTTTTTGTGCGCAAAAACAAACAAAAATAACGACTTTATTTCAACTATTAATTTCCTTCTGGGCCTCGAGTCAGTTAACGTAGTGTAATAGCGTAGAGCTACGTCACACGTAGGCTCACTATTGGCCGACGCTGGTCATGTGTGTGATGGGTGTGACGTACAACACAGAAGCTTACGCTATTACACTAGTGAACTGACTCGAGGCCCAGAAGGAAATGAATAGTTGAAATAAAGTCGTTATTTTAGTTTTTTTTGCGCACAAAAAGTATTCTCGTCGCTTGATAAACTTAAGATTGAGCCACTGTAGTCACTTGCACTATTTTAACGATGTCATTAATAACTTTTCGGGGAACAAGTTTCAATCCCTTAGAAGCCTATGGAGGAGTGATCCAGCTCTCAGATTTAATAAAAAATATCTTAATTCGTGTTCCGAAGATGAACGAAGGTCTTACGAGGTTGGAACAACATGAGGGTGAGTAAATACTGACAGAATTTTCATTTTTGGGTGAACTATCCCTTTAAGACGGGTAAAATGGTCGACGCGCCAGGCACATGGTCTAAAAGGGTTGTTCCCATTCTCTTAATGAGTAATGGGTGTGTTTTGAGCGTAACGTGCAATAAACCAATCAGAATGTAATATCCCATTCCATTTAAAAACCAGTTGCGTTCGCGCCGTGGCGGATTCTATTTACATGGTGGAATTTGCAAGCGGAAAGACTGAATCGCTTCTCTAGAGAGGAAACGGAAGCTTGTGCACTA
This sequence comes from Siphateles boraxobius, assembly GCF_051911475.1. Lineage (NCBI taxonomy): Eukaryota > Metazoa > Chordata > Actinopteri > Cypriniformes > Leuciscidae > Siphateles > Siphateles boraxobius. The sequence goes on along the minus strand of NW_027508855.1, from coordinate 18,657,038 downwards.
ATATTTTATTCTCATTATAAATTACAGTTTTATCAGCATAATTTCAGTGAGAAGCTGTTTTGAAAAATGCACATGAATCTGCAAATGTCTCAGTATTTGGTGCATCTCTCTTTTGCTTTAATGACCGCAGCACTGGAGCGACATGAACAAAACCTGATGATCAAATGGCTGAGGAAAACGTGTCAACTGGAGTGACAAGGCTAGAGCTTTTCATTCTTACCTTAATTCCAAAAAGTGCATTCAGGAAAAACTTGGCAGTAAAGTCGGTAATATGATGAGTAGGCGCAATGCATAGGTATAGTATACACTAGATGCCGCCTTGGCTACGGCAGTTCATTGGAATGAATGCGTGAATAGAGCCGCCATCATGGAACAGGGGAGCCCCTCCTCTTTAATGCATCAGAGTCAATGTAGGAAAAGGTCTAACGGAAATAAAATCACCATAAATCGTCATGAATGCGATTTTCTAGTTTTTTTGGTTCGTTCCAACGGTCAGACATGTATTTATCATTGAGTCTGGAGAAACTTATATATTTTAAAAAAAATTCACATTCTTGTGAAATGTAATCCCTTGCTGTCTGGTTTTTAGATTTCGTTTGTGTGAACATCCATACGCACCACACAAGTCCGGCATCATCCATGAATTCAGCGTTACCTAGCTACTTCCTATGACAAGACCCCTGTTCCAAGATGGCGGCGGTTTTGACGCATGCTTAGAACCCCAAGGCGACATCTAGTGTATATATCTATGGCCGCAATGCTAGAGCTTTAGTAGGCCTATAAACAGGTTGCGCGCTGCGCTCGTCCAATTAATGGCACTGACTGACACCGCAAAACATGCAAATATACGTTAACCAAGGGTTTAGGAATGTACAAAGTGAAACGTCAGTTTATTAATACCCAGGATAAAGGTGTAAAAAGCCCAATATGTATTAGATCAGGGCAGTCCAATCCTGCTCCTGGAGGACCACTGTTCTGCAAAGTTCAGCGCCAACACACCTTTACACACCTTAAACACACCTGAACCAGCTAATCAGTCTTAATGGGCCAAAGCTGCTTGAAGTCAATGGAGGAGAAGCTTCACTCTGCTGAATAAACCGCTTTTGTGAGGAAATGGCTTATTTAATTGATCGACAGCCCATTGGCTAATCTTCAACATGTTTGCTCATAAACATGTTTTGGATTGATCTATTTTCAGAGTTTACACCGAAAACAAAATGCTGTTTGAATTAAAGGTACATCTTACTTGGGCGGGAGATTTTCTAGCTGACTGGACCAAAAAAAGCTATTTTTTGTGAAGTGAAGTCGGCGCGTTTCCATTACAGATTTGCGCAAAATGTTTGTGTGTTTTTTTCTAAATGTCGACAAAAAACTATTGCGAAATGACGGCGTAATGTTTCCATTAACCGATGTTATGCGACTAAAAAGTCATTTTTTCCTCTCGTGATAAGTCATTCCAAAACTCATGGCGACGGATGTTGGTAGGTTTACTATATCCCAGCCACTGCACTGGCCAAAATTGTTAATCAAAGGAGACGTATATGTGTTATCCAAGTATTAATGGTAAGGAAAGACTCTACTTGGAGTGGCTGCATGGTGTTGCTGGGTGTTTCTCCCTCATTTCTGCTTTGAGGTCTTAATTGTGGCATATCTTTGAGGTGTAGAATCCAGTATTCCTGTAATTCTTTTATGAATTTAATAAAGAACTCGGTCTCGTCTTCTGTCCAAACATACCGAGTTATCTACGTCAGGTGACCTGTAAATGCGCAAAAACTGTTTCCATTGCAGTTTTGTGAAATATTTCTTTTTCGAATTGCCTGAAAATCCCTCATGCGAGCGTAAAAACATTTTTTCGAAAAATGGGAGTTTTTGCTAAATGTACGTGTTTCCATTGGACGTAGTTTCAATTCGCACCAGGCACCGTGCACCATGTGACCCTGCAGGTGTTTTAAGATTAATTTCTCTGAAACAGATTAAGCCAAATTCAGCATTGTAATCCCAGTTTAAATCTTGTCTATCCTATCATATAAAGCTTGTTGCTATAATGATGTCAGACTGGACCTCATACACATGCAAATGTGGGAGAGCAGGAATGCAAGAATATGTAAAGAAATTTCGACTTTTGATGAAAAGACATTTAAACATCAATGCAATGACTAATCCATAAAACGATCAAATTAATGTGAACGTTTTAATTAAATGACACTATATCAGCTCTATTTCTAAAGACTGATGTCAAATAACCTTTGAAACATTTGTGCAGCAAGATTTATTTTTGCACAGTGCGTATATGCACCGCCATGAAAATTGACAATGACAAAGTAAAGCTTTTTGTGCTTTCTCAAAGGTTTTTGCTTTTAATAGCATCATTATATCCGAGCAGTCTCTATTGCTAAAATCTGCAATCCTACATCATTAAACGTTGCAAACCAAAAAGTTTTTGATGCAAAATTGTTGTTGTTTTTTCTGTAATGATATGTGTATTACGAACTTTCTCCTCTAGAGAGCCAACTCAGATTCGCTGACTCATGGTGTGGCGCACAAGCTATTTTTGTGTGGCGACTAAATGATCCTCTCTGAGATTTAAGCAGAGGTATGCAGGGCTAACGGAGGTCAAACGCTCCACTGCAAGAACTGGCAATCTGTGAAGCGCTCTGTTAATCTGGAAGGACATCAGCACATAAGAACACCTCATTTATTTTTTTCCAAAATGACGTTTTTTATGTCCTTAATAAGCATAATTTTATCTAGGACTGTAAACTGGCATCATGTGCAAAAAAAATAAAATTAACTTTATTATTCTATCTATTCCAGGGCTTTCTGGCTGTTTTTTGGTCAGCTGAACCTATAGAATTTAAATTAATTACATTAACTATCCTCTGACATTTTAAGTCGCCTATTGTTCTTATCTTTCTACCATTCAAAAACTTGGGGTCGGTAAGATTTTTAAAAAATGTTTTTTTGAAAGAACAAGCCAGGGCTACATTTATTTGATAAAAAATACAGTAAAACTTATTAATTGTGAAATATTTATTCCTGTGATAAAAGCTGAATTTCCGGCATCATTATTCCAGTTTTCAGTGTCACATGATCCTTCAGAAATCATTATAATATGCTGATTTGCTGCTCAAGAATAATTTCTGATTATCACCAATGTTAAAAATGGTTGTGCTGCTTAATATTTTGGTGGAAACTGTGATACGTTTCTGAGGATTCCTTGATTGATTAATGTAGATTTCAAAATAACAACATAGATTATAAATGTCTTAACTGGCACTTTTTATCAATTTAATGCATCCTTAGTGAATAAATTATTCTTAGTACAATAATATTGTAATAGTAATGTGATTTTTTTGTGTGCAGATTTTAATGAATGGAAAGTAATGCAAACAACTCAATGCAAAAAAAACCTTAATAGTCTCATAAATGTTTTTTTTATGCAAAAACATTTTTGGATTAAAGTATGAATTTCAATACATATTTGTATATACATTAATACTCACTTTTGTGTATAAGACCGGAGCAAAGGGTTTGGATTAAAATATTTCTAACAGTCTGACAAACAAACCCCCTGCAGTTCCATCATATACCACAATCTGCTTACAACACTCAGGTCTATTCAAACCTAATACATTTATTAATTACAAACCAACAACCGTCTATATCACTTTAGAAGGTGAACTGAAGAGACGAACATGATTTAAGAACGTAGGCTACAACTGAATCAAAGTATGAATTAAAGGTAACTCTTACTTGGGCGGGAGGTTTTCTGGCCGACTGGACCAATCCCACACCCACTCAGCACTCACTTGCCTGTCATTCTCATCCGACTGAAGGAGAAAGAGAGCAGACAGAGACAGTGTGAGAGTATCAAATACATGCATTAAATCAGTGCTTCTCAACTGGCTTTGCTTCAGGAACCAGTCCATGGTACAGTGGACATCAAGTGGTGATCTGATACAACCATGTTTGCCCTTATTGCAAGTCAACCTGTATTTAATGTAGTCTGGGTCGCATTTCTTTTTATTAGAAACTCATTCAAGTTCATTAGCCTATTTGTTTTTCTATCCTATCATGCATGATTATACAGTTGCGTTTGCATTTATCCTTGTTGTTTATCTGCTCTCTATTACCGCAAATCAACAGAAATGCAACACAGTGGGTCACCAGCAGTATCGGCCTTTGCTATTTTTCACCAGTTTCACTTGAAACGGACCTCACAACAGAAGGGGTTCTCCGCTTGCACTCGAAAATGAGCCCCGTCCCCGTCATCATGCACCCCACAAACACCAGGGTTGGGAATTAAAGGGTTAGTTCACCCAAAAATGAAAATTAAGTCATTAATTACTCACCCCCATGATGTACCAACCCCGTAAGACCTTCGTTCATCTTCGGAACACAAATGAAGATATTTTTGATTAAATCTGAGAGGTGGATCACTGCTACATAGACTGCCTGAGGGAATGAAACTTGACGGCCCAGAAAGTCATTGAAGAAAATGTTTAAATATTCCATGTGACTACAGTGGCTCGAGTTCAAGAGATTTCAAGTGATTTCCACGACGCATGCGCGAGAACTGAACAAGAAGTATTAGAAGAAGAACGTCCTCTTCTCAGTTCTTGCGCATGCGTCGTGGAAATCTCTTGAACTCTCGTCTCAGGCCCACAAGGAAGAAAAGGAATAGTCGAATAAAGTCGTTATTTATGTGTTTTTTTTTTCGGAAAAAAAGTATTCTCGTCGGTTGATAAACTTATAGTTGAGCCACTGTTGGCACATGGAATATTTAAACATGTTCTTTAATGACTTTCTGGGCCGTCAAGTTTCATTCCCTCAGGCAGTCTATGTAGCAGTGATCCACCTCTCAGATTTAATCAAAAATATCTTCATTTGTGTTCCGAAGATGAACGAAGGTCTTACGGGGTTGGTACAGCATGGGGGTGAGTAATTAATGACTTAATTTTCATTTTTGGGTGAACTATCCCTTTAATGAGGGCTCGGGGCAAAAATGCCACCAAAATGAATAAAAATGCTTCCAAATACCAAAATATAGTGCAAAAAAAGTCCCCGTATAAGTTCTTGTTTTTAATATTTATAAGCAATTTCACATGAGCAAAAGTGCTGTTTTCACGAATATCAGCACATTTGCAAATGTGATATTGATTTTATACAACAATTCTCCGGGGGGGATCTCCGGCTGTTTCTTTGAAATGGACCTTTGCATTGCAAAGGCCGCCTCTGGTCACCAGTTGAGAATCAAGTGTACATTGTTACAGACATATAAATGAGACACATAAAGGGAGTGTTTTATCAGCTTGATGATTGAGTGACTAATCAAAAACTTATGAGCATACATAAAACCATGAAACCAATTACCATTGCAAAGTCTGTCTCAATCAGTCATTATAAAAGTACTGATATGATTGTAACCCTCATAAGTATTCAGGTTGTAATTGGTTTAGGAAACTGGTTGTGACTATAAAAAACCCTACATTTTCTGGCGATGTTGTTGGAGCTTACATACTGTAGACTGTTACCTGTATAGTAACACAGTCTGTACTGCTGCTGCCCTCACTGGCTGGTTTAGGAGATCCAGATGTTCTCGGGGTCACGACCTGCGGAGGACTGAAATCAGAGACCAAACTTGTGTTATAAAAACAGCACGTTTTGTCCACTTCCAACCACTTCTGTCCTGATTTCTTCGAGGGGAGGGTCTACGGGTGGGTAAATGTATGGGTTTTTTTCCAGATCTTTCGATCTAATGGACAAAATAAGCTTGCGCAGTTTACATATGAATGCGGAAAAACATACAGAGAGCAGCAGCTTTCATTTCTGCTCTGACAGCCGCAAGTCCAGCCGAACACTGTGAGTGTGTGTTAGAAATCAGGAATGGTGAGAGAACATTGTGCTTGATAAATTTTTCATCTTCAAACCAAACTTGGGTCTTCAGCCGACAAAGTTTAAATCCCGTCTGGCTAGAGCTCTTCCCATAATGTTTATGCATTAGGTCAGTGGGTTGTCGAAAGTGGACAAGCTCAAAACGTTATAGACCCGTTTTCTCCTGTATTTAATGTCGTCCAATTGTGATCTGATCGACCAAAACGCATCTTAATACCAGGTGTAAACAGGGCCTTGGATCAGGTTTGGAGCTGAACTTTGCAGGAAAGTAGATCTCCAGGAACAGGATTGTAAATAATACTGAAAAAAGTCAACCACTAAAGCCCAATGTTCCATTCATACAACACAAAAACTGTATAGGCTGTTACTTTTTCAGTATATAATCACTCATCAATCTCTAAACATGTTGGAAAATGATTGAAATAAAACACTGCAAGTCAAACACTTTACTAAAATAACTACATGTGCTCCAAACATGTTTGCAATAATGTATATATCAAGCTGTGACATTCAATATGTGCATGAACAAAACAGGTATGATTTGAGTGGCAGGCTGTATGTAAACACATTGCTTGATATCTTGGAGAAACGAAGAAAATAAAGAGATCTAAAGGGATTACTTTACTTCCAAGTGAACTGGCTCAATATTCATAATTCCCAAAGAAACGCTTAAATAGGCCTTCAGACACACACACACACACACACACACACACACACACACACACACACACACACACACACACCTCTCTGTTTGACTACTCCTCTCACACTCCAGCTGAGCTTCCAGCAGAATCCTCTCCAGCTCCCCCTGCAGGAAGGAGGCGGTGGTGTCCTGTGCTCCTAATGCTCCTTCTGTTTGACCTGCAGATCCCACCAGACCCTCCAGCTCCACCCAAGAACCTGACGGACACATGAACCGCGTGCACTTCTGGTTACTTTTAGATTAATAAAACGGATTCAGTTTTTTGCTGAGCTGTAAGACAGTGGAATCTGTTTGCATGACGTTCACTTGAACGTCAACATGAATACATCATGAATACATCCGTATTGTGACATATTTCCAGGCAGGGGTGTCCCTCTCAGCTGGATGATCTCAATCCCATCACCCCGTCCCTCCAAGGAACGTGATTTTTGCCCGAGTAATCTTTCCCAATCCTCCCCAGTGCCCTTTTTTGGTTTGGCCCACTTCCCTGCAAAATGTCTGTGGCCCTGTTTCCAAGGAAAACTGGGATCTATCTATCTATCTATCTATCTATCTATCTATCTATCTATCTATCTATCTATCTATCTATCTATCTATCTATCTATCTGTCTGTCTGTCTGTCTGTCTGTCTGTCTGTCTGTCTAGATATCCATTGTTCTGTGTCTGTCTGTGCATGGCCTTGTTTCCAAGTAAAACTGGTATTACCAAGTATGTCCTGTCTGTCTGTCTGTCTATCTGCCTATCCATCGTTCTATCATTCTGTCTGTCTATCATTCTATTGTTGTATCTCTCTGATTGTTGACATGAACACAAAAGCTTGCTTACATAAGCATTTTATTTCTGTCAGAGATTAGCCAGTCACCTCTCTCTCTCTCTCTCTCTCTCTCTCTCTCTCTCTCTCTCTCTCTCTCTCTCTCTCTCTTCTAATCCTGACCTTCACCATCTTTCCTCATGTGTCAAGCATCTTCTCTTTCCGCCCTTCATGGTCATGTTGTGGTTATTTTTCAGAGACAGGGGTTCTGCAGTGGAGAGAGGAGGGATTGTGCCATTGCTCCAGATTCTCCAGCATGTGGAATTGTGACATAACCACAGACGAGGGCCGTGTGTATAACAAGCATAATATCAAGCTGTGAGTGTGTGCATGTCTGTTTATGCATTTATGTATTTGTGTGTTTTATGAATGATAACGTATTCCCTGAGAGGGATTCGGTTTTATGAAGAACTTTTGTTCTGAAAACACTATTGTTCTCACATTTCCCCATGCGGACAGTTTAAGCCACTGATCAAATTATGAGTTGTTAACCCTCTTCCCAGTAATTGGCTTAGAACAGGCGAGTCATGGAATCTATTTACATAACAATACAGACAAAACAATGGCACTGCAAAATAAAAACACACAGATAGTAGGCCATAAGGTTGTATATGTGCACTGTAACACCAACCTTAGTGGTCACACACTTTGAACAAAAGTGATAGTGATAGTGTTATTTTAAAATCATAAGTTGTTAAATATATTTAAAATTAATTGTAATTAATTTCACCAAGTATTTTTTATAGAATTGAGTCTAAAATGTCTTTTAAATCGTATTTATATGCATTCATGTTATTTTTTTCTATTAAAATTATAATAATTGGATAATTTATTTGAAAATAATTGATGTACAATATACTATGGGTATTAAAACAAAATTATAACTTTGCAATTTAAATATAACATAAATATCAATATTACATATAGCCTATAGGTTATAAATAGGCCTTTCTATATAGGCTACTCTGGGCTACACATCACAGGTTATAACAAAGTCTTACCGTGCAGAGCATCGTCCGGTGTTTGAGATCCTGACAGAGACATGATGGGACAGAAGAGTTCAGGAGATGATGCACTGACTTCAGCTCCTATCGGCTTTCTTTGCCCGTGTTTAACCGTCCTCTGCGTTTGTTGACAACACTTTTGTGGGTGTATTTGAGTGGCTAATGCTCGCTGATGATCACCGTTTCTTAGAGGAAGTTTACTGTCTTTCCTCCAGGGGGCGCTCACTGGCTCATAAAACCGAAACCTCCATTGAATCACATTCAAAACACACGTTTTTTTATTTCTTTATTAATTAATTTCTTTATTTTTATTTAAAGTATTAATGTTACATAAAAATAGGATAATGCTAAATAATGGGGGGGTCAGATAGTAATTAGATATTTATATCTAGTAGTATCTGTAACAGATGACCATGCAGAGTGCGGTCTAGTCTAATTGTTTAATGGGCACCTGAATAGTGACACAGAAAATGTAAAATGACATTTTATTTAAAATACCTGGTCGATATATAAAATAGCATAATAATTGTTTACAACCCATCGATTCTGACCAATCAGAGACAACTTGCGGGACTCCACGCCCCGCCCTCCGTTTCAATGATTTGCCATTCTCTTCACTTGTTCTATTTTATGACGTAGATGCGGTAATCTCTTTTTCTCAACACGTGTTTCAGCAGGAGGTAAATATTGGCATCTTTCCCTTCTTTTCCATAAATAGGTCTAAACAGGTGCCTATCTTTGGTAGGCCTATAAACTGGAAAACAACAAAAACTCAGCAAATTAAATATTTGTTTATTTGATATTTCAAATCACCCAAGTCCAGATATGACACATAGGCTAAATGATGTATACAGTTATTTTAAAGGGTCAGTATTGGATGGTTTTTCTTTGATAACGACAAATGAGAACAACACTGTCTCAAAATAACTTGCATGACAAAACAAAACATCCAGCATGTGTTGTTACCACTTAGAGTCACATGACCTCAAGTAAACTTTTAATAACATGATAATCTCCTCTGATCACCAAACACACCATCTAATCCGTCTTTCACTGACAAAAAAGTACCACGGTATTACTGTATTTTCGCAGTTTTAAGTGTTCAACTGTGATCATTTAAAAGCAGTTTATAGCAACTCACAATACTTTTATAAACATCTTCACACCCGACTGCTACTTTCTGCCCTGACCACATGCCAGCAGCCAGAACCTTTCAAAAATGTTGTCGTGAATAGTGTTGACATTAGTTCACCTGGTTCCTCATTCTCGCTTTGTTGTTATAATCACTTATTAATTGATTCTGTTCACGTGTTCATCTGGTTTGTTTGTTCCTTGTATTTAAGCCCTGAGTTTCGTTCTGTTCCTTTGTCCGGTATCGTCAATGATTAGATCTCCAACGATCTCCTGTGTTTAGTTTTGTGAATTAAAATAAAGATTATTCTGATTACTACGTCTCTAGCACCCACACGTGACAGGAATAAAGTAAGGAAATATTAAATTACTGATCATCTTTCTATGTTAGTATATAGATGCTACCATTATAATTGTATTTTTATGTTTTTATAATCTTTTTAAAACTGAACATTAGCATTTTAGAAGTCATCTGTACTGAGATCTTACTTAAAAATAATTGACTATAATTTAATTATTAACTATAAAGCCTACTGTATCATCTTTTGGTAACTCTTTACAATAAGGTTTATTAGTTAACATTATTATTAATTAACATGAACTAACCATGACCAATACATTTGTTACTTTATTTATTAATCTTTGTTAACGATAGTTAATAAAAATCCAGCTGTTCATTGTTTGTTCATGTTAGTTCACAGTGCATTAGCTAATGTTAACTAATACAACTTTTTATTTTAATAATGTATTAGTAAATGATAAAATTAACATTAACGAGTATTAAAAAAATGCTGTAGAAGTGCACCTAGAGACCTTATTGTAAAGTGTTACCCATTTTTTATATGCAGATTTCTAAGGATTCTGAATTATCAACATGATCACACAATCTACATGCCTTATGTTGTCTGATTGATAGTTTATACTTTTTTAGCAAGTAAAAGGACTTTTAGTATAATTGTAAAAACGTCCCCCTTGAGCTCATGGTTCACGTGTATGTCTGCTGTGAAATCTGCACTGATTTTTATAAAGTAAACATATAAGATTTGTTTTTAGTATTTTAAGATGAACACTTGCTGGACTGAAGCAACATTGGTTCACTTTATTATCCATACATCATCTTTTAGAAAAGTCATGTACAAATGTGAGTATCGAATATGATCCTTATAGGTTTTTGTGAAACATATTTGTTCATCTCTCAATCATCATTGTATTGCACTGCATTATATTTTTTGCCCGCACAATAAAAAACATGAATTAAATATAATTTAGACAAATTATTGGGAGATATAGAGATATGTAAGTCTACTATACTGTTGTACTCATTGATTTACATTACATTGTAAGCTATCAGAATTTCATCTCACTTTTTGGTCATATAAATATCAGCAACTGCACTATATTTTTGCATATGATCTCCGTATTCTTACAATATCATACTATATGAGCCATAAAACCCTTATGTATCAAATATGATACTCAACTGAAAACATGCACATATGCAAATCTTTTTTTTAGATTTTGTTTAAAAGTTCAGTAAATGGTTCATTTTGAATTTTCATTTTTCGGACTATTATTTCATCAGGCTTTTACAGAGTTAGTAAAGAATGTGCTGCAGAGAAGCGTGTGAGAACTGCTGTGAGAGTTGCAGTTATGAATGTACATGCCGTTGTCATCAGAGATACCAAACTACAGCTTCATGGGGGACTTGGTGTGGCTGGTTTCAGGAATGTTGTTGTTCCTGCTTCAGCAGCTTCTGTATCAATATGATCTGTAATGTGTGCTTAGATGTCATCTGCAGGTTAGGACTTGAGTAATTCACTAGTTCTATTTCGCACGGCCTTCTTGTGAATGATAAAAATACAATAATGAAATTGTAGCAAATAAATAAATATTGATGAAAATCAATGGTTAGTCATGCATAGTTAGTGTTAAAGGGTTAGTTCACCCAAAGATTGTTTTGATGAAATCTGAGAGCTTTCTGTCCCTCCATTGACAGCTACACAACTAGCTGTCATTCTCGTGTTACGCAGCACGTTTGAGCTTCTGTAAGAACCAATGAGGTTCATTCTCGTGTTACGCAGCACGTTTGAGCTTCTGTAAGAACCAATGAGGTTCATTCTCGTATTACGCAGCACGTTTGAGCTTCTGTAAGAACCAATGAGGTTCATTCTCGTGTTACGCAGCACGTTTGAGCTTCTGTAAGAACCAATGAGGTTCATTCTCATGTTACACAGCACGTTTGAGCTTCTGTAAGAACCAATGAGGTTCATTCTCGTGTTACGCAGCACGTTTGAGCTTCTGTAAGAACCAATGAGGTTCATTCTCGTGTTACGCAGCACGTTTGAGCTTCTGTAAGAACCAATGAGGTTCATTCTCGTGTTACGCAGCACGTTTGAGCTTCAGCAAGAACCAATGAGGTTCATTCTCGTATTACGCAGCACGTTTGAGCTTCTGTAAGAACCAATGAGGTTCATTCTCGTGTTACGCAGCACGTTTGAGCTTCAGCAAGAACCAATGAGGTTCATTCTCATGTTACACAGCACGTTTGAGCTTCTGTAAGAACCAATGAGGTTCATTCTCGTGTTACGCAGCACGTTTGAGCTTCTGTAAGAACCAATGAGGTTCATTCTCGTGTTACGCAGCACGTTTGAGCTTCTGCAAGAACCAATGAGGTTTGTTCTTGTGTTTCGCAGCACGTTTGAGCTTCTGTAAGAACCAATGAGGTCCATTCTCGTGTTACGCAGCACGTTTGAGCTTCTGCAAGAACCAATTTGGTTCGTTCTCGTGTTACGCTGCACATTTGAGCTTCAGCAAGAACCAATGAGGTTCATTCTCGTGTTACGCAGCACGTTTGAGCTTCTGCAAGAACCAATGAGGTTCATTCTCGTGTTACGCAGCACGTTTGAGCTTCTGCAAGAACCAATGAGGTTCATTCTCGTGTTACGCAGCACGTTTGAGCTTCTGCAAGAACCAATGAGGTTCATTCTCGTGTTACGCAGCACGTTTGAGCTTCTGCAAGAACCAATGAGGTTCATTCTCATGTTACGCAGCACGTTTGAGCTTCTGTAAGAACCAATGAGGTTCATTCTCGTGTTACGCAGCACGTTTGAGCTTCTGTAAGAACCAATGAGGTTCATTCTCGTGTTACGCAGCACGTTTGAGCTTCTGCAAGAACCAATGAGGTTTGTTCTTGTGTTTCGCAGCACGTTTGAGCTTCTGTAAGAACCAATGAGGTCCATTCTCGTGTTACGCAGCACGTTTGAGCTTCTGTAAGAACCAATGAGGTTCATTCTCGTGTTACGCAGCACGTTTGAGCTTCTGTAAGAACCAATGAGGTTCATTCTCGTGTTACGCAGCACGTTTGAGCTTCTGTAAGAACCAATGAGGTTCATTCTCGTGTTGCGCAGCACGTTCGAGCTTCAGCAAGAACCAATGAGGTTCATTCTCGTGTTGCGCAGCACGTTTGAGCTTCTCCAAGAACCAATGAGGTTTGTTCCTGTGTTTCGGAGCACGTTTGAGCTTCTGTAAGAACCAATGAGGTCCATTCTCGTGTTACCCAGCACGTTTGAGCTTCTGCAAGAACCAATGAGGTTCATTCTCGTGTTACGCAGCACGTTTGAGCTTCTGCAAGAACCAATGTGGTTCGTTCCCGTGTTACGCAGCTCGTTTGAGCTTCTGCGAGAACCAATGAGGTTTGTTCTCGAGAGTCAAGCAGGTTCGGTTGAGCTTCTCTTTATGTTCACTGATTAATGTTTAAATGTGAATAAAAGTCTGAATTAAATCTGTTCATCATATAAAGTGATTGGACTAAAGCGCTCATTTCATATGGATAATATTCATAACATAACTTTTTGAAGCGTCAAAGAAGTAATTGAGAAGCTGTCAATGGAGGGACAGAATTCTCTCAGATTTCATCAAAAATCTTTTCGTTTGTGTTCTGAAGATGAACGAAAGTCTTACGGGTTTGGAACGACATGAGGATGAGAAATTAATGACAGAATTTTCATTTTTGGGTGAACTATCCCTTTAAGGCCACATAACACCTTGCCTATATACATGCTTCAAAATATTTAAAGTCAATGACAAATGTATTTTGTTTGACTTTATAGCTCATTTTGTGAATGACCCGAGGGCCGAGGCTAACAGATTTTGGAAATGATCTTCACCACACTCCGGAGAACATCAGGATATCATATACCGTGACAACGTGAAAAACAATATTGCAATCTAATATTTATAAAAATGAAGATCAAGAGTCTTATTGTAAGATTTTTGATATTGTTCATTTTACAAAAATCAACAATAAAAACTTAATCTGTTTTATGAGTGATATCATGCAATTGTGACATCATTGGATGGTTGTTTAATATGTCAGCACCAGAGGGAGACATTCAAAAGCATTTGAAAACTTCAGGATGGACCCTCCAACACACCATATAACATGATCTTAGATTATATGTATTTATTTATTTTAGTTTGATTAACGTTTGGCAAGGTCATGCGTTTGATTCCTCGAGAATGCATTAGCTAATTAATGTATACCTTGAATGCAGTGTATGCATTCAAGTATGCAATGCAATGTTTTAGATAAAAAACATTTGCCAGATGCATAAATGTTAATCATTTGAAACACTTTGCTGGTCAGGTAGAGGTCTGGCAGTTGTAAAGGTCTCAGGTGTCTTCCTGTGTGTTTACTGAAGGATGAAAAGGAAACATCATCAGTGTAAAGAACACCTGCATCATCCGGCGGCCAGCTCACAACGTGCCGTTTGACCCCAGGATTGTTCAACTGGATCATGTTGCTCTGTCCTCAAGGCAAATGTGCATGAGAAGTTGAGATGATTATTAGTTGTTTGCTGACAGCAGCTGGTAAAAGCTGACCTTTCTTCTGCACCAGCTTCTTCAGTTCCAAACACGCACATTCTACACTCTTACAAAAAAGGTTCTATTTAGAATCTTAAAGGGGTTTTAAAGGCGCTTCATATAGAACATTTTAGGGGGTTCTAATGGGATCAATTACATTTTATGAATTAAGCAGCTCGTAAACAACTTTATCACTAGAAAAAAAGTAGAAATAACCTGTTAAAAATGAAAGTAGTATGCAATAATTTAAGACATTTCTCCTTATATAGAACCTTTTTGGCATCTTTGAAATTGAGTCAAGACCCAGAGGGTTCTATTTAGAACATTATTAAACATTTTTTTATTATTTTTTATTTTGTTTTACATTTTTACATTTTACATGTGTTACATGAAATAAAAAAGCAGCCAGACCAAATGTAGTGGACTGTGTCAAGCACACTGAAAAAAAAAAATGTGTAGGATTTACTTCAAAACAACTTTCCTCCCCGAAATTGCAAGCAAATTTCACTAATAATTACAAAGAAACGGCAAGCAACACTTGAAATTTTGAAGTAGAAAGACTGACATAGTATTGTCTTGCAAAATGTACTCCAATAATCTGTTTTATTTACAAATTAAAAAAATCATTATGTACAGTCAGAAATCATAATGATAGTTTAAGTGTACTCAATTCATTTCATTTCATTATTTATTTGCTGTTTATTATTAATCCTAATATTAAGAATAAAAACATAAAAACTCATGTCCCATAACACATTTGGCTTCTGTTCTAGTCGGTGTGTTTACTGGGCTGAAGTGTTTCCGTGTAAGCATGATGTGGTCTTGTGGAGCGTTGGGACCAGCTCGTGTTTTTCAGCACTGCTGATCCAGCTATCCCGTGTCATGTGACCCCGCTGGCCGGAACACACTGGATAACTAGAGGCCCCTGACACCGCCGTGGGATTGAGACCCAACACTATATATAGCACGAATGAGTGCTGAAGGTACATATCCAAATACATCATCTCTCTGGCCTGAGAAAAATGACTGAGCTTTAATCTCAATATCCTCCTATCATTTACAGTTTACCCATATCTTATTTGATCTATAAAGTATAACTTTAAAAGTCAATGTGAAACCTCATTTTACTTCCATAATCTTATGTTTCTGAGTAAAATTAAGTTAGAAAAAAATATATGGTTGGATTTTTGAAAAGTGATGAATGAATTGGCTAATAGAGGAGCAAGTTATGACTTTTTATTAAATTACATAAATATGGTTTTATTAAAATGTAAATTTCTTGTTCAATTATTTACACATTTATACTAGGTTATACTTTTTTAGCTTTCACAAAGAAAGTACTACTTTATTATTATTATTATTATTATTATTATTGTGATATTAATATTGGTTAGTTTTGCAGTTCCATTCGGTGACGCTATTGGTGCAAAATGAGCTTGAATGAATGGTGCCTTATAAATGCAGTTTATTATTTAATTAGGACAAGTTCATCAAAACTTTTAATTCCAAATTAGTGTCCTTTGAATTTGTAAAACATTTGACAGCACATAAATAAATAATCACTATTTTCTTTTTTAAAAACTCCAAAAGTTGTTATAAAAATTAAGACCTTTATCATTGGTTTCATGGTCTATTTGTAGAGTAAAACCAAGCCAAAATGATTAATATTTACATATTCAGTATTTCCATGTCCAGTGATTAGTTTTATAGGACCAGTTAAGACTTGAAGACTGTAAACAGTGTGATGCGCTCTAATGATATTCACTGGTTAGTGTCATTATTAACCATTTTTTTGCAGAGACATTCAGCCCTGAAATCTTTAGCTATATATTTCAACCGCACAAAAATTATTTTGAAAAAGAATAGACATGCATAGGTTACAAAATGATGTGCATATTCAGCATGTGTGTGGATTTCAAGGTGCATACATTGAATGTGATCGTCTGTAAAACATTGCTTTTAAAACTTTTTTCAAGCCCTGCCATCTACCTCTCTCTCTCTGATATTGTAAAAGCATGTTCCTGCAGACGGAGGAGAACGGATCTTGGTTCTGTTCAGTTCAGTAAACACACTGACCCAGTGGACGTCCTTCCTCCAGAGGACAGAAAAACCGTCATCTTAAACATTTTTCTAAAGAGTCAAAAAAGAATGATTTTTAAAATATCTTACTATAGCATACAGGTTCATTCTTTTACATTTCATCAATTGGGCTGTCAAGCGATTACAATTTTTAATCTACTATATTACATTAATTAATCGCACATCAAACTTGGATGAGAAAAAAATAACCCCCCAAAAATGATTTAAAGTCATTATTGTGTTATATGAGAAAATCATCAAATAGACATTACAAAAAGATATATGCAGTATTACACATAAACGTTTAGGCTTCAATGGCCATGAGGGTGAGTTAATAATTATATCATTTTCATTTTTGGGTGAACTATACTTTTTTATATAAATAAGGAAATATGAAATATTTTTTTTAATTATACTATAATGTTTATTGAAATATTCCTATGGAATATAACTAATATATATATATATATATATATATATATATATATATATATATATATATATATATATGTTAGGATAAATATAAATACAAAGTTTTATATGAGATGCGATTAATCGATTTGACAGCACTGTAACAGTATGTGTAGTATTAACAGTATGTTACCGTGCTGAAATGCACAGCGCAGAAGATGGCGATGATGAGAATGCCGATGATGATGGAGGCGATCGACACATAGAGCGCCATCTTCCCTAAACGACTCGAACCATCATAATCTCCCTGATCATAACTGTTTCTGGACTATAAAAGAGAGAAGATACATTACAACACAAGTTTTTTTTCCTTTGTGATTTGTGTTTTTAAATTTGCCAAACTAAAATCTGCAGCAGTCAAACCCAAAATGATCCTAATTCTAGTTTTTAGTTTCATGTTCACACAGTTTACTACAATATTAATATTTGATGATATGTGAATATTAATATTATTGATAATAAACATTCAAACTGGAAGAACAAAACCACAGCCTCTTCTTTAGAAAGCCTGGCCTAACACTTAAATCTCTGTGATATATCTCTAGATATGGGTGGGCCCTTTTAAATATAAATATTCGGGATATTTATCCTCTTTAGCCTATTTTATCCTCTGCTAGGTTACAATCGTGATTCCTTAATCAACAAGCAAACTTATCCTCAACAAACCCCAACATTTAAGGAATAATAACTTAAAGAGATATTGAGTTATGATACAAGTTTAATATTCAGAGTCATTACTGATTAAGTATGATCAATAATGATAGTAATACTTGACACTAACTGAACTATCAATATAAAAAGGTTGCTGCAATACATTTTTAAGTACAATCAACTTGGATGATTAAATCATTTCAACTTAAATTTCATTAAACTGGCTTATAAATTGAGTTGAATCTTGTTTAACTTATAACACAAAGTTGAAAATGTCTTATTTTGATGAGCTAAAGCAATGTAAAAACATGTGTTGTCATAACTTATTGATGGTGCAATACGAGTCATGAGGTCTGATGGTGAACTCACCATGACGGAGAACACCAGGGCTAAGATGTTGACGGGGTAAGCAGGACAGAAGCAGGTGAGGATGGTCAGGACCAGGTAATTTCGTAGAGGAGGTCGTGGGGTCGTAGGACCGAACCACTGGTGATACAAATCCATACTCCCGTTCAGAGAGCCCTTCACATCCGTCTGTGAGCCGGCCGGAGCCATGATGGCAGGCCAACACTCCTGATAATGGGCAAATGTCCCCCAAAAAACAACTTTTACAGAGAAACCAGTTAAAAACAGAGTTAACAGAGAGGAATAAATCCAGCAGGGCTGTGTGGGCTGTCAAGAAGAATGATGAAATGAGGAGTGTATGGGGTGGGAGGGTGTTTGGCCAAGAAGAACCTGTGAGTAATGGGATCGCAAGGGAGATGAGACAAAAATATGGGCGACACTTTCCCACGGACTGATTCCAAGTCAGCAAAACGTGTGTGTATGTTATTCTCCGATTTTCCGCAGTTGTACTGACATTTCTATCTGATAGATTAGCAAATCAATCTGTAAAATGACACCAGGACGGTAATAATAGGGTCAAATGCAGAAATGGTGATGAAACTGGTGTGTGTGTGTGGTATTGGGGTCACAGGGTATCAGGTGTGTGTGTTATGGGACAGAGATGGACATATCAGAGCAGGAGGGGGCAGGTCAAACACGTCTGTTCCCATGCCTCCACATTTTGGATGGCGTCTCACTTGTTTGCTTATGACAAACTGGAACGCTGCAAGCTTCATGGACAACGACTTCATGGTCAGCTGAAACTGACAACGTTGAGTATTTAGATCTGATAGTTATGAAATGGTTGAAATCTACTGTGAATGTTAAATGTTGAAAACCAGCTGTGAAACCACACACATTTTTGCAATGTGAAATATCTACATTTCTATTTTTCATTGAAAATGAGTAGACCACAAACACCATAAAACTGTGGTATGACACATATTCAGAATTTTAGTGCTTTGTATGTTCCTGCTAATTTAAATAAAACAATTTTTATTTCAAAAGCTATACAGAAGTTGAAAATTCACAAAAAAATGTTAAAGACGTTTATAATTTATAGACTAGAACTCAAAGGTTTGGACACTATTTATGAAATGGAATTGAACTAGTAGTTTGGGAAAAGCAGCCAACATGTTATTAATAATTCCTTAGTGATGATGACTTTACTAATATTTTAAAATAATAATTATTATATTTCATAATTGTAATATATATATATATTTTTTTTTTTCTGAAATTGAATTGGACTGGATAGTTAGGTAAAAGCAGTCAACATTTTATTAATAATTATTTCATTTGGATGACTTAAAATAATATATATATATATATATATATATATTAACTGTGGCTGAACACATTTTTGCTCATGTTCTGTTAATATTACAACCTAAATGTATTTTTAAATATTTTGTGTTGTATAATATTTCAAAAGATCCTCAGATATTAGAGATATACTTAACACTATTTTTTTCTGTATTGGACTGGATAGCAGCCAAATATATATATATATATATATATATATATATATTCTCCATAATTCCTAAATTTTGTTGACTAAAATAATAATATTGTTAGTATTATTTCAACAATTTTATATTCAATTTTTAGTTATGAAATATTTCAATGTTCAGGGTTTACAATATTGTAAAATAAATGGAACATTATATGAGTGTTTTGGAAAAACTACATACACTATTTAACTGTTAACCTGATATTTTAGATTTAGATTACAAAGTGAGATTCATAAGAGATTTCATAAAACTTCATAAGAGCACAATCCATTCTGCATACAACCAAAACATGACAATCTCTACTAAAACTCTGTGCAAATCCACAAAGAAAAACATGAATACAGATGCCATCAAATGGAATGTTTTAAAATAATTTATTAGGATCTTTTTATTTGAAAATTTCCAGAGGTGAAAATTAAAAAAATACAGTAAAGGGACAGCGGAGCAGCGTAATCGAGCATCAGGTCACAGTGTTGCTTTCCAGTTCTGCTGCTGATCCCCAAGCCCCGCCCCTTTTACAAATCATCCAAACAAAACATGTACTGTAAAAATCTCAGAAACTTTCAAAGGGGTTAAAACGGATCTTGAAAAATATAGCTTTTTTTTCTGAAAAATAATTCTTAATGCCACATAATCGCCGCTATATTCGTACCACCGCTAACGGCGTTCGTTATTACTTGCGTTTAAGAATAACTTATTGCTTTTTGTTGGTTAAATAGTTACAGTGTGTGCCGTGCAGTAGTTTTGTGAGGCGTCCCTGTCAGCTGGAGTTTGTGGATCGTCACAGTGACCACTGCTCCAAAAAGAGGCTACACATGTCAAACGGAAGACTCAATCTTATTGCGAATAGGTAGAAATCAATGGTCAAATCCAATGTTGCCAACTTAAATGAACTCTTAAATCACTCTGAATGCGTATTGTTAATGAATTTTTCCCAGAAGGCCTCCGTTAGAGCTGTGATGTCACAGACGTCCTCCTCCATTACCGGCAGAGACGAGACAGTTTCAAAGGTGGCAGTTGAATGCATGTAAACTAGCTACGTGTACATCCATACTTCAGTCTACGCTGTGCACACACACTCTCTCCGTCACACACACACAACCACGACAGGATAGAAATGGAGATGTAACAGCACTCAGACTCCTTTGCTTTGTAAATGTGTCCTTCATTTCTTTAAAAAACAGCAGTGTACCGTCAAAAAACAAAGAGAAAGGAGAGGGAAAGTACACTGAAAGAAGAAGTACACCGCGCAACAAAATTATATATATAATATATATTTCCAAAAACAGCATGAAGAAGCCTAGCAGCCGTGCCCTTCCGAATGAGGCTACTAAACTGGTTACGACCTTCCTCTTCCCTAAAATGGGACCGAATCATTTGCTCTTTTTGGAAAACCAAACCTGGTTTTTCAGGGATGTGGTTCGATGCCTCGTAGGTGACGGCAAACATTAGAAATGTGGCTTCCGAATTCATGCAAAAACCTCGGAAACTGAAGCACTTTGTGCTACCGAAAGAGCCCAAGGAAAATTTTGTTTCCGAAAGAGCATCACAACATTTATCTTAGAGAAATTGTCAGTATAAATGGAGTCGAAAGTGAGAGAAGCACAACCAGAGACCCACATCAGTCATGATGCGAATCTCAGAAATACAAGATTCAATTTGAAGAAAGACGTTTGCATGTTAAAAACCCATAAAGGACCCGCACCCTCCCGCGCCCCCCAGTCCATCGCTCATCTGAACCCTCCCAAAATACATGCAATATATACAGTATCTACAAAAAGAAGCTGAACAATGAGCCTCGGCGCGAGCAGAACGAACTCCTGTGTAAATCTCAACACGTAGAATGGTTCACGCAGGAAATTCGTAAACGAGGCCCATTGCTTGTCGTATAAAAACCAATTTTACGGAAAAAATATCAAACCGATTCAGCTTACAACATTACAAATGCTGTGTAAAAACTACCAAAATATACATTTTTGTCCTGTCGTTTTGTTTTTGCAAATTTGATTCATTCTCATGTCTTTGTTCGGTGTTGTTTAGATTTGTAATGCTTAATAAAACATCAAGGAAGACAAATCCTGAACTTTTTTTCCAGTTTCGTTGCTCCTTCTCTCTCTCTCTCTCTGTCTTTCTCGACATCATCCGTTACAGCATGAGTACAGTAAAAACATCAAAACACAGTCAGCAAAGACATCGTAACAAATGCAGAAAAACTTGTCAAATAAAAATCCGGAGAAACGGAATTCCTCGCGTGTTTCCGCACGTACAATCAAACAATATGTTTTTTTTTCTTCATTTTTTTTTTCTTTCAAAAGACAGACGGCAGCATATCATACACGAGTCGCTGATAAACAGGATAAGTCGGGAAGAAAATACGGGATGAGGAAAAAGAAAAGTGATGTTAGTAGAGAATGGAGGAAAAGAAAAGATGGGAACTCCAGAGTGGAGTGAGGAGGGAGCGTCCCGTAAGCACATCACGTGGTCAGCGGCGCTCGTGGTTCACAAGCTCGTGAGTTTCTTCATCCCGTGCCGGATGCTGATAGGACACCCTCAGTGGTAGCCATTGGTGAAGGCAGTTGCAATCAAAGGGCCCTTAGAGGAGAGAAAGAGGGATTTTAAAGGAATGTTCCGGTACAATACAAGACTCCTGTGACCCTGTTTACACCTGCTATTAAGATGCGGTTTGGTCGATCGTATCATAAGCAGTGTTGGGTAAGTTACTCAAAAAAAGTAATCCACTACAAATTACTAATTACTACTTTAAAATTGTAATTTGATTACATTACTGATTACTGCATGTAAAAAGTAATCAGATTACTAATTACTTTACTTTCAAGTTACTTTGAAAACCTATTAATACTACAAGAATACACTACAAAGAGAAACTCAGTTCTTTTCTTAATTTAATATTGCAGACATCCCAAGTCTCCCGGAAGCTCCGGGAGTCTCCCGCATATTGATAGCGGCTCCCTGATGCCCACAAATTAATTAGCTAGAGCAAGTGAGCAAGAGCGCGCATGCCAGACAGAAGAGACTCTGCTCCAAACCGTACAGCGCGCGCACGGCGGAGGGGGAGAGAGCGAGAGACCGTGCGTGCGTGTGTGCCTCATGAAGCGCCTTTCATTAAAGCGCATGGTCATTAACTGGCGCAGCCGGCCAAACGTGATTAGAAATGCATTTTACTGAATATTTTTTCTTAACAAAACATTTGTAACGCAAGTAACTTAATTTTATTGACATCAGTAACTGTAATCAAATTACATACATTTTAAATGTAATGAGTTACATTACTGCATTATCACGAAAAGTAATTAGAATACTTTGTAACGCGTTATACCCAACTCTGATCATAAGTGGACGACGCTAGATACAGGAGTAAACGGGGTCTAAAACGCTCTTCCAGAGGAAGTCGAAAACACATTCAACCGGATATATAGAGACTGGTCGATTACGCTTTTCTTACTTCTAAAAGTTTAATTTTTACTTCTAACATTTGTTCCTAATATTTGTTTTTAACCATTCCTCATTTCATTCCTCAACGCATATTGTAATTCTTCTGTACAAAATGTGTTGAGATGTAAAGTTGTTTCTCAACTAGTGTGACGTGACCCAAATTTGAATGTCTGTTCTTAGCAGGGGGGTTTTGTGATATTTTAGTATCATTAAGATTATAGTTTGTATTGATAGTTTGAATTCGTTTTTATTCTTACATTTTTCCTTTTCGTTTTGATTTTATTTAAAGTTTTAGTAATTTTGTTGTTTTTGTCATTTTCATTAGTTTTTTTAAATATGCGCATATACTTTCATACATTTTTATTTCATTTTATTTTAGTACATCAAGTTAAACTAAATGAAAATGAGAAATGTTTCCTTACAACTAACTAAAATAAAAAAGTAAGTTTTTATTTAAAAATATTTTATTTTATTTCAAGTAACAAAATCAGAAATGTTGCCATGGCATCTAAGTTTAGCCGATATGTTTAATTGAAAAACAAAAATAATAATGCTAAATAGAAATATAAAAAAATAAATAGAAAGACAAAAGCACATGTACAACGACTACAACTAAAAATAAAATATTAATTTAAAATATATTTTTTTAAATACTACAATATTATATAAATAAACTAAAATAATAGCAGGGCAAAAACAATGATACATCCAAATAATAAAATGCAATAACAATATAATAGTTGGTAAAATAAATAATAATGCACTTTTAACGGGGCACATAAATTATTAAAGTATTGTATTTATGTACTTTTTTTTAATAAAACTTCAGTTTTAGTCTTAGAATTTACAGCTCAAGTCACATTAACTACTTTTCATGATGCTTATGTCCCTTTTGACCGTAAAGTTATATTTATAAATGTTTGTGTATGTGCCTGTATGTCTGACTGTACCTACCCCAAGTCCATGTCCAAACCCAGTGCTGGGGGCGGGGCTTGCCGCACTGATGTAGCTGTTGACTGAATCCTGATTGGCTGCTGCATAAAGGTCTGCCATTGGCCCAGGGCTGCTGGTGCCCAGGAACCCAGCGGCGCGTGACGGGGTGGAACCTACGGTAACAGACAACAGACAGATGTCTCAAACGCACAGAAGGTACTTTACAAGTGGAAAGAGTTTAAAAAATCTCAAAATCTGAAAGTAAAAGATCATATAACAACCATAATAGAGCTGATTTTGCGCACCTCTGACCACCGCTGCAGCTGCGGCCGCTGCCATTGGTCCGTAGGCAGTTAGTGGAATGGCTGAAGGACAGAAAGAGACACTTCATTCAGGTGACAAGAAGCCACACAAACACATGCAGGTGTCAGTCACACCCTACTACGATATCCTGTTTTACTTAGAAATACATCCAAATGTAATCAATTATAAATAATGTAATAAATAACTTCCTCCATTTCCGACTATTCTGCTGATGTAACCATTGTCACATGGACAGGAACTAATAATGTAATTTTTCATGATCTAATCGAATACCAATGGCTAAAATCAAGTCCTGCCTAACATTATGTATTATGAAACACTGAATATTCAGTTACACTCAGAAGCATTACATTAGAGAAATTATATATATTATTTGATCAAAAGTACCGTAAAAACATCCCAAAGTAACATTGTGAAGTATTTTTGCCTTTTAAAATAACTGTTTTCTATTGTCATATATTTTAAACTGTAATTTGTTCCTGTGATCAAAGCTGAATTTTCAGCATCATTACTCCAGTCTTCAGTGTCACATGATCCTTCAGAAATCATATAATTTGCTGATTTGCAGCTCAAGAAACATTTCTGATTCTTATCAATGTTGAAAACAGCTGTAGAAAGCGTGATACATCTTTTTTCAGGATTAGAAAGTTCAAAAGAACAGCATTTATTTGAAACAGAAATATTTTTATGACATTATAAATGTCTTTACTGTCAGTTGTTATCAATTTTAGCATCCTTGCTTAAAAAAAAAGGTATTAAGTTACCCAAGTTTTGACCGGTACTGTATATATGCACCATTTGTACGCTGACTGTAACACTTTTGGTGGCAGTGCAGAAATGAAACCCTGCAGCTCTGTCCTGGACTGCAGGCAACAATCTTTAATTGTAACAAAGGAGAAGAGTGTGTGTGTGTGCGTGCATGTGTGTGTGTGTGTATTTGTGGTGCCTGTGTTTATATTACATTGTGGGGACATTTGGTCGTTTTAGGATAGTAAAACCTGAGATCACCTACATTGTGTGGACCAGCCAGCAGTCCCCACGAGGGAAATGGTTTAATAAATATACTAAACTTTGAATTTTGAAAATGTAAAAATGCATAAAGTTTTCTGTGATGGGTAGGTTTAGCGGTAGGATTAGTGTAAGGGGAGAGAATATACAGTTTGTACAGTATAAAAACCATTATGCCTATGGAGAGTCCCCAGAAAGATAGCGAACCAGACGTGTGTGTGTGTGTGCGTGTGCGTGTGTGTGTGTGTGTGTGTGTGTGTGTGTGTGTGTGTGTGTGTGTGTGCGTGCGTGCGTGCGTGCGTGCGTGCGTGCGTAAAGCCTGATGAGAACTAACCTGTGATCTCTTGGGGGTGAGAGGAAGTCAGAAGGGGTGTCCGTTCTAAATGGAATTCTAGAACACAAAAGGAGAAAGAGTGTTTTGTGAATAAACTCAGCGTAATCAATCTCAGAGATAAAACACCAACACACACTCACACAATGCAAAAAAATAGTTTTCTTACTTGGTATTTTTTCCAGCATATATATATTTTTGTTTTCCAGTAGAAATATAAAAAATTCTCAAATCAACATACAGTTATTTTTGATGCAAAATGACAAGATATTAAGACTTGTTTTCTGAAAAAATATTTTAAACTTAAAGGGGTCCTTTACTGCTGGCAAAATGGGTTTTAAATAAAACTTGGTTGCCTATGCAGCAGAAAGGCACATAAATGTTTGAAATCAGTGCTATCTGACTAGAGAAAACACAGTTTAAGATATTTTAGATTTAGTCCGAGAGCTTTCTGTCCCTCCATTGAAAATGTATGAACGGTATACTGTCCTTGTCCAGAAAGGAAATAAAGACATCATCAAATTAGTCCATGTGACATCAGTGGGTTAGTTAGAATGTTTTGAAGCATTGGAAATACATTTTGGTCCAAAAACAACAAAAACTACTTTATTCAGCATTGTATTGTCTTCCGGTTCTGTTGTGGATCCGCGTTCAGTGACGCTGCTGACGTAAGACGCTGCTGACGTGTGTCTGGTGCGCTCGAGCTTCGTTTACAGTCTGAGGGAGACGCACGCTGGAAACAAAACAATCTTCACAAACATGTCTAAGGATTTTCACACAGAGGAAGACTTGCATTTTTTTGCACAGCCATATTTATTTGAACCCGAATACACGGACGCACCAGATACACGTCAGCAGCGTCTTACGTCATCAGCGTCACTGCGGACTCGTGAACGCGGATCCCCAACAGAACCGGAAGACAATACAATGCTGAATAAAGTCGTAGTTTTGGTTATTTTTGGACCAAAATGTATTTCCGATGCTTCAAAACATTCTAACTAACCCACTGATGTCACATGGACTACTTTGATGATGTCTTTATTTCCTTTCTGGACAAGGACAGTATACCGTTCATACATTTTCAATGGAGGGACGAAAAGCTCTCGGACTAAATCTAAAATATCTTGAACTGTGTTCTGAAGATGAACGGAGGTCTTACGGGCTTGGAGCGACATGTGTCATTAATGACATCATTTTCATTTTTGTGTGAACTAACCCTTTAATGGCAATCACCCTGAGTTCACCCTACGCTTAAAGGGTTATTTCACCCAAAAATGAAAATTCTGTCATTAATTAATCACGTTGCTCCGTGTGACTCCAGTGGTTTAACTTGAGTGATTTGTTTGTGCAAAAAAACACAATTTACCACTTTATTTACAAAATAATTATATATGACGCACGTTCACACAACAACATCGGCTCTCGCGTCAACAAAACACGCATGGGTCGTGGTGGTCTTGTGCACGTTGGAGACTAATATTTTGTAATATTTTTTTTTGTGCAAACAAAGCAATCGCGTCGCTTAATAAAACTAAGGTTAAACCACTGGAGTCGCTTGGAGTCCTGTTAATAACCCTCTGATGATCCGACCGTCCGTGGGGGGGGGGGGGTACAGAAATGCAGAAGTATAATCTGTAGTTTTGATGAAAGACCCGAAGCTGTCAAAAGACTTTTGCTGACTAATAAACGTGAATTTCTCAGTCCAGGTAACACAGAGAACGAGTGAATATTGCTCATTTACATAAACTACCGACACTGCAACAATACAAAGCGGGTTTAAGTCTCACTTTAAGTTATCTGCCAGTGCGGTAAGAAAAAGAAACTTAATGCAAAGGAAAAGTTCAAGCAAAAACTCACTTAATTTTGATAGATTTCACAGAAAACAAAAATTATTTGATTTTGCTTCTCAAGTAAATGTATCCTGAATAAAGAATGTTTAGATATTTGCACTGGAAAACGAGATAAAAATCCTGAGGAAGAACATTTTTTGCAGTGCACATGTAGTCCTATCTACACAAACATACTGACGTTTCAGAGGAGAGGCAGTGTATGCACACAGAAACACACGCAGGGAAGAGACTTACAGCCAGGTGTAGCTGATACACACGTGAAAAGGAAGGGGACAGATTGAGGTGCAGAAGGACACGAGGGACAAAAAAGCACAAGGAAGAGAGAAACGGGAGGATGTCGTTAGATCGCTGATCTTAAGGTATAGCGTGTTGAGACATGGAGCGAAAAACTTGAAGGTAACGCACAAAGGTTAGCATTGCTGGACAGTGTGATAGTATCATGCAACGATACAGAGTTTGCAATGCCAAGAAACAATTGCATGGATATTTACATGTGAGAGTGACTAAGAATATAAAATAACACAGAGAGGGACACATCCCACACAAAGCGATGAGTGTAGTTGTTTACAGGTGAAATGTCACATAGTTTAGATTCTGTATCATTGGTTTTATGATATTAATTTGACTTTTGATTCATAATTTGAATCTGTTTTTGCACTGATCATTCATTTGTTATAAATAATTTTTTGGTTTGCATGCATCAAGATAACAAGAAAATAATCAATTGAGAAGTTCCTTTAATTCACTAGATTTTATATATATATAGTAGTGGCCAAAAATTATGTCTGGATATTTATTATTCATTTATTTATTATTATATTTATTATATATAAATTATTTGACAAAAAAAACACATCTACAAGTTTTATTTTATGCAAAAAAATGCATTGAAAAACAAAATAATTCCAAGAAAAATAATACATTGACTACAACATAATCAGTTATTAATATTTTGTTGGTACATACATATACTGTATATATATATATGTGTGTGTGTGTGTGTGTGTGTGTGTGTGTGTGTGTGTGTGTGTGTGTGTGTGTGTGTGTGTGTGTGTGTGTGTGTGTGTGTGTGTGTGTTTGTGTGTGTGTGTGTGTGTGTGTGTGTGTGTGTGTGTGTGTGTGTGTGTGTGTGTGTGTGTGTGTGTGTGTGTGTGTGTGTGTGTGTGTGTGTGTGTGTGTGTGTCTGTGTCTGTGTGTATATAATATTATCCATAACAGGTTATAGCTGAAAGCGCTATCAAATTAGTTTAATAGTCAATCAAAGCGTTTAATAAATGACCCCACAAGAGGCAACGGATCATTTTATTGGCAGCGACAGATAGTCGACATTTATCAATTATTGTCAATGCCATTTGGGAAAAAGGTCATGTTACTGATTAAGTGTGATTTCTGCTGTTCCTGTTTAATCAGAGGAACCATGCAAAACTTATTTTACTGGCGTCATGCTGAGAAACAGTTATAGTCCGAATAGTGCTGAGGAGGACAGATGGAAATATTTATTTCTCTTTAAAATGTCTTGTGGGATACCATGGCAAAAAAGCATAATCTACTGATGAAATCTACAAGCAGCTTTAAAAACTACTGTGTTTGTGAGTGTGTTTTGATCAAATCCATTAAACAAAATTGCAATTGTCGGATCAGAGGGAAAAATTTTTAATTTCTCTGGATTTGTAATGTATGTAAATTATGCATTTTGACATTGGAGTGGATGACTGGCTCTGTGAAAGTTCTGCACGGATAGAAACGAGGGAAGGACTTACCTGGGAACTGGTATGTGTATCCTGGTGTGATTCCTGTGTAGCCACGACTGGCGTAGGTGGCCGCCTGGAACCCTGGGTAACCTGAAAATCAATACAGACCAGGCAAGTTTATTTATATAGCACATTTACAATAAGGTTCCATTTGTTAACAATAGTTAACTAAATGAACTAACAATAAAACATACTTTAATAGCATTTATTAATCTTTGTTAATGTTAATTTCAACATTTACTAATGCATTATTAAAGTCAAAAGTTAAGTATCTGTTAATGTTATTTAATGGACCTGGGATAACATGATCTAAAAATGAACAGTTGTTTTATTAACTGACGTTAACGAAGATTAATAAAAAACTGCAACAAATGTTATTTAATGGGACGTCATTGTAAAGTGTTACCAGCATTTTTCAAACACTGTTGTAAAGTGCTTTCCAATAAAAAGGATTTAAAAACAATCACAAAATAATCATAACAGGTGTAAGAATAAAAATAATAAAAAGTTAGAATAAGAATAAAGAAGATTAGGTTATCTTTTCTTCCACAGTTACTAATGAAAATGACAATTAAGTCAGCTATAAAAGTCATTTTTGCTCAATGTTTTTTAATCAAGTAGTGTTTTTAGTGGATGTGTTAAATTAGTTTCATATTTTACTACAATATTTGTTACGAATTCAGAATTTAATTCTCTATTTATTTACTTTCACTAATTTATCCATTTTTTCCAGCAGTAAGAAATTTGCAATGTTGTGTATTTGTTTTAGAGCCTGCTAAATTATGAACTGTGAATGAATGTTCTGAATAAAACCCCCGTTTCAACAGTTGTAAAATAACATTTGATGTAATTTGCAATGTTTATTTTGTAAATTCACCCAGCCAGTATAGTATAGTATAAAAATATATATATATAATCAAATTTTGCATAATGTGACATTTGTTGCTCTGATTTTTGGCAAACTAACAATCCCACAGTGCAGTTCTCTGTTGTAAACAGCAGGTGACACCAGACTCTCATCAGACAGGACTGAACGCTTGATTTACTCGTGTGTGTGTGTGTTTGAGTTCACTGAAATGATTTGCGTTTTCCATCTTTCGACTCACCCAGCATGCCG
The DNA here is from genome assembly GCF_051911475.1 of Siphateles boraxobius. Classification (NCBI taxonomy): domain Eukaryota; kingdom Metazoa; phylum Chordata; class Actinopteri; order Cypriniformes; family Leuciscidae; genus Siphateles; species Siphateles boraxobius. Next base: position 18,626,765 of record NW_027508855.1, on the reverse strand, counting down.
ATCCCCAGCATGAAGGCGTCCATGCCGTAGGGCATCACCCTGGACCGGCCTCGCGCCGTACCTGTCGGTGACATCACTTCCTTCGGCTGCGCCTTCTTGCACTCCACCTTCAAACAGAGCCGAAGACAGTCATCACACACAGAAATAAGTCAAGTCTCCTTTATTTCTATAGCGCTTTATACAATAGAGATTGGCTCAATGCAAGCAAATAACAGAATCGATGATGCAAACTTTAACAAATATGAGAATAATGAATAGCGTCATTATTCAGCACAATTTAGTTCAATGATGATTCGATTCGATTCAACGTCAGTGTCGATGTTGCAAAATTCATCAATAATTAAACAAATTTGATTTGCTCTATAGAAGACAAGAGGTTCATTATCCAGCTCAATTCAGCTCAAGTTTTGGTCTAATCTGATTTGGTCTGTTACTGAATATGAAGTGTCTTTTAAACCTTTATAAAAAGGTGTTTTCACACAGTCTTTCATAGCAGGACACACTCACCATCTTGTTGTTGATCTCATGAAAGTGGATCTCGCAGACCTTTTCCACCACATCTTCATTCTCAAAGGTCACAAAGCCAAAACCTGCAGAGCAAGTGCACACGAATCACAAACATGACGTTGCTTTCACAGAATCTTAACATAGAGCATGTTTATTTTGCCCAGTCCAATCCTCGCATCAATTTTCCCCTTTGCTTTCTCATTAGCTGTTCTCTCTTTGTTCTGTTTACATCTGTTCATATATTCAGCCCATTCTTTCCTGAGATTACCTCTTCACCTGCTGCACTTACCTGTCCTACTCGATCCCGCCCACTCATCTGTCACTCACACTCAGACTCCGCCCACCTGCTGTCTATCAGGCTTTCCTTTCCCAGGTCCATGACGGTTTAACCTCTGAACTACTAACCAGCTCACCAACATCAAACCCCTATTACCCTACATGAACTTTAGCAATGCCTCTGAGCCAGTAGACATGAGACAATGTTGAGAAGAGATGAGAACAGACAAGATCTCAAATATCACATTAAGTTATGAAAGACCAACCCCTTTGATCTATATTTTTTTTCTTTAATCAGAGAACCTGTTTGATCTGACTTAATCTTATATTTTCAAAAGAAAGCTTAAATGAAGCATAAATTTAAGCAAGTTGAGCAACAATTGAGTGTTAAGCAACTTTTGAGCGGTAAAATACACAATCACAAATAAGTTTTTCTAATTATTTAAGCATCTGAGACAAAGTTGATACTTGAAATATAAATTAAATAAAAGTTCATTACGTCTACTGAACTATGAGCTATGAAAGAGCAACTATTGATCAATTAAATGTTACTATAATAAGATCATTTATTCTGTCTTTTATTTTTAAATCTTGAGTATTAATTCTCCTAAAATAAAGAGCTTTAAGAGAAACGTCTGAGATGAAGTTGATACTGAAGGATAAGTATAAATAAGTACTTCATTACATCTCCTGAGTTGTAAATGAGCAACCTTTGAGCACTAAATTATTCCTCAAATACAAGAGATGAGATGACGAGACGAGACGAAAAGAGAAGAGTGGAGAAGAGTAGAGACGAGACGAATAGAGAAGAAGAGACAAGAAGAGTGGAGAAGAGACCACACAAGTAGAGACTATAGACAGTATGAGACGAAAAGAGAAGATATGAGAAGAGTGGAGAAGAGACGAAAAGAGACCAAACCAGACGAATAGAGAGGAGAAGAGATGAGAAGTGGCCAGACCAGACGAATAGAGAGGAGAAGAGATGGTAACATCAGCTCCTGAATGACTGACTGCAGAAGCGTGTACACACTTGACTGTTGTTGTATAATTATATGACTCAACGAGGCTTTGAACGCGAGCGTGTGCATTTGCGTGTGTGCGTGCCTGAATGCCGCCTTACCTCTGTGCCTGTTGGTGGTTTTGTCAAACATTAGCATCGCGTCATCAACCTGCAGACAAAACACACACACACACACACACAAAAGAGAGGGATGAGACACTCTAAGCCATTACCCAGCATGAGACTCTATTGTGAAGCTCTGAAGAAACAGAGAGGGGCAGCAGATGGAGGGGTCGAGAGGGAGGAGGGAACAGAGAGAGAGAAAGAGATGGACAGAGAGAAAGAGAAGAAAGACAATATGGATGGAAGAAAAAGAAAGGGGGTGAAATAAAAGAGGGGACTTTGAATACTTTAATGCACCTTAGGTTAAGCAAACAACACTGTTTGTAGAGCCGTTTTTTTCATTGTATACGGTTCTATAAGATCAGCGGTTCACAACCCAGATGTTACACTGGACATCAAATAGCTAACTAAAAGAGTGGCACAACTGTCTGTGGTACAAAATAAAAGTTCATGGAACTTCAAAGTTTCTATGATGCTTAATTTTAATGCTTAATTTAATTTGCACCTTAATTTTTAATGGTGAAGGAACCGAGTGATTTTCATGATGCGCATGATTATATGATAGGGATTTTTAAAAAATAATTTTACACATTTTTCAGAATGAAATAACTAGACAAACACTTATTGACAAAATTGTAGAAATTTTCATGCCTTTTCTAGGTCTCCAAATCCCAAAATCCTGTTTTGTGTGATGATTCATTATTTAAGGATTTTTTTTAAATCATTTTACAGATTGCACACACAAGAAGCAATTCAGGCTAATAAAATATTTTTAGTGAGTGAAATATAACTAAAAAAATTTATTTCCATGACTTTCCCAAGTCTTAAAATTCCCTTGTATGTGATTACATGATGAGGAATTTTTTTTTTATATAATTTTCCACAAGAAGCAACTCAAGCTGGTAAAATATTTTAGAGCAAAGTATAACTTGACAAATTTATATTCACAATAAGATTTTTTCCAGGTCTTAAAATCCCCTGACATTTCTAGGGTTTTAATGACTGCAGTAACCCTCGAAACTGTTTGTGGAGAATAAACAGTGAAACCGGCTCAGACACAAAATGAAGGTGCAAACATCTCTCTCTCTCTCTCTCTCTCTCTCTCTCTCTCTCTCTCTCTCTCTCTCTCTCTCTCTCTCTCTCTCTCTCTCTCTCTCTCTCTCTCTCTCTCTCTCTCTCTCTCTCTCTCTCTCTCTCTCTCTCTCTCTCTCTCTCTCTCCTCTCTCTCTCTCATTAAACAGACATCGGTGTCCACCGGCCGTAGTTTACACGAACAGCCTGATTCCCTGAATCTCTCAGTCCGCTCCCTCCCGACTTCAGCTTGCGGGGGTAAATCTTTTCAATAACTCTCTCTGTCCTGTTCCCCCCTTTCTCTTCAAACCCTCTCCAAAGTTTACTATTCCCATGGAGACTCTGCAAAGAATTTCAATTAGAAGAATTGACCCCCTCCCTCGCTTCTCCTTTCATGAATAGAACAGAGAGAGAGAGAGACGAGGAGCTGGATAATGGCTGTTATGAATAGTGCTGGAAGAATAAACTTTGACAAGAGAGAGGAATATGTTTTCAGTGATGAAGCCACGGTCAGGATAGCAAATGAAAAGAGAACTTTAAATTCAATTTGCCGTATAAAAATCGACAAGTCTCCTACCCATCAACAGGCACAATATCATCTAACATAAGACTACACATAATAGCATTCGCTGTAGACAGAACTGATTAGACGTTGTACAATCAACCGCCACAATAAAAACAGTTATGAATAGATTTAAAATCTGTTTGGATGGGCTGTGTTTAAAGCCATTATAAAATGTTTCACCTGTGACTGTACATCGGTTAAATTATATATTACTGCTTCAGTCATTCATTTACAGAATAATCTTTGATCATAATGTTGCAACCATAAACAGCCTACAGTTAGGCTAATAAACAATATTATTACTTTGTCAAAGATTTGCTTATTAGCATCAAGCATCGCTATTACTAAACTGAAGCTTTAGGTTAGATAATGTAGATGTGTTTATTATTTAAATTAAATTAAAATATATTATATATATATATATATTTTTTTATCTTTCATAATTTTTTTTTACCAAAATCTAACCTTTCACTGAAGTATAACTGACGTAAAACAACTGAAAGTGGGGGGAATTATGAGTCACATTATGAAATAAATGTTTTTCTCCAATGTATGTTGGCCACAATTATTGGAATTCTCTTAGAGATTCTTATGAGTAAAATATAAGTAGCCTATATTCCCATTCATATTTAGGTTTTTTTTAAGCAAACGACTAAGAGCATGAAATTATCCAGCCATGACTTCCTGTTCCACAGGAGTATAAATATGAGGAAACACAAAGGCCAAATTCCCTTAATCATCCATCACAACGAGTAAAACAAAAGAATTGGAACTTTAATGTTGTGGGCCTATTTTTTTGCTGGAGGTCCTGGTTCAGATACATGGCATTATGGATTGTAACAAATACCGACAGATAAACAAATCAAAACCTGACCGCCTCTGCTAGAAATCTTATAATGGGCCGTGGTTGGATCTTCCATCAGTACAACGATCCAAATCAGCAACCATCAAAATCAACAAAAAACTGAAGAGGAGAGATTCTGTACGGAGGAACGGTCTCTGATCTCGTGTCAGGTGTTCTCCAAACTCATCAGGCATTACAGGAGAAGACTCAGAGCTGTTATCTTGGGAAAAGGACATTGCAATAATTGAGTCCCAATAATTGTGGCCAACGTGACCTAGAGAAATAATATTTCACATTGAGATTCTTTCTTGATTTCATATATATATACATACAGTATATATATATATATATATATATATATATATATATATATATATAAATATATCCCAAACATTACAACATTCATTTTGATTATAGTAATATTAATATGATTTGTAACTCAATATTGATGTAATTGCATCTAGCGTAACACCACACCTTAAAGTTGATAATGACTGTGTGAATTTGTTCACAGTTATATCCTGCTTTTGATCGTTTGATGAAACTCAACACAACCTGTAACACGAGCATCGTGAAGCAACTGTTAACTGTCTCTTGTCCAGATCTGAGGCCTTATTATTTACTGACTGATGGCTTCTTCTTCGGGATTATACGTCAAATCAGTCTGTGTGAGCCGAAGCGCTCGAGAGTCACATGACACGCCAACATTTCTGTGACCGAGTAGCTCTTTTCAGTGCCACCTGGTTAAATGACCATGGGAAAGGTCAAACACTCTCAGCACAGATAGACCGCTGTCAAACACACACTCTTAGACTTGACATTTAACTATAACCCTCTCCTGCCCCCTCCTATTGAAACCTGGTTGTACCCTTTCCTTCATTGAGTCAATCCCACAAACACCCCCTCCCCATCCTCCAAATCCAATGACACTGCAAAGTCAGGAGAAGACTGTGCACCGACAGCTGCTGTGAGCATTAGCATTGATGTGTCTGATGTGAAAAATGTTCAATGTGATGTTTGTGTTTATTAGTTACTGACAAGGTGAAAGAGATGGAAAACTTGTTCTACTCACCCATTAACTATTCCAATAACAGATAAACCGATACTGATTCAGACGTTTCTGTCCCTAAAAACATTCGCACTAGAGCTCCAAACTAGAATCTGACATGAAACCAGGCATCAAAACTTTATATTTAGAATTTAATTATATGAACAGCCTAACTCTTTTTTAAACTGGGCATTACAAAAAATAAATTCAACTTTTTGCAGATATGCCAAATTACAAATGATAAAAAATAATGCTGCTGATAGCGTCACCAATATATTGTGCATCCCTAAAAGATCTGCCTATCAAAATTAAAAGTTTGAGTACTGAATGTGGTGTGGTGTTTACTATTATTATTGATCAGACTTGAGGTTAGTGATTTAAACAAACCACTATCCATGAGTATTAAACTTTGGCGTACAAACAATCCTGGGCCGTGTGTTCTATGAACATGAATCATACCTCAAATGGTGAGGCTTGGTGTGTTGTTACTTTACTAAGCAATGAGATTTACATGGCAGACGATAAAACGACTGAAAAATGCCATGGATTTAGACTGAAGAGTGACCCGAGCCACACATAGGACCTGTTCACACCTGGTATTAAGATTAAATTTTGGTCGATTGGATCTCAAATGGACGATGCTAAATACAGGTGTAAACAGGGTCTAAAACGTATTGAGCTTGTCCACTTTCAACCTCTTCCAGAGAGAACCCAAATAACCCAGTAAGAAAGAACCCAAAACACCCAAGGAACTTATGTATGTTATGATTATGTTATGAAGTTTAACGTTGAACTTGCGCCAGTTCCCTCCTCCTCCTTCCCACCAAAACTTCATTACAGTGCGTTTTACACAGACACTCATGTTTGCATTCTGAAAAAGTAAATATTTAGTTGTTTTGTACTTTTGTAAACTGGCATGTAAAAAAGTTAACTTAATTATAATTAGTTAGTTTATCTTAATCGTAAAAAAAGAAACCCTGCCATTATATGATTACAAAATCAGTCTAATCAGACTGAAGCCAAAAAATAATAAAACAAAGAAAATCGCTAATGTAAGATTAATCGCATCAAACATAAAATTGTGTTTGCACAATATATGTTTTATATATTATACACATATACACTCACCTAAAGGATTATTAGAAACACCATAGTAATACTGTGCTTGACCCCCTTTCGCCATCAGAACTGCCTTAATTCTACGTGGCATTGATTCAACAAGGTGCTGAAAGCATTCTAGAAATGTTGGCCCATATTGATAGGATAGCATCTTGCAGTTGATGGAGATTTGTGGGATGCACATCCAGGGCACGAAGCTCCCGTTCCCAACACATCCCAAAGATGCTCTATTGGGTTGAGATCTGGTGACTGTGGGGGCCATTTTATTACAGTGAACTCATTGTCATGTTCAAAAACCAATTTTAAATTATTCGAGCTTTGTGACATGGTTCATTATCCTGCTGGAAGTAGCCATCAGAGGATGGGTACATGGTGGCGGATGGGTACATGGTGGCCATAAAGGGATGGACATGGTCAGAAACAATGCTCAGGTAGGCCGTGGCATTTAAACGATGCCTAATTTGGCACTAAGGGGCCTAAAGTGTGCCAAGAAAACATCCCCCACACCATTACACCACCACCACCAGCCTGCACAGTGGTAACAAGGCATGATGGATCCATATTCTCATTCTGTTTACGCCATATTCTGACTCTACCATCTGAACGTCTCAACAGAAATCGAGACTCATCAGACCAGGTAACATTTTTTCAGTCTTCAACTGTCAAATTTTGGTGAGCACTTGCAAATTGTAGCCTCTTTTTCCTATTTGTAGTGGAGATGAGTGGTACCCGGTGGGGTCTTCTGCTGTTGTAGCTTTGTACAAGCTATTCTTTGTAAACCCTAGAAATGGTTGTGCATGAAAATCCCAGTAACTGAGCAGATTGTTAAATACTCAGACCGGCCCGTCTGGCACCAACAACCATGCCATGCTCAAAATTGCTTAAATCACCTTTCTTTCCCATTCTGACATTCAGTTTGGAGTTCAGGAGATTGTCTTGAGCAGTGGCCCCTAAATGTATTGAAGCAACTGCCATGTGATTGGTTGATTAGATAATTGCATTAATGAGAAATTGAACAGGTGTTCCTAATAATCCTTTAGGTGTGTGTGTGTGTGTGTGTGTGTGTGTGTGTGTGTGTGTGTGTGTGTGTGTGTGTGTGTGTGTGTGTGTGTGTGTGTGTGTGTGTGTGTGTGTGTGTGTGTGTGTGTGTGTGTGTGTGTGTGTGTGTGTGTGTGTGTGTGTGTGTGTGTGTGTGTGTGTGTGTGTGTATAATGTATAATATATATTACATATATTATATAAACGCACACTTTTATGTTAGATGTGATTAATTGCGATAAATCGATTTGACAGGACTTAAAGGACATCGCAAAAAAATATAGCATCCCTAAACAGAATAAAAGGTTTAGGAACTGTCAAAATATAAATACATTTTAATAAAAAAATAAGGAAGAGAAAAGTGAAATGCAAAAGTTCTCCAAAGACAGTCCTTCAAAGATGACAGCTAATATTGCTCCAGCACAACCTAAAATCCTTTTACATGTCAAATCGAGAAACAGCTGAGACACATTACATTACAAAAGAAATGTTAGGGATTTCTGGAAACATGTTTGCTTACACCGCCACGGATGAGCACACAGAATAAAGTCATCTCACAAACTAAACACACACTCTCTGTCCTCTCCAAAAACCGCCAAGTGTCACATTTCTGTTTTATTAAACAAGAAGAAGATATAAGATCTCCAGATAAAACTTGATTTTTATGCCTTCCTCATCACTCGTTTTCCCTTTAAACAGGCCAGCGGACAAAAGGTCCAGTGAAGCTCTCTAATCGACACCTCTCATGGCTGACTGGAGACTAACTTTTCCAGTCTGTCCGTTCCACTGGCCCTCTCCCTCTCAATGTTTCATTATATCCATTGTTGTGGGTCGGAGCGCTTGGACTCTCACTGTACTTCGCTTTTGTGAGGCTGATCATATTCCAACCATTTTGGATTGTGCCTAACAGATCGGGACAATGGAGGGCAGTGAGTTTTCCCGGACGGGCTCGAGCGGCCAGATTGTGTTCACGGCAACAAGGGCTTCTCCCACCAAATACTGTGAACGGATACATACGCTAGTGCATGTGCACCGTGGTTTTTGATACTGATCCAACCGCTGAGTGAGAGGAGTGCGGAGAAGAAGCACAATATTTTCACAGATTAAATGTAGAAAAATCCCTTCTTTGTAAACTTTAACCTTGCCTCAAGATTGCTTTCACATACTTTTCCCGTGCTTGAATGCTCAAAATGGAATTTGAAACACGTTTAACTTCTGTATATTTATGTATTTATGAGAAAAACAAAACATTCAGTGGGACATTATGTAGGGCTGGATTTTACTCTACCAGTCAAAAGTATGAAATGATTACGATTTGATTGTTGTTGTTTTTGAAAGAAACTTCAAAGTTATCTGGTCTTTAATAATGTTAACATAAAAACATTATTTATACATTGTTCATGGAATGTTTTTTCTGAAATATTTAGTTACTACTTGTTTCGGAATGTTCCGAGAACATTCAAAAGCAACGTTCCCATAAAGTTTGTGGAATGATAAAATGGAATGTTTCCTTGACGTTCGCAAAACCAAGAACATTTTTTTAAATCATTCAGAGAGCATTCATAAATAACGTTAATATTTTTTGTTAGCTTGGATTCTGGTAGTATCATTCAGTTTTGGTTGTAAATCAGCATATTAGAATGAGTTCTGAAGGATCATGTGACCATGCAGCCTTGATGACCATAAGAGACTACTTTCAAAAACAGTAAAGCATGGTAATTATTCCAAACCTTTGAACGGTAGTTTATATAGGAGCAATACTGATTTTATGTTGTCTTCAGCAGCCCAACAGGTGCACGAGGTGCTGACACCCACTAATACGCATTTGCGAGAGTGTACACCACTGAATCCACACGTGCATTTACATATTTGAAAAAAAAAAGAGCCCACATGCACCCGGTGTCAGAGTGAGATGTGTGCGGAGACAATAGGCCCAGCAGGTCACCGTGGAAACAAGCTTGAGAGGGTGGGGGGGCAGCAGCTGTTGCATCAGTTTAGATTCTGAGACCCTCCCCCTTTCCCAACAGCACCTTCACATCCTCGCTCCATTCCCCCTATCCTACCTTCACACCATTTACTACAGTAAGTATCACTTTATATAAGTGTGATTCTGTAGTGACCACACGTCATGATCGAATTATGGTTAAATTATGCCTTAAAATAGCTTCACTGTAACTATACTCCCTTGCTTGATATAGTATACGTGGTTCTATGAATATGCAAATTAACCCCGCCTCCACTCACTCACACAAGCTCAGAGAGCCACTCGTTGATGATCACACGCTGATCTGATTGGTTACAAGGTAGTTTGTGACATCAGAAACACTAACGTTTTTGAGACTTTGGTTCACTGCAGTTTTAAGGAGAAAATACTCAGCAATGCTGTTGACTTGTGAATTTGTGGTTTGTCTTAAAGCATATTAAAAACACCACAGACATATAAACAACATTAAAAGCATGATTTTCACCACTTAAAGCACTGAAAAATTCTGATCTTGATTCAAAAACGTTAATTTCACCTGTCTGTTAAAGGGAGTTCACCAAAATTATGTCATCATTTACTCTTTGCAAATAACGATTGTATCAATTAGATTGTTACACCAGTAGGTGGCGACAAGTGACTGTTAAAAAATGTTTGTCATTGAATCATTCATTCAAGAGATTAGTTCAAATACGCTGATTCATCCAATAATGAAACAAGTATTTAAGAGTGAGTCATTGAATCATTCACTCAAACTGATTTTTAGTTTCAAATAATTAATTCAAATTAAATACACATTTTGAATAGACTGCAGCAATTAACATTTTGTCAGAACCTCTAGTAAGTTACATGTTATTTTGTTAAGTTGTCAGTTCAGAATCGTGGGAGAATCCCGATCTCTGTTTGAAACAAAAACTAAAAAATCGTGATTCTTAATTTATCCAGAATCGTGCAGCTCTAATTAGACTGATTACTGAAGGATCATGTGACCCTGAAGACTGGAGAAATGACGCTGAAAATTTTGCTTTGATCACAGGAAAAAATTACAATTTAAAATATATTCACATAGAAAACCATTAATTTAAATTGTAATAATATTTCCCAGTTTTACTGCATTTTTGATCAAATAAATGCAGCCATGGTGAGCAGAAGAGACTTTTTACAAAAACATGAAACTTTTGAAGGGTAGTTTACATTTGAAGGTCAGAAGGTTTTCCCGAATAAAGAATCAACCATAAACATGATCATGATCACCAGTGGTTTTGTGTCTATTTAGTTTCCCTTTTACTCTAATAGTTCTGGCTAGTTTAGGACAATTTTAAAGGACACCCACTTTTAAAGCTTCCCTTTGTAGTGTGTGTTTTACTCTTTTTCCTTCTCTCACTCTCTTCTCTTGCCCTCTATCCACAGAAGGCGACGCTGCCTCCCTCACTCGTCTCCTGCCTCTACTCATATGCTCTTCTCTTTCTTTAGACCCTGTTGTCCACTATTCAACTCAGCGGGCCGCTCTTGCACGAAAGAAAGAGCAGCAACACAAGGACTCCAACTGGGACACCAATTCTTTACCCCTGACATCGAATATGACAGTAACAAATGGGACAAGTGGAGACAGATGGAGCATAAAAGAGATATCATGTGTTCTGTGTACATCAAAACAGAGACAAATATACGTGACCTTTTTATTATTGGAAATGTCAAAGAAAGCACCAATATCAAGAACACATTATTGGGTGATATTATAAACATATCACAGAAAACTGTTTTTCTGGTTCTTTAAAAACTGGTGTGTGTGTGTGTGTGTGCGTGCGTGCGTGCGTGCGTGTGTGCCTACCTAACTATATTTTGGGGACAAATTTGTACCCAGAGGTCACCAAAACATGACAAAATCTCCAAAAACCTCCCTTTAGGGACCTCCTCATTTGTAAATCTGGTATAAAAATAAAGTAATTACCGGTAAAGTCTTTTTTTAAATGTAAAAATCCAGAAAGTTTTGTGTGATGGGTAGGTTTAGGTGTAGGGTTAGTGTAATCGGAGAGAATATACAGTTTGTACAGTATAAAAACCATTACATCTATGAAATGCCCCCATTTAGATAGCTTAGTAAACACGCATGTGTGTGTGTGCGTCTACATATACATTTATAAAGTTGTACTATGTAGACATACTCTAATATATTTACAACCATTTATAGAAACTAAGATGCAAATCATCGTGTGACATCATGACATCTATGACATCACAACCACAAGCTCATTAACATAAAACCGCCTACATTTACATAACCATTTACTTAAATGGTATTAAGCAGCTTGACCTGCCCTGATGAACAAAAATATGATTGTCATACAGAAGTCTTAAATTACAGCACTAAATACAGCCGGTTTATTAAGGATCAGAAAAGGTTGGAAAATGCTCATGAGAAACTAAACAAAATTTTGACAGAAATAAGAAAGTAGAAAAGTAGTAGCCCTTGAACTCACCTTTCCGAACTGATCGAAATACTGTTTCACATCTTCGATGGTGGTGTTGACAGACAGCCCTCCAACAAAGATCTTCTTTGTTCTTGTTACCAGCTAAAAAAAAAACACCAGAGAAAAGACAAATAATGAGACTACAGGACTTTCTACAAGAAAACTAGGGTGCCATTTTAATAAGTATATGGTAAAACTTTACAATAAGGTTTTATTTGTTGACATTAGTTAACTACATGAACTTACATTGAACAGCATTCTACGGCAATGACATGCTAATTTTAAAATTTACTAATATTTTTTGTTAATAAAAAGAATGTTTGTGTCTATTACACAAGTAGGAGTAATGTACGACTGTTCCAAAACCTAGTGAGCTACTTTAATGTCTGCGCAGCTGCCTTCTAAGGGAACATACTAACTAAAAATGGAACCACGTAAATGGAATTGAATGGACTCGGGTTTGGAATGTTTCACATAGGGAGAAAGTCTGTCAGACAGATACATAAGTAACACTTTTCATGACATGCAGGGGAGACTTGATTTCAAGCTAACTAATATGCATAAAAATACACCGCACCAATATCTAGTTTATTCTAGTAGTTTTTTTCACATTATTTTATCCGGACAATCCAGTGTAGACAGGAATTTTTTTCATTTTTAATTTGAATTTTTAGTTTTGTACGCCATCTTGGAAGAAATTTCACTGAGCCCATCACAATGCATCCTGGGCTTACCTTATCTTTGATAGCTACTACAATTCAAAAGTTTGGATTTTTCCAAAATAAATTAATACTTTTATTTAGCAAGGATGCATTAAATTGATCAAAAGTGACATTTATAATCTAACAAAAGTTGTTTTTTGAACTGATCCTGAAAAAAAAAGAAAACGTTTTAAATATTTTCACAAAAAAAATGAGGTATTAAGTTGACAATAATCAGAAATGTCTCTTGAGCAGCAAATCATCATATTAGAATGATTTCTGAAGGATCATGTGACACTGAAGACCGGAGTAATGATGCTGAAAATTCAGCTTTGATCACAGGAATAAATTACATTGTACAATATATCAAACCAGAAAACAGTTCTTTGATATTTTAATAATATTTCAAAATATTACAGTTTTTACTGTTTTTTATCAAATAAATACAGCCTTGGTGAACAGAAGAGACTAAAAAACATTACAAGTCTTATCGACCTCAAACATTTGAACAGTAGAGTATGTGCGATACGGTCAAAAAGAAAGTATCTTTAGAATTGTTATAAACATTTTAGAGGAAACCATTGTTTAGTCTCTATTCTATCCTTTTACGTGTCCTTCTAAAGGTTTTGTTTAGCTTAGGAAAGTTTTACAGGATGCCCATGCTTCAAGCCACTTCAAAAAGAAGGTATAGCTGCCTGCGGTCTGGAAGAGCTGTCACAGGTAGAAAACACCTATGATGCTTTGAAACACTCGTAGGTTTTAGAACAGAACCTACATGTCCTTAATGAGAAGTGACGTGTGACATCACAACACCTGTGATGTTAACCTTTACTGAGACTTCACACTCACCTTTGGCTGAGCTCGACGTGGGAAGGCCACCTTTGGGTCAATCTGAGAGAGAGAGAGAGAGAGAGAGAGAGGGAGAGAGAGAGAGAGAGAGAGAGAGAGAGAGAGAGAGAGAGAGAGAGAGAGAGAGAGAGAGAGAGAGAGAGAGAGAGAGAGAGAGAGAGAGAGAGAGACAGAGAGAGAGAGAGAGAGAGAGAGAGAGAGAGAGAGAGAGAGAGAGAGAGAGAGAGAGAGAGAGAGAGAGAGAGAGAGAGAGAGAGAGAGATTTGTTTAGCATGTGAATTAAGCTTCTTTGATTCTTGAGAGGGAATTAGAGACATGAGTGAGAAGAAACGTCATGTATGGCAAAGATGGCCAGTTATCCGTTTGAAGACAAAGATAGTAGTCCGTTAATATTTTCAAAGTCCAATCACAGCTGTTCAACAAACAGACCAGTCAGTGTTTCCCAAAGATTTACTGATGTTAACATAATGTAATCATTATATGAAAAATAAACATTAAACTAATCAAACTGAACTGTGCATGTGAAGTCAACTAGATCACCAAATGAAGTATGTCTACATCTTCATCTCTGTTTTCTTTAAGCAATCTACACCATGAAAATGTAAGTTACTGTATTTATTATATTTTAATTATTGATGAAAGAACATAAAACATTCGATACTTCAACAAAATGTTTTACTTGAACAATATTCACAGACTTGCAAGCAGAATCTGGCAGAAAATGAAAGCTTTCGCAACAGACAAATCCTCTGAAATATTTCAAAAGGAATTACATTAAAATCCCACCATTTTTCAGGCCAGTGTGGAATCATCTGACCACTGCAAGTCATGTGAGAAACACAAGAAAAACTGAAAGAAAACTTCTGCTTAAAGCTTTCATTTGCCCCTGTTTTAAAATATCTATTGTGGCAAATAAATGTATTTAAAAACTTTTTTTTAAGTTAAGTATAAATATATAATCTTTTGCAAATATCCTGCAAAATTAAAGAAATCTGCAAGGCTTCATTTATTTAAAAAAATATAAAACTATAAAAAAGAATAAATAACATAATAATATTTTTTTTATTATTATTATTTATAATGATAAAATAAAATAATGTTTTTTTTTTCAAATCTGTATCTGTACAATTCGAAAGTTTGACATTCATCATGTTATGCCATCACAACAACCACAATATTATTAACATATGATCACCTATATTTACATAACCATTTACTTGGTTACTACAAAAAAAAAAGAACAAGCAATCAATACATTTTGAAAACAATGACATTCTAATTGTTCGTGAGCACTGATGCATATATCCACATATTGGGATACAATAGTAATATGAAATAGTTGGATAAGTATCTGCTACCCAAAACTATTGGCTGATTTGTGCTAGGGCTGGACCCGGATATTCGAATATTCGTTCGGTGTGTTTGTATTCGATTTGAAAATGTGACATTCGAATATTTATTTATTTTTTGCACACCTGGCATCCCCCACGAAACGGTTCTCATTCACGCTTGAATATGTTTTACACTATACAATCTGGTGAAATATAATACTTAACATATAACTTCGTTATATCTACTTAATAAATATATTTGCTTCTTCTTGGACTAAATGTGTTCCTGCAACGGGAGTATTCTCTGACTAGAGCGCAGAACAGCAGAGTTTGTATGGACAGAAGTGCATGCATGAGCTTGTATTTTGGGTTAAGCTGCGTTGCTTTGACATTGTGGAACATAGAATAATAGAAACAAAATGTATTATCCTTTTTACCCTTATCAATCTAAATTAATCTACAGCTAAATATAGGAGACTTTGATATTTTACTGGGACGTCACGTTTATTTTTCGTTTTTCTTTATTTGAATTTTGTTTTTCTTTATTTAAATTTTGTTTTTCTATATTTCAATTTCGTTTTTATTTATTTAAATTTCGTTTTTATTTATTTAAATCTACCCTACTTTGTCAGTGAGAAAAATATTATTATAAATATTAAAAATATTATTAAGACTACCTTATTAAAAATATTGCTTAAGTTAAAAGACGTGTGTGTGTGTGTGTGTGTGTGTGTGTGTGTGTGTGTGTGTGTGTGTGTGTGTGTGTGTGTGTGTGTGTGTGTGTGTGTGTGTGTGTGTGTGTGTGTGTGTGTTATATCACTAGCGCAGTGTCCGTTCTCGGAGCATATAAGCCCTGCATGCGTGTGGCGCGCCGCTTCTTTATTTAAATCTACCCTACTTTGTCAGTAATTTGTTAGTGAGAAAAATATTAGATTACCTTATTAAAAATATTGCTTAAGTTAACCTGTGTGTGTTTTATATCACTAGTGCAGTGTCCATTCTCGGACCATATAAGTTCTGCTCGCGTGAGGCGCGCGTGCATCCGGCTCGCCCTGTTTTGTAGTTTATTAAAAGTGTATTAATTCTGAATGTGTCGCGTCTCACCTGTCTATCTATATTGCACCAAATACGACACTGCTCTCCCTTGTGAAGTCGTTTGGATGAACGGTTCTCGAAATAATCAAAATGCAACGGACAGACAGACATAGGCTATAGAGATTCCGAAGCTTCGAATATTCGATGTTCATTACTACCGAAGCTTCGAAGCTCAAAAAATGGTATTCGGACCAGCCCTAATTTGTGCACAATGAAATCAATTAGCAACCCTGACAGGGGGGGGAAGATTTCATTGCAAAAAATTGAAGACTAGATCAAGTTAAACTGAAGTTACTAATAGTTCCAGGATCATAATATATTCCGAAAGATACAACTTAAAATAAATAGAAAAGAGCTATTCTAGATGCCTACAGCAGACTGTATGAGAATAGAGCCTGTAAAGTAAAATATAGATCAGTATCCTGGCAATCTAGAAGATATAGATTTGTTAATCAACAAAACTCAGCACCATGAGCACAACTAATCCCACTAGACAAGGCTATCTCCATCCTAATTCTAGAAACCATCTCTAGCCACCCCATGCCCATGCCATGCACTGCCATTGATCTAAGTGACCTTCTACACGACTAGATTCATATGGTGTAGCAGACAGTAGCGTTCTATTAGTGCGCTCCAGCAAGACTCTACCATGTTGATCTTGCCAGTGTCTACAGTTTTAGTACTATGATTTCAGCTCACAATCTCTAGACTACACTCATAGTCACCTTCTGATCCCAAACCTCGTCCCAACCTGTGCACGGGAAATACAAGACATCATGTGAAGTCACGTCAGATATATGAGTGTGAATCAGTTCAACCGAATAAAAACATCACTCATAGACCACTATAATTTTAAACTAATTTCACAGGATTCTGTAAAGCATTGATTATCATTAAGTGATTTTTGATGTGTGAATCTACTAGTCGATTATGTCAGTTATGTTTTATTTGCTCTACTGTTCAGTCTTTTGTAACATTATACAAATCTCTTTTCAAGCACTTTTGATTAATTCCGAGCCCCTTCATTTCATTAGTCACACTTTTATTTCACACATTTGCAAGATCTTGCTCTGTTACAATTATACTAGTTCAAATGTGTGTTTTGAAAATTAACCCCTTCATTGCTGTGTTGTTTGTTTTTGTTTTGTTTTTTCCATCATGACTGATTTGTACTTTATACCACCAAAAGATTCTCAGAGTTTTCGTATTTTTTTGTATTTACCATTAATTTCCTATATCGGTCATTATTGACCGTGAAGGTACCAAGTGTTACTTTATTTATTTACACCGTCCATGATTTTTTATGTGTGTGTTCACATAGCTAATGCAACAAAAGTCAGCGAGTGTCATCCCATTCCGATAAAGCTATAAATTAAAAACGTAATTTTTTTGGTCAGTTCTGACCAATATTGTTTGAGTAACCCAGAGGGTTAAAGTATTAATTTTCAAACGTTCAAACAGTATAGTATGTTAGCACATTATATTTGAGCTTCCTTAATTACAGCACAACTTTTTTTTTATTTTATCTTTTTTTTTTTTTTTTTTTTTAACATTTTCTGAAGAAACAAGTGACCTTTCCCCCTAGGGAAAATCCACTGTGATACAAAGATGTTGTGGTGTTTTTAGTGCAATGTCTGATAGTTTAGCAGTCATTTTAATAGCACATCTCTTCTTAACAAGCTGCATGATTTGAGGAATCATTCACAATGGTGAAAAACTCCTACATTCTTAAAATAAAAGTGTGTTTCCAAAAGTGTGTTTTCGCAGCGAAGCAATGGAAGAAACATTTTTGGTTCCCCAAAGAACCAGTCAACAGTTCCTAAAATAACTCTTAGCGTGAAGAATCTGGAGAACCTTTTTCCACTATAAAGAATCTTTAGTGCAATGGAAAGGTTCCGTGGATGTTAAAGTTTCCTCATGGAACCATAAATGCCAATAAAGAAACTTTATTTTTAAGAGTGTAGGGTTAGGGGTTTGTGAAAAATGTGTAGCCCTAACTAATGAGAATCAGTTCCGTCTTTAAAAATATCTGAAGATACTGTGTGTTGTTTTAGCTATCTTAGCATATTCCTCCCAAATATGTTGTAACATCTATGGATAACCAAAGCTTCACGGAATCCAAAATGAGGTCAGAAATGACACTGCTACAGTTTTTAGTATCAGACAGAAAGAACAAACTGATAGAAACACAAGTGTGTGTGTGTGTGTGTGTGTGTGTGTGTGTGTGTGTGTGTGTGTGTGTGTGTGTGTGTGTGTGTGTGTGTGTGTGTGTGTGTGTGTGTGTGTGTGTGTGTGTGTGTGTGTGTGTGTTGACGAAGGCTACTCCTTTTACAGGTTACTGGAACAGATCTGTTTCCAAACAATCCTCTTTTCAGGCCTGAGGGCAGGCAAAGCCTATCCCACCATCCAATCTCTGCTCGGAGCTGAGAGGGAGGAGATACGGAGAAAACAGAGAGAGCAGGAAGGGGGTGAGGGCAAATTAATCAGCACGAAACAGCAAAAACAAAAAAAAGTAAATGAAAACAACAAAAGAGAAGGAAGAGAGAGAAGGCGCAATTCAGCTAAAACAAAACCTGCTAGTGAAAAGCTCAGGGTGTTGATTGTGTGTATGTGTGTGTGTGTGTGTGTGTGTGAGTGTGTGTGTGTGTGTGTGTGTGTGTGTGTGTGTGTGTGTGTGTGTGTGTGTGTGTGTGTGTGTGTGTGTGTGTGTGTGTGTGTGTGTGTGTGTGTGTGTGTGTGTGTGTGTGTCATGAAGCCCCCTCTGCTTTCATTAATTATAAGGACAAAGATGAACCCCAAACAGATGGGACGGAGAGAGGTCCACCCCCTCATGGGCGAGCACACACACACACACACACACACACACACACACACACACACACACACACACACAGCTTGCCTTTCACTCCACACAATCAACAAATCAAACCAAACTACACAAGTATATTTCCTATTAACTCTTTTATCAGCTTCTACCTCATTTTACAGACAAGAGCTCATACACACTCTTTAAAGTTCCTTCATGCCAAGTTAAGCATCACTATTACCACTCATATAGTTAGTGTAAGTATACTGTAGTTAATCATTTGAACAAACCTATAACAAGTACTAAACTTCAGTGCGTATATATATACCTCATCCTGCAGCGTTTGTGCTACGGACATGAATGATTTCTCCAGGTGTTCTGTTACTTTGCTAAACCCTTTATTGGACTTAAAAAAAATTCTGAAGTACACTTAAAAAATTAATGAATAATTATGAAGGGAAACTGTTAGATTTCTAATGTTACACTCTTAGAAAAAAGGTTCTATATAGAATCTCAAAAGGTTCTGTCAGGGGTTTCAAATGTAGAACCTTTTAAGGCTTCCCATCATGAGATCAGTTTTAATTAATTTTTCTTTCATTCATTTTTAATTTTCAATAAATTTGTATGAATTAAACAGCCTGTAAACATACGTTATCGGTAGGAAAAAATTATTTAATGAACACATTAAACATGACAGTATTAATATGCAATCATTTAAGAAATTTCTCCTTAGACACAGAATATTTTTGGCATAAAGGGATCTTTAAAATGTCAAACGAGTCAAGAACCCTAGATTTCTATATTGAAGCCCACTAAACTGAACTTTATTTGCAAAGAGTGTATACCATATAGGGATGTTATATGTGAAATATAAAAATGATACATATAGTGCTGGGCAATGATTAATCGCATCCAAAACAAAAGTTTGTGTGTATATAATATAATATTTTTACATAATTTATATATATATATATATATATATACAGGCAAATATTTCTTAAATATATACAAGCGTATGTGTGTATTCATATATACAAAATAATTATACACAGTACACACACATATATTATGTAAACACAAACTTTTATTTTGGATGCAATTAATCATTGCCCAGCACTAATATAAATAAATAATAAATAAAATAAAAAAATAATAATAAATAAATAAAATATATATATATATATAATTAATTTTAAATAATTTTATATAATTTTATATAATTTTTATATTCCACATATAGCATCCATATATATATATACACAGCCAATAAATATTTATATTATAATATATTATATAAATGATAGACAGACAGATAGTTGTATGGCAAATTGGCAACATTCAGAATGCCTATTTTCCTAACCTGCTTTATGAAGAATATTGGTAGTAAACACTATAAATGTGATTTGTTGAAAGAAAGCTAAATCAAGACTCAACTGGGGAAGCCCTCGAGCTCAAGCTCGCGCATATTTAAACCATTTAATACAATGCTTACATAAATACGGTCATTATCAGTTTAGGCCAATATTTCTATATCAGTGCATCATTAATATACAGACTGCATTAAAACTAAAGGTGTTTGAACGTGTGCTGCTGGAGGAGGAAGATCTGCTGATGTATATGGGACTGGGCCATCAAGGTCACTGTGCATGAGTGAACAATGGCAAAGCAATTAGCTAACGATGCTCGTTAATGAGGCTCAACAACCCCACACCGTGACCAAGACGGAACAAAGGTGAGAGTGTGTGTGCTGACACAATGCAAAATCTCAGGAGAGGCTTTGGCTTCAGCCACGTAGCTACCTCGGAAATGCAATCCAGTTTGTTTCCCTCAATCCGATTACTTGCTTTTGCGATCCATCCTAATTACGGACAGGGAATTCATTCTCTCTCTCTCTCTCTGTCTCTCCCTCTGTCCCGCGGCCCGAACCTCCTCGTGCCATCAGCATTTCAGATCTAATCTTCAGAATCTACCGCTAAACCATCATACACACTCTTGCACGTCAATGACACACTCAAGGCCTCCAACGGGACTCTCATCCAAATCATTTCAAGTGTCCTTGTACCAGTTCTGCGCAACACACAACACAGGAATGTCTCTGGTCTTGAAATCCGAACTTAAATGTTTTTTTTTAAAGCTGAAATTGTCCAGAAAAACAAAAGGTTTAGACTTAAGGCCATATTAAGCACAAACATTGCATAATAAAGTAAATGCATAAACGCATCAAGCCACAAGCTATCAGAAACACATTTTTTCATTCTGTGTGTCAACTGCTAGAATAATAGCAGTTAATTTTCACCAAACCCCAGTGAGTCTAGAAGATTTGATCACTGTATTATCAATACAACTTGTAGTTCATGGCTAAACAAGCATATCTGTGCTGAATGTGCAATAAAATTGAAAAAGCAATTTCAAGAATGAATGAACAGACAAATTTATTACGTGTTTTTTGCAAAACTGGATGTTTATTAAGCAGGATTCTCGCCAGCGTTTTTTTCTTTTTTAAGTTGCCAGCATTTTTGATTATTTTCGCAAAGCATTCATGGGCCCCAGAATATTTAGCTGTATGAATATCTGAACAATCAACATGTGTATATAAATAAAATAACAGAGACTATTTTTTATCAACACTTGAAAGTGGGTGTTTCATTAAAAAAGCAACATTTTTTGAACAAATAGCTGAGAAAATCTAATTTTTGTCAGATCAGATTCAGAATGATGTTCAAAACATGGATGGAGTAGATCGAGTACATCAACACCCCCAAAACTTCACAGTCCTCGTCCTGGGTCGACATCTCTCTCGGTAACATTAGGCCGTTTTGATTTATATGCTGTTTAAATGCTGTACGCAGATCTTCATCTATTGTTTTTGGATCTGGAGATCCTGTGCTAGTTCAGAAGATGCGTAACAGCGCCTCCTACCTTATAAAAATGATTGCCGGGGTAACTTGTCAATTGCGGGGATGCGTTGTGTCATAAATGACGGAAAATCACGTCAATGGCGGGGAAAGAATTCATCTCTTTTGCTACACAAATAAGTTTAATTTAATTTCTTATTCAAATATTGAGCCTAACTAACCTCAATTGACAAATGCAGATCCAGATTTGTCAGCCACACAGTTCCCATTTGCACTTGTTCGGGTTTGATATTTGCATTTTGTCTTTTTATACAGCGTTGATTCAATCTTGTTTAAAAATTTAAATTTGAACAAACTCCTAACACTAAATATTAAAATCAGCTGTGTATCTCATTCTGCAGCGTTTGTGCTACATACATGAATGACTGTACAGACCATTGAGAAATGTAAAACAGGAGACAAAACAGCTGGAATCTTTTGACTTAGGCTGGTAAGCAACTAACTAACAACTAGGGATGCATAATTCGGAAAACCGAAATGTGAGTTTTTTTAAAAAATTGCGACTTTTATTTAAAATGTGATTTTCAAATAAATCCAGGTTTTCTGTGCTTATTTGGTCACATATATCAATGTGACATAATATATATAATAAAATAATAATAATTTTTATAGAAGGTGAGACCCAATTTCGCATACTGATGCACTATTCAATGCTGTTTTAGTGTTCACACAGAAACAAAATCCAAAACGAAAAGGTGTACTTTAAAAATCTGGAGGATAATGCTTAATAAATTTGAAATGTTGGACACTTCATGCACTTAATTACATAACATTTGGGATGGGGCTGTCAGGCTCTGAGGCTGAATGACAAAAATAACCTTATTACATTTATACATTAAACGGTTGAGTACATAGAGCACAAGTATAGTGTGTCATTAGGAACACAGCTTGAGAAAGCCTTAGCATAACATGTAACAACACTTTGGCAACCACCAATAATACCTTAACAGAGTGGTGGTAAGAAATTTAAAAATATATAAATATTATAAATTTCAAGACAATGTACAACATTGATGTCCAATAGTTTTTTAAGAAACGACCCTGATTTTTTATTTTTTTACATTTATAAATATTTGACTACGTACACAAACACACACCTTGTTTTAAAACACACAAATCAGACACCTACATATGTTTCACATGGTTGTTGTCTCTTAACTAACTCGGGAGAAATGCACACTGTTTTAATTCAGCCTTATTTTTATGAGATTTGACCATATGACCTCTCGTTTCCAGAACTCAGACACCCCTCTACCGACCTATCCTCTTTCATTCTTTCTTCTGAGGGCCGATAGCATGAAAAAACACTCTCAGCATGGCACATTCTTTCTGTTTTCGACACAGACTCTCACAATATCTTCTTTTCATTTCCTCGCGTGGACGGCAAAAGCAAGAAACAGGAAAACGCTCAACAGAAGGATGGAAAATGTTGAATAATGAAGGACAGCATGGAAACGCTTTGCTGTTACATGCACAACTTTACAGTTCTCTACACAAGCACCACATCAAATATCAAATAAAAAAAGCACATACTGCCATCTGTGTTACAGACTGTTGCCGATTCTTCTGCAGTTCCTCTGGAATCTCAAAACACAACTGAAAGTGGACGAGGAGCTGTTTTCACAATAGTCTTATCTATCAAAATTGCTTCCTGTTATTGTGGATCCCTCCCCACGAAGCCTTTCAGACCCCACTGGAGTGACCTAATAACCCCACCACAACATTACCACAACAGAGGCTCAAATACCACGCCAAAGGCTCATTCAAACCCATCAATACACAATCAACACACTGATTAGCCTTTGCATCACAGCACACAGAAATCATGCTTTACTTAATAGGCTACCTGTAATGGAGATTTACATCACAGCTAGCAGAATCATCCGGGTCGTTTTTCCCCAAGCCTGCATTTATTTGATCGAAAATACAGTAAAAGCACGTGAATTATTATTACGATTTAAAATAACTAATGTAATTTATTCCTGTGCTCAAAGCTGATTTTTTAGCATCATTACTCCAGTCTTCAGTGTCACATGATCCTTCAGAAAGCATTCTTATATGTTGATTTGCTGCTTGATATTTTTGTGAAATCTGTAATACTGTTTTGTTCTTTGATTAATAAAGTTCAAAGGAATAGCATTTATTTGAAATGTAAATCATTTGTAGTGTTATTTTACTGTCACTTTTGATCAGATGAATCCATCATTGCTAAATAAAAGCAGTCATTTCTTTAAAAAAATAAATGAAAGACTTTCACATAGATAAATGATATGTGATAAACATTAATGTTATACCACAGGATAAAAATGTCTTTATAAAAATCAATCACCCTAAAACTATTTTGAATCACTCTCTTTTAGATACTTTTTTCTGGTTGTAAGTTCTCTCATTTTCCTGAAGGATAAGTCCTAGCCTACATTTTCTCCCACTGAATATTCTGTTTCACTTATCAGTACATCACATTCCGAAAAGAAAACTGATTGTGAACGTCGCTTCATGTCCACTTTAAGTAGCCACAAAGTATTATTCTGAACATAACAGAACTTCTCTCGAGCATTAAAAATAAAACAGTGTCTCTATATATGTAAATCTGTCTTAATTCCTTACTGAATTAATGCAAAAATCTACTTGACTTCACAACATATATTTGCTTGACATGATGCAACCAGGGCTTGACATTAACTTTTTTGCTCACCAGTCACTGTGGCTAGTGATTTTCCAAAGTCACAAAGATTTTCCCTAGCCACAATTTTGACATCAATATTGGGGAAATATCGATTTGACACAATGGGGAAAACTGCCATATAGATATTTTTAATATTATCTCATAAATTGGCAGCAGGTATATTATGCTGCTGTCACTTTAAGACCTGACGCACAGATCCATTATACTGTTACACATGCGTTTTCTTTCTCAACTGTTTACGTTCACTTAAAACTTAACTGACTGTGTTTACATGAATACTCGCCAAGACCGGCATTTTGACATTATTTTGTGTGCATTTGTATTTGTTTAAGCGCAATAAGCAGAGAAAAATAACTTAATTTAGTACTGAGATGCGGCTATATGTGCTGCACTTTGGGTGTTTGAGCAACAGGAATAAGTAAAATTAAGCACAATCCCACGCCGAAATTCAAGCCCTGTAACAGCAACAATATTCATCCGGAGCAAATGAAACGATTGAGTGAGGAGAGGCGGGTTTGTGTGCCAAGCTCTGGATGCAACTATGATGCCACCCATTTTTATTTTTTTTTCAACAGAAAATAAAGAAATTTATATACATAATTCTACACCATCAAGTGTTACTCGAACTACCATGGCGATTATGTAATAGGTGGGTGTGGCTCAGAGGCTCCGCCTTCTTTGGCGTGGAAATTGATTCATTTCTTCAGTTCAGTCCGTCAAGGTCAGATGAGAAACATGAACACTGGAGTACTGATTTATAGTCGACACTAAAGTTATAATTCCAATTGAAAGTGACACTGACCTATCAATGGCATATTTTTTCATGTTTAATACTGTAAAGCTGCTTTGCTAAAGCAATCTATTGTAGAAAGTAGTGCTGGGCGGTATACCGGTTCATACCGAAAACCGGTGTATATTTTTGTTATGATATTAATTTTTAATATACCGCCATACCGATGTATTTAATTACACAACGTTCGGAACGAACGTTACGCTGCGCCGCACGACACTGTTTCAGACGGACCCTTTACATTGTTGCACTTCTAAGCAGTGACTGCGAGGCGATGGTAAACAGCAGTTTTCTTTTACTGTCTATGGGTAAACAGCAGTGCTCTGGTGTTACGCTACAGCGAAGATGGATGCTACAGAACTACGGTTCTGTGTTATTTTCCTGTCAAATGTCGAGAGCGCATTATTGTAGCGCGAAAGTACATTAATATAATGCGCGAGTGCTAATCTCTCTGCTCGTGCGCTGAATATAATGTGCCGCGCTCTCAGATATACGCTGCTCGCGTTGGTCTATTTTCTCTGGGCTCGCTCAGAGAATCCTGCACTTAAAACGTGTTCAGTGCAATCGCGAATCTCTCCTCGTCCCCAGCTAACAATTTTAGGTTATAAGGACGTTTTCATAATGTTCCCATTAAGTTATAAGAACGTTATTTCTGAATGTTCTAGGAACATTCAAAACGTCCAGTTTTTAGACGTTGTATTAACGTTATTTCTTGGTTATAAGAACTTTATTCAAAATGTTATAAGAACGTTCAATTCTCCCGTTATATAAACGTTGTATTAACGTTCTTGCTTGGTTATAAGAACATCATTCAAATGTAATCAGAACGTTAAATTCTCCCGTTATATAAACGTTGTATTAACGTTATTTCCTGGTTATAAGAATGTAGAACGTTATTAGCTATTCTATTCTACAATATTCACTAATCACAGTAAAATAGACCATCCTAAGTCAATTTACTGCAGTAATTCCTCTCTCAACCAGTAGAAAATGCTTTGAACACCTGATTATGCATGAAAAAAAAAACGTAATAAACTGGAAAACCGGCATAATTTTGAAAAGATTATGAATAGCTCGTGCAAACATCCACATCGCTGTGATCAGATGCTTTTTATTAACTGCTGTTTTCTTACCACTGTCATTCTAGTGGTGTGTTTATTTTGTTATTGAGAGGAAAGAGCGCAGCGCATATTTACATATTCATTAAACGACGCCAGTATTTCAACCTGTTTACCCCTAAGCAAAGAACGAAAAAGAACTTCTCTGTGAGTATACAGCGCCTTTATGCAGGGGCACAGTGGTTAATAGCCGTGGTTAAGTGTGTGACACTCTCGGATATAACCAACAAAGTTGTTATGGTGATGGTAGTCCCACATGGCGACCAAACCCAAGAGACTGAAGTGTTGCCAGGCTGAGTCTCTCTGCGCAGTGGTGTTTAAGTCACCATTAATAGTTGTAAATACTCTTGCTGCAAATAAATGCGTCGAAACACGATTCGGCTAGCCTCATTCTTTAATGTGAAAAGACGAGGAACAGGCCACAACACAGCACAAATTTTACAACAAACAAATACAACCCCATTAACACATGGTCTGTGCCATCTCTGTTGTAAAGCTCTGGCTGGTTTTGTCTGCTGACACACCCACACAGTTCTGACAAAGGACCATCAATGACGTCTCAGGACTTACATATTCAAACACGACCTGGGAGCTTATTCAAATAGAGCTACTAGCTAGCACAATAATGTGGTCAAAAAGTTCTGGAGCAAATTCAAAATGGATTAAGTTTCATAGTATTATAGGACACGTTCATGTCATTTAAAACCATCATGGTAAATACATATTAAACATCACCAAATGCATTATGACAACTGTAAAAGCCTTCAAAAAAAAAAATATGATATGCCATTACCATAGCACTCATGGATCTCAACTGGTGGGTTGCATCCCAAAAATCTGTTCTGATCGGGTCACAGACATCAGGGATGAAACAATAAATGAATATAGTAAAATGCAAACATGCATATTCATCATAATTGTGAAATGTACAAGCTAAACTGTTAAAATGAAGGAGAAAAAGCTCTACATTTGACATCAAAGACTGTTCGGCTGTCACTATGGCTAATACTAATATATAACTTTTAGCACTTCTGTTGTTTATGCATTTGCAAAATTGCAGTTTTCCTATTCAGCCCATGTCATGTTAATCATTTTTGCATATTGTTTAACCTATCCAGTTAATTTAATATATTTCAACACTGTAAAAAAATGTCCACCTATTTCAACTTAAAAGTGCCAGTTGATGTCTTCAATTTTTAAGTATAATAAAATGAGCTGCACCACCAGTCTTATTAAAACTCGAACAACCCTAACTGCTTCAAATATTTTGACAAGTTAAAGTAATGCAAAATTTTAAGTTGGCATGACTTACTGATCATATCACTTTTTACAGTCAATGGTTGATTTTAATAACATTTTTAAACAATTTGGGTACAGTGATGTCTGATGTAAAGTCGGGCGCCTGAAGCAAAACCAGTTGAGAAACACTGATGCAAATTAAATTCACAATTTTTCTAGATTGTGGCTAGTTTCTAAACCTTCTTAATGTATAATGATAACATTAACGATAAAAAAATACACTTATGAACAATACAGCTGTCAAATGTGACTACAGTAAATTATACATCACGGGTACGAACGGACAAAAAAGATTCTAATTCTGTGGCAGTGCAATGGTAATAGAGTTTTATTTTGAAAGATAGCCTACCATAGTGAAATGGTACTTCAAATAATAGCATCTTATTACCATAGGCATGGAATAGTTTTAGTAATAATAAGACTAAATCCTCGACGATTTACAGTGGTTCTTGAAGTATATGCATGCGCCTACACGACACTTTTGGAATGTTCATCGAATCCTAGAAGTTTCTGAAAAGTTTGATTCTGCCCCGTTTCGCTCCCCTGGTTGCCATGACGATGAAAAGCGAGAAAGAACGCTTTCATGTGGCGCGCTCTGCGTCAGTTCGCCCTGCTGGAACGGACCTCGTGTATGTGGACTTAAAGTGATCTTAGGAAGCGAAAACCACCGCAAAGCATTCAAACCATTGAAGTGCTTAAGTCTTGCAAGGGAATAAACTAAAGAATATATGGCGAACTGCTTCAAAAACAAACGAATAAGCCAGTACAACCACAGGTCACACTGCTGTATTATTATTTTCATGCAATGTGCGAGCATTTAGGCTATATTAAGTAAACAAATGACTGATATACAGCATAATAAGAATGATATTTAAAAAACTCACTGTTTTTGAATCCAACTCGTGTCTGTTTTGGGCCAAAACTTTATCCACACCGGTCTGGTCTACATAGGTGACAAATCCAAAGCCCCTGCGCAAAAGTAGTGCATGCACACACATTACGCATAAGAGTTAAGTTACAAACACACAAACAACAAGTCAGCAGTGGATGTGCGCGCGCCTCCCCCTCACCTCGACCGCTTCGTAACCGGATCCCGCATCACCATACACTCCTTCACCTCGCCGAATTTACAAAAGTATTCCTTCAGTCCCTCTGGAGAAAGAAAAAATACAATGCATTTATTTCACAGCACCAGTTTAGTGACACAAATCGTGTTTGATGTAGCCTACCTTAAACTAAAAGCTCGCTGCTAGTTCAGCATTGAGACTGCTCATCTGTGACCACTTTGCATCTCAACAATAGCGCTCATTATAAAGCTCTGGTAAGCATTCTTATTATAATGTTTTAAGTTAAGCTGGGTATTTGAATAACAACGCAGGTATACATAGTGCGATTGCTCTCAGAGAGATTTTCCACTCTGCATGTTGCATTTATTCAACCACATCAGTGCTTCCTCGCTAGCGCCCTTGCTTTCACCTCAAATCTCCACGAGCTCATTATATAGATCATCTGTAGCTTTCGAGGAAGTTTTCTGACAAAACATGTCACGTATTGATCTATAAATCATCTTTTACGTAAAGGATATTTAGGCTCATGCGTTGAATGCATGCTTTGATTTTACGGTGTATTTGCTTTCTGTTACTAGCCAAACAAACATTATGAAAGAAAACACGCTCTATAAGATCACAGCAACCCATGCATGAGAGTGTTTAGTGGAAGTATCAGGCAGGACAGAAGATCACGCGTGTCTCACCTTGTGTCGTCTGCCAGCTCAGCCCGCCGATGAACATTTTGCTGAAAGGTGAAAAAGAGAGCCAGATCAGACATCTGAAAGTCTTTTGAAACGCGATTGATTGCTGATGCATGTGCACATACAGTGAACAACCCGCCAGAATAACAATAAATCAAGTGGAAAAGTGAAATTCGGCCATGATGGATGTGCGCCGTTATTTCCATTGAAAACGCAGAATTAATTATTTCCTCTCTTCTAAAAAGTAACAAGTTCGATCATCCCCCTTTGAAAGGGCGAAATGGAATGTAAAAATATAAAAGGCTGGAAACAATGTAACAGTTCCAAATGTAACAGATGGAAACAATGTAACAGCGCGCGTCCTGGAAAGAGGGAACATGGAAACAATGTAACAGTGAGGCTCCTGGCTGTTACATTGTTTCCATTTTCGCTCTTTCGTAAAGGGACCCGCGCTTGTCTTTTGTCTCCGTTGGTCTCTTCCCTCCTGGTCCAAAAACTCTCGGCTTTATATATAGTATATATAGATCTCTCGTTCGCAAGGAAAAGTCAAACGGAGCGCGCAGAAAGGAGCTTTACCAGGGGTCGTGCGGGGAGTCCTGCGTGGAGGACGACAGGCTGCTCTGACTCCCTTCTGTATCCATTCCCGTGTCCCTCTGTTGCCCGGACTGAGCCGAACGGGAGCCAGGAGTCTCCAACTCAAGAGCGGGTGGCCCGAGGGGGTGGGGGAGGGAGGGGCCCGTCTGGAGGAGGACGGGCCAAGCGGGGTTTGCGCAGACACTGAGGCCCCGCCTCCCGTTTGACTTTTCCCGGACTCTAGTTGTCGGCTCCGCCCTCTCGCTCTCCCTGGCCCCGCCCCCTCCTGCCTTCATGTGCTCTTGTACAGTAGTCGAAACGTGGTCAGTCTGAAGAAAGAGACTTAAAGACAGACGGATAGATGGATAGATGGACGGATGGATAGATGGATAGCGTTTATAACAGACCAGGATATTAAGTTTAAAAGCGGTCAAACAGACTGAATAAAAATAAAAAGTATACATTTATAACCAGACAGACAGATAGATATAGACAGATAGAGATGTAAACAGACACATATAGATAGAGAGGTAGATAGATAGATAGATAGATAGATAGATAGATAGATAGATAGATAGATAGATAGATAAAGACAGATATAGACAGATATAGACAGATAGATGGATGGATAGATAAAGACAGATATAGACAGATAGATGGATGGATAGATAGATAGATAGATAGATAGATAGATAGATAGATAGATAGATAGATAGATAGATGGATGGATGGATGGATGGATGGATGGATGGATGGATGGATGGATGGATGGATGGATAGATAGATAGATAGATAGATAGATAGATAGATAGATAGATAGATAGATAGATAGATAGATAGAGACAGGGATAGAAAGAAAATCGGTCAAACAGACTGAATAAAAATAAAAAGTATACATTTATAAATAGACAGATATATAGACAGATGAATAGATAGATAGATAGATAGATAGATATATAGACAGATGATTAGATAGATAGATAGATAGATAGATAGATAGATAGATAGATAGATAGATAGATAGATAGATAGATAAAGACAGATATAGACAGATAGATGGATAGATACATAGACAGTTGGATAGATAGATAGATAAAGACAGATATAGATAGATAGATAGATAGATAGATAGATAGATAGATAGATAGATAGATAGATAGATAGATAGATAGATAGATAGATAGATAGATAGATAGATAGATAGATAGATAGATAGATGACTGGATTGATTATAGTTAGGGATAGAAAGATAATCGGTCAAACAGACTGAATAAAAATAAAAAGTATTCATTTATAAACACAGATAGATAGAAAGATAGATAAATGACAGAGGTATAGAGAGAAGTGTGTCTGTCTAGCATATTCATGACTTCTAAGTGACTGGACTTGATCTATTGTGTGTACCATCAACTAAACCAAGCCAGCCTTCTATAGCCAAGCATTAGCCAATATCATTGAGCATCAGGGTGAGTTTGGTGATTGGTAGTCTGGACTCCAGTCGGCCTGAATTGGCAGGAAGTCAAGAGCAGGTGATTGGTGGTTTGCATGAGTGGGTGGGACTGACAGACTGACCACAACCATCTGTAGTCCTCAAGAGGGGTGTGCATTGTTCCTTGTAAACAACAGCATCTCACATGGTATTGTTGTCGTTTTTATGTTTTGTTATTTATTGAATGAATATATACTGACATTCAGAGGCTAGGCTTGACAAGGAGTCTCTGTTTCAAAAGATGAGCATATTCCTCTGGACTTGAAATCAAATTTAAAAGATGATCCCATAAACAACTATGTGTTTTACAAAGCATCTAAAATGTGGAAAATAAAATGTTGATTTTATGTTTCCCAGTTTGTTTATTTGAGTAATGCACAAGACAAATGTATGCAAAAAAAACTAGATTTATATTAAATTTTAGAAAAACGCAAACATTTATCCAAAGAAACTTGGAAGCAATGTTTCATACAGAAGCCAACAATATTAGCAGTTATTTTAAGAAAATAAAAAAAGAGCAGAAGTGCACCTGCTAAAGGACACTAAAGGGAACAACAAAGATATATAAAGGGTAAAATTTTAGTTAAAAAAAATCAATAATACAAAGTGAAGCGAAACAAAACTGATTGATCAGATCCAAAACTTCGGCACCAAAAGTTTTGAGAGCAGTTCATAGGCTGATCTGGTAGGAATACATGCCACAATTTGTAAAAAAATTTGCCTGCTTATGTATCACGGCTCAAGGGTTTGTCAGCGCGGTTGCCCTGTGTGTGTGTGTATTTGATTGTGGTCTCAGGATGAGTGTGTGTAGAAAGCAGTATGTAGGACAGCGCCCCAGCGCTCCCGACTGGAGCTATGGGCGTGCTAAATTTCTGCATGCATGATCAATGGCTTTGAATAAAGAGAACGAGAGAGAGGGGGAGGGGAAGGAATTAGTTTGAAAAGGGGGTTGAGAAGAGGTTGAAAACAGAATGAGAGAAAAGATGAGACAAGATGCATTTATGACGAATCTGGACTAGCCTCACACAGGCCTCGTTATGAGAGTGCGCAGGAAATGTATACCTGAATGGCAGAACAGAGGGAGAATAGCACAGATGTGCATTTGTTCTCATATGCAACTTTTATTCTGTTGCACTTGGCTGGCGTCTCAAACACTGAAGTTGGTTAATGAAGCAGGCACTGGAACGGTACAAAAGAGATAAAAAAGCTAAATAAGAAGTTATGCACAGAGAAGATAAACAGAGCCATTTTTAATAGGGGGAATGTGGCTAGTTATCAACTATAAGATTTTGAGTCAGAAGTTTAAATACACAAATGCTTGGTTTCTCTAGCAGTGCTTTTGTATGTTGGTTTCAAACATCTACTTCAAAACTGTTTGAAGGACAGGATTGGATTTTGTGAATTCTATATTGCTTTTTCTATAGCTTTTGTTTAACAACAAGTAAACATTATAAAGCCACACTGACATTCAGACCGGAGTATAATGAAGATGTGTTTCACAAATGTTGTCATTTTATCCAATTTATTTATTATATTTTCAGTTGGCTAAAACACTATACATTTTACCTTTTATATTATTAGCTGTCCCATTATATAATATTACATTTGCCAACCCAATGTGACATTGCATATTGTGACAACATGCAATGCGTTTTAAATGAAAAGAAACTGACTTTCAGAGCCACAACTAGCCTATGCTTTTTTCCACAATAAATGTTGATTGATTTAGCTTTGCATTATAAAAGTTTACTATATCATAAAAAGTCCTATGAAACATGATGACGAAATGTTTTGCTCTATTTCTTCCCCTATACTTAAGACAAAAACGTAGAGAAAACTAGTGTGATTTTCTTGGTCATTCATCACTCCTGTGGCTCTTTTGACTGAGGTTCTCACATAACCTCGCTCAACCCTGAGATCTCCTCCCTCATTTTGTTAAGTAGGAAAGGAGGCCTAACTTTTGACCTCTTTGTCTTTTCCTGCCTTGTCTACTTTGACAAACTGCAAAACCAAAAGAGAGTAAAGTCACTATTATGACTATAGATGTGCTACTGTTCATAAGTTTGCAATAAGTATGATCTTTTAAAAATGTTTTTAAAAGAAGTCTCTTATGCTCACCGAGGCTGCATTTTAAAAAAAAATACAGGGGAAAAAAACGTTAAATTGTGAAATATTACAATTTAAGAAATATTTTTTATTGTAATATATTGTAAAACATAATTTATTCCTGTGATCAAAGCTGAATTG
The DNA here is from genome assembly GCF_051911475.1 of Siphateles boraxobius. Taxonomy (NCBI): domain Eukaryota; kingdom Metazoa; phylum Chordata; class Actinopteri; order Cypriniformes; family Leuciscidae; genus Siphateles; species Siphateles boraxobius. The sequence goes on along the minus strand of NW_027508855.1, from coordinate 18,593,073 downwards.
TCAGTGTTATTACTCCAGTCTTCAGTGTCACATGATCCACATGATCAGAAATCATTCTAATATGATGATTTGCTTATCAAACACTTGAACTAATATATATATATATATTATTAAAGAAAGTAAACAGTCAGTAATAAAATATGAACAAATAATCAAATTACAAGCAACAGCAAAATTAAATATAATAAAGCAAAGACACAAATGAAATTAACAGTGCTTTTGAGGTTTTTCAGGTAGGTCTAACAGTAGTTTCCAAGGTACAGAAAGTTAATAAAGTAGACTAAGTAAATGTAAAATAACACTGCATAGTCATCTGTAAATTAATATTATTAATGTTGCAAAAGTTGTGTGAGTGATGTATTCTTTGTCGTTTGATTAACATTAAAAACACAGCAGGAATATTAGTCTGCTGTCACTTTTAGATAATGCACAGATCCAATATACTGATACTGTACACATGCGTTTACTTTCTCAAATGTTTGCATTAACTTATGACATAACCGACAATGTTTTCTAGAATACTCTGTATTTTTGACATAATTTTGTGTTAATCTGTCTGCTCAAGTGCAAGAAGACGTGAAAGAAAACTTAGTTTAGTATTCGCGCATTGTCTGAGATGCGACTTTCTGGGCGTGCGCTTCAGATTTGTGCGCACAAAACTTTACACACAGTGTGCGAGTAACAGAATCGCGTCTTCTTGCACTGGAATAAATTGTCAAGCAAGGTTTCAAACTTTCGTGATGATGCAGTGCTGGCCCGTAGTCAACTGTCCCGAGCGTCGTGCACGTTTGTTCATGTTCATGCATTGTTAGAATTCAGAAAAATGTTACCGGCCAACTGGCGAGTGACACCATGTCATATACTCACCAACGCCGCTTTTTACTCGCATTTGGAGCTTGGCAAGTGTTAATTTTAGGCCCTTAATGTAAATGTTTACAGTTATGCCAGTGAACCTTAGCTGACTCAGACAGTTGAACATGTATCTGTTTCTTTGACTGATTGCAGCAGTGATAGTTATCAAAAGGTTAAATTTAGATCTAGGCTTCCTGTACATTTTATGTCAAATCAATTATGTTGCCTAGGAGTGAACTTCAACAAAATTCTGATTGGATAAGAGCATCCAGTGAGCCGATCAGAAAGTAAGGGTACTTCCAATCAGCACATAAATCACCTGAACACGATGCAGTCCCTCCTCCGTCATCACACCTTTACCTTCAATAATGAAAACACTTCCCATCCTCAGGGGAAGGCGCAGCACCACTGTCAGAAGGAAGAGAGGTAAACAGAAGGAGAGAACGAGTGCATCAACACCCATTTCACTCTCATCAAAATCGCACAAAACTCCCATGTGATATCTCTCCTATCCGGATTACCTGAGTCAGAGATCCGCGGGCTGCAAGAACAGCCCGACCACCAGCCGAATATCTCTCTTAATCCTTTTTCCATGCCCCCCTCCTTCCTTCAACATATCACCACCATTCCTCTTCTCTATTAATAGGGTCACAGCGTTCCCTCTCACTGTGGGATGAAGGGGGGTTTCATTTGGAGCGTCACCCTGCCTGGTTAGTGAATGGGTTAGTGATGGGGGTCAGGACGGAGGACATGGGAACCCCCTACTGACCAGGGCACATTTATTTTTACTTTTTTATTTGTTTAACATCCGTCCGATCAGGTGGATCAGTTTGGTGTGCTCTTAAAGGGATAGTCCACCCCCAAAGGAAAATTCTGGCTTTGCTTGCTGACTTTCCTTCATCTGTGGAACATAAAGCGAGATGTTAGGCAGAATGTACAAGCAGCTCTTTTCCATATAACGAAAGCTTAAGAGCTGTCAAATTACAAAAAAGACTGAAAAAGCAATAATTGCAATTATTATTAAAAGTCATTATTCACTGAAAGTCTTGCTATGATGACTAATTTAATGATGAATAACAAATATATTTCAGACTGTTCATTACATGGCTTCAGAACCCTAATCATACCAACAAATACATTTCAACAAATGGCTATAACTCTATATGGAAATATTTCAATAATACAAAAAATATATCTTCCAGAATTTTAAGAAATTATTGACACAGACAGGTTATAATAGGGCGCCTTTTTTTCCATCTTTAGTAAAATAAAAAGAATTGAGATTTCCCTTTTAATGCCCAGCTAATGTTTGAAAACAACTATTGCTCATTCCAAGGCCCAATGTGTATCTAAGTATGTGAACACAAATGCTTCTACACATAAAATCCTACAGACTTACCGTGAAGGAGGGACCTTGAGTCATATCTGGACCAAAATAGCATATCAAAATATCAGACTTCTTTTGACTTGGGCCAGAAAGCAACATCCAAGAACATCCAACCAAGTATGCCTTGGCAACCATTTACCCTATAGTGGCAGTGAGGTTTGCATTGGGACGCACTGAGGGAGATGCAAAAACTTATTTGAATCTGAATATGCATTCTTCCCCAGTTTCTTCAAGTTGTTTTAAACTTTAAAAGCAGTTCGTGCCCTTCATCTAGAGAGAGACTGTTTTAACAGACTTTTTATTTTTGCCATTCTGGCTGCTGAAAAAGCCCAGACTGATTCAACCAAAAGTAAACTTTTTATTTTTGAAAAGCCACTACTTCAATACAGCCTCCCAATACACTTTTACATCAACCACAACTCAAACTCTAAATAGATCGTTTGGGTCACTCAAAAAAAATATTTCAGCAATTACTCACCGTCATGTTCTTTCTTCCATTGAACACAAAACGACACAGGCAGAATGCTGATCTGTTTTTTTACCTCCATGCAGTGAAGTATGGAATGAGGGGCCGTTTAGCTGTAAAAACACATTAAAAGCACTAAAGAAGTAACATCTAAAAAAAAGATCTTTGTTTGTTTTTTTAAGAAATCTTATGCTCACCAAGGCCACATTTATTTGATCAAGAATACAGTCAAATATTATTACTATTTAAAATAACTTTTCTATGTGAGTATATGTTGAAAAAGTAATTTATTCCTGTGATCAAAAAAAAAACTTAAAATATAATGACAAAAATAGGAACAAATGCAGTTTTAGCAGTACACTCATTATCCAAGTCTTTTTAATCCTCTGGTTCTGTTCGTGTGTCGGTCAAAAATGACTGAAACATTTTTATCATTATTATTTCACTGAAATGATTGTATATTTTAGTTTGATATTGGTTTTTATTTAATTGTATGGTACTAAATTATGCAGTAGTTATAATTCATTTATTCACTTTTTGAGCATGAAAATGAAATTTAAAACTTAAACGGTCATACATTTTGAATGCTTCTGAGCACACTCTTGTTTCTTTCTATAGAAGATACTTGGCAGATTATTCCTGAAGTGAAAAAAGTTTTAAAAAGTGCACTTGAAAAAAGTTATACAATTTTACATTTATTGTTATGCACAAAAATGCAATTTTAAATTTTTATATGAAATACAGAACGTTTATCAAAACAAGTTTTAATCTACAATTGTGAGAAAATCAAAGCCATTAATCTAAACAAGTTGTCTTCCAAATTTGAGGTTGAGGTTTCAAAAAATTAGCTTTAAGTAGGCCGCCATCCACACTACTACGTTTTAGTTTAGAAACGCAGACCTTTTGCTACGTTTGCACCTCCCGTCAACACTAAAACGAAGATCTAAAACGGAGAAGTTTAGAAACGCTGCCGACCCCGTTTTGCGTTTTCAATCTCCGGAGGGCGTTTTAGAGTAGAAGGGTCAAAACGGAGGACTTTAGAAACGATGACGCAGAGGGGGGAGTTCCTGGGACAAATTGTACCGGGTAATTTTGGTGGAAACACGACGCAAGTGTGAACGTTTTTTCAGGAACATTTTAACCTTTAACCGTGTGTGTGTGTGTGTGTGTGTTCACACAGAAAGTGCCAAAAAAAACCTTTACCAAGTATTGTACCATGAAGTTAAAAAAAAATTAAATTTTCGGTCAAAAATGACTGAACAGCACCGGGGTTAAGATAGCTTTTGAGAGTCACAGACAAAAATTAAAGTATTTCACTTCCACTTCACGTCTTCATTGTATGGAAAAGTGCAGCGCACACATGCAACAAAACATCTCCTTTTGTGTTACACAGAAGAAATAAAGTCACAAGTTTCATTTCCGAGTGAGTTACTCCTGCAGCGGCAGCAAATGGCTATAATGACGCGTGTTTTTCTCAGTGAATGACAGCATGAGAGGTCACAGGGTGAATCTCGGCTTGTCTCTCACGGTGCCACTGCTGTCATCATAGCACACTGTAAACCAACACTCATATAGATCCCCCCACCCGCCTGCCACATCGACTCAGTTACACTTGTTCTTTGCTGACCAGCTGCACACAGATACACGTACACACCAGAGTTTTGCATTGAGCGAAGCAGGACAGCCCAGAAGAGAAGATCCCAATCATTGTTTATTTCATTCGATTTCTTTTCAGTCTCTTGCGATCAACTTGAGTTCTGATGTGATTTTTGTGAATGTTTGGATGCGTTTCACAGTTTGCCGTGCAATTACTTTTTGTCTGTTTATCTGATCCGAACCGAAAGAAAGAGACAGACAGAGAGAGAAAGAGTGCAAAGAAATCAAATGCCAAGGGAATAGCGAGGAAGGCACAGGGACAGTGGCGAATTAGAGGGAGAAAGGGCCGAGAGCGAGAGAGGAGGGACGATGCCGAACAGCTTTTGTGGGCTTTGTGAGGCTCAAATTGTCTCCTTCTCTGGGAAAGTGGAAACTCAACACCCCCCACAGGAGGTCTGGTTACCTGGTGAGAGTGGAAGAAAGGAAGAAAAACACAACGACGGAGCGAGGGAGGGGCGCAAAGGTGCCGAGAGAGAGAAACGGGAGAATAGGGAAGAGGAAGACAGGACGAGTTGTTAACATAAAGACGGGATCACCGCTGTATGAATGAGTGATTTAGTAACCTTCTGAGAACAGGGAGGGGTTTGCGCAGAAATATTTGCTAATGAAATGCATAACCTGAATCATTTTTACCATATGATGCTCACTACATCATATTTGATATGCAAACTTCTAAGGCTTTTAAATTATGAAAAGGAACAAAACCTTACTTAAAACCCTGTTGCACACAGGTACTGTCATTCATCTGACAACAGCCTGATGTCTCAAATATGATATTCAACAAAAACACATATACTTTTAGATTTTGTCTAAAGGTTCAATAAACTGTTCTATTTTTTATAGATTTTTTAGAGTATGTTTGCATATGTTTACACATAGTTATAACACATCTCTCAAATGTACTTATGCAATTTGAATGGAGTCTCTTTTCCTCTGGCGCTCTCTTTTGACCAAAGGCAGAAGTGCTCCAGGTACATCTAACAGTTATTTATTTAGCAGATGCTTTTATCCAAAACGACATGGATGTTTTTCTAACCTGCCATGTGGCAAAAATGGTTTGGTGTGTAGACTGGCTTTTTTTACTTCAACACCCTAGCAACCACTTAGAAATCCTTTTCGAATACAAAGTAATGCCCTGGCTGACAACACCCTGAATTTCGCACGCACCACTTACACAATCTTTAGAAAATGTAAAACATATTTTTCATATAAATTAAATATTTAATTTATTGTAAAAGTATTGGAAATGTTGCCTGATTGAATGCCCTATATATACTGTTCTCCAAACAATGACTCATTTATTTGTATCAGGAACAATGGGCGAGCATGCAATGAGATCTACAGTACACAAAAAGCAACAGTAAAACAGAAAATGCGTGCCCTGCCATGGATCATAAGACTCCACCCATTTGACCTTTGTCAGGATGTTATATAAAGAAAACGGGTAACATGAGCATGGGGAGTAAACCGCACATATTGCTATTTTTAAATTATTCTATGCTGCCATCCAATAAGCAAAAAACAGGCAACACATTTACCTGACATAAAATATAAAACCATGTAAAGGTCAAAGGCTTAAGTCAGAGGTCACAAATTGTGGGTTTGCCAATAATTGTTTAAGCTCAACTATTTTTTGTGGGGAAAAGGTTCACTAAATGAAAATACATTATGTAAATTACAACCAAAGAAAAAGTTAAGAGCTAAATTTCAGTTAAATGTTTTGTCATCCGTCCTGCATTAAGTGTATTCAGTCAAATAAAATATTTAAGTATACATGGCTCTGCACACCAAAAATTATTAATTAGCATTGCAATATGTCAGGCATCAGAAAACCATACACATGATATTATAGGCCAGGCTTAAATTCAAGTCCTTATTAAAAAAAGAAGAAGTAAAGTCTCCCTGTGGTGAATATCCAGTTTTTAATGTTGTTTATATGTCTATGTGGTGTTTTTAATATGCTTTAAGACAAACCATGTGCAAATTCATGAGTCAACACCATTCCTGAGTATTTTCTCCTTAAAACTGCAGCGAACCAAAGGCAGTGTCAAAAACGTGGTTTAAAATCACTGGTGTTTCTGACGTCACAAACTACTTTGTAACCAATCAGATCAACGTGATCATCAACGAGTGGATCTCTGAGCTGGTGTGAGTGAGTGGAGGCAGGGCTAACTTGCATATTCATAGAACCGTGTATACTAAATGAGGCAAGGGTTTAGTTACATTCAAGCTATTTAAATGCATAAAGGTTTTTTTTTTTCAAGGAAAAAACATTTTTACCTATGTAATTTTGGTGATCTAAGAGTTACTACAGGGGGACTTTAACAGGATCTTGCTCTGTTTCCATCCACCAATGGGTTAAAAAGTTTAAAGACCCCTGTCTGTAGAGGAAAACTCAACCGCAATAGCAAACACTTTCCACCAGATGTCAGCAAGCATGCAAAAGAAATCAGCAGAAGTAAAAGGAAGTCTATATGCTCATTTAACCCCGCACAAGCTGTGACCCAATTCAGAGGTTGCATCTTTTGTAGGGTGTGTACTTCAAAAACCCCGCTTTCGAAGTCTACAAAGGTCGGCGTTGTTAAACGGGACGGTCTAGCCTACGGAGGACTGCTCTTGTCGCCTAACAACTGTGCCAGTTACCATTGACGAGAAGCAATGACGTTTGTACTAGACTTTTTGATTGTTATATTCCACTGTCTGAAGACAAAAAAATACAGGGTTTACAATCTTGTCCATTTCTGTACATAATAAAACTGCATCTTATTTAGATATTATCATTAGATATTCAAGTAAGTTGAAATCCAATACTTGCATTTAAAAGTGTAATCTGGCAATATATCTCAAAAAGTCACCTGTCATCAGCACGCAATGATTTCTGGGGTTAGCTAGGCCGTGAAGGATCCATCGGTTGTCTCCTAAATTGCACAGGAAACGAAGGACACATTTGGAGTCTGCATTTGAAGGAGCCTTCAAATTGGGACAGCCTCCGTGTAACAGGCTGGGACGATATCGGCCTTCGAAGGATGCAGCCTCTAATTTGGGACACAGCTATACCGCTCCTGAAATGCTCTTTCACAGGCCGAGTAATGTTCACTTTATGTGATAACAGCAAGTATGTGATTATGATAATAACCCTTTTGTCAGGAAGTGGAATCATTTTGATTAGTCACATCACTCAGTGTATAGCACCCTTGACATCTGAAACTTTGTCCTTACAGTATTATCATTATTAGTGGGTGCTTGCCAAAGGCAAGGCAATCACTGTTGTTATTGCTCATACTTATTCCACATTTTTTTCAGCGCGCTACTCCTCCCGCAGTTTTTGTCACAGACCCATGAATGAGGTGTCAAAACGTGTGGCCTATTTAGGAGAGGTGTGCTTTGACTTTGATAAGCGATAGGGGGTACGATGTTCCCCCCGCGGGCAAAAAACGGGCCAAAAAAAACCCATAGACTTAACATTGAGAAAAGTTTTGAAGTCTCATAGCTCAGAATAAGGATTTCGCAGAAACGTGTAATTTACCACATTTGAAAAGGTTCACAGGCTCTGTAAGAGCATTCCTCACAATGGGGTAAAAGTTGCACCCCTGGGGGGCAGGAGCTGCCCAAATTTCCCCATAGACATTTTTTGTAGTAACATCAAACTATTTTGGACAAAAGTTTATTAAGACCTATCTCTGAATCAAAATATCGTATAGAGATGGGGGTTGGCTTTGTTTATTTCGGTTGGGAAACAGTCTGTAAATATCACCACGGTAACTGTGTATTCACACCCTAGCAACTGTTTAGAGCCACCTAGCAACCATATTGCAACATATATAAGCCATATTTCAGCTCCACAACATCGTACAGACATGGTTGTTGGTTCGTATGCAATCATGTACAACATTGTAGCAACTATCCTAGCAACCGAGTGGAAAGGTTTGCCACTGCAAGCACCCACTCACATTTTCTTCAGGAAATGTACATTCTAGTTTTCATCCTGTTGTTGTGAAAACAAGTGATTCACCAGAATGTGTTTCTCTTCAAACAAAGCCAAGAGTGTTTCTCTCCTGTATTCGGTTCAGTGAGAGAGAATAACACACGTTAAAACTACTAAAATACATAAGTTTAGGCTGCTTTAAAGAAGTGTCATTTGAAACACATGACTTTCTTCTGTGGAACACAACAGAAAATAAACTCTTGAGCTTGTGTGCTATATTCCAAGTCTTCTCCACTGAAAGTCTTCTGCCCTGAAAATCTTCCGCTCCATCATAGCTCTTAAATCTCATTTACATTTAATTTAAATATGGTATATCAAGATTGCACTGCACTATGGAAGGGACATCAAACTTGACAAACTTAACAATCTTTCTCTACTGAAAAGCTAAAAAAGTTTATACGCGGAACCATGGGGTTTCGACAAAATAAAAGTATGCATTTGAAGTAAACAAAAAAAATTAAATGGACTGGGCACTAATGACATTTAAAAACTCTGATGGATAAGACCTTCAGCAAATAATGACTTAAACTATGTTCTGTTCCTCACAAAAAGCTATCATATGACTTCAAAATATATGTGATGTAGCGCAAAAGTCATATGGACTGCTTATGCAAACTATTCCTTTAAATTACTGATTTCAAATGACAGTTTTCAGAACCTTACAGCATGGGTTATTATAGTTACCTAAAACTAAAGTAGCTAAAATAAAATGCAAAAATAAAAACTAATTCAAAATATTAATACAATCTACAATAGTATCACTGCCTCACAGACACAACACAGCAGCAATATTTAACTTGCATGCACACCCATTGATCATGAATCTATAGGTTGATATGACAGTGCTACAGTACATTTATTTGATGCATCTATGGATTTGGTGAAATCAACCTTTGTTAAAGTGCATTAGTCCCTTTGTGTTTCCTGTTGTGTTTACATCCCTGACTCGTTATTGGTTTCATTTCCCGGACTTCTGTCAACAAGGGGAAAAATCATCTGTCAATCGATACACAGCTGCAACAAAGGGGTAAATATATTGAACATGCACTGGACTATAAACGTGAATTTGAGGTAGTTTCATAGGCTTATTGTGTATAAATCATACAATTCCCTTTGGCCCCATTAAAGATTTTGTTGCTCATTTAAATGTGCCAACTGTTAGGGTTAACAGTATAGATATTCCTAATCATTGTACTCTAGTAAGATATTAACCTATAAAAAGTATATTTGATTAAAGTCTAACTATCTAAGTGTTGTCACACTACATTTAGACGTTGACAATATCCCTTATAAATGCGTGGTTAAATTAAAGGTAGGTTAGTAAATTTTCGGAGAGGCTATCAATAGCGAGCTAGCTTAAAGCATAAGATCACCCTCCCTTCAGAGTGCCGTCTACAAAGCCACACCTCCTCCATAACATTAACTTGTACAGCAGGGAGCAAACAAAAGCATCACAAGAGACACCATAAACTACATCATGCCTCAAAGTACATACCATTACAATAACAATGAACATAAACAACTTAGAGCACTGACCTGTACCACCTGACTGCTGCAGATTCATTTCAGCATTGATGTTCCCATTGAAATGCATAAATTCGAGTCAGGAACCGCTTCGATTGTAACGTCACGGGTTTCTCTTCCAAATCGCAGTAGTTATGACGTGAATGTGAACTGTAAAAGGTGGCTGCTATTTCGGTGCTCGTGATTGTGAGTGCTCCTCCCCAAACGGACTAGTCATTTATACTTGACGTGTTCGCCGTTGCACTATTCTTTGAAACGACGGGGCAATTTGGAGTAATGTCAAAACCATCAGGAAGCAGCGGTGAGAAGTAAGGTACATATGTGGCGATGTTTGTTTTTATTACAAACTACAAAAGAACCAAATAATCTTGTAAAACCCAGTAAACCTTGAGATTATTACTTGTGAAAATAGAACAAAATATATGGATATGAAAACACGAATAAAACTAAATTAAACTACAATCTCTTAAATATTTTCTAATTTCATTAAAAAAAATATTTAAATTCATGAACATTTTTATTAAACAAGGCATGCATTAAACATGGCGAAACATAAAAAATGGCGTGCAGACCTCCACGTGAAATGGGGTACCGCGCACTCAACGCGCAAAACTGCTCACACTGCGATGACGCCATTTTTGCTGCACGCACCTTTACACTCGTGCGGACACGGAGAGTATAAACCAGGCTTGACTCTGCATAGTATAAAATGCGCTGATGATGTGTGATGTCTGCACAAACAGGTGCGCAAAGGTATGAAAATACATAAGTTGACAGGCAGGAAGGACATCATAGATAGGACCATTAAATGTTCGTCCAATCATTGCATTCGGTCCGTATGCAATGATTGGACGAACATTTTATGGTCCTACGCCTTCCACAGATATATATATATATATATATATATATATATATATATATATATATATATATATACATTTAGACCACTTAAACAATGCTTAAGGTGTCCATTGCTTACGATTCAACAGAAATAATACAAAAGTATACAGATAAAATTTATATTGCACCAGCAGGAGTGTTACTCTACTCTAATTTAAATATGGGTGGATTAGAAATATGGACAGATGACAGGCCATATTTCCTCTGAAATCAGCAAAACAGTAGATGAAAACAACAACTATTTAACCTCATAAGTTCTTAAAGTTTCATAATTAACAAGCACTGACATTGGCTGACAGAGCACTGTCTCGAATTTAAAGAGCCTTCAATGTACAGTCAGTGTAACCTTTCAATGGAAGTCTAGGGATTTGGGGAATACCTGATGTTCCGCCGTGGGAAAAATCCTTTGTCCAATCATGAAGAAAATGGTGTCTACACAGGCCAGTACAAAGTTTGGCGGAAACTCTAGTCAGAAAGTTGTAAGGGATTTTTAATGAATGTTTGTACAACATGCTGTTTCAAGCCAATTAATTAGATTCCACAAGGTTTACAATGGAACATGTTCCTATATGTGTGTCTCACATCTTATACAGTGTTTCTACACACCCCGTGTCTTACTTCCATTCAGCTCTACTGGTTTTACCGGTTGAAGAACCACGTTTATAAGAGGAGTGGCCGCGCGCAACACCTCGAGACCGCAGCTGCGAGTGCTGATGACAGGAAACGTCATTACCGGCCCGGCTCATGAATATTAATTACGCAATGTGCCGTTTGCTTAGCTGATTGGCCGAAAGTCAACGCAGTTATCAAATAAACGAATCAAACTCCTCCGAAGCCTTGCTAATGAATATTAATTAGTTTGCGTGAGTGGACTCTCCCGGATGATTACCAAGGGACGTAAAATTAATATTCATGAGATAAGCAGTCGCAGTAAGATTCGTAATTTTGAAACCTCCCCTCTTTCCTTTAAAGTTTGAACTGCACACCTATAACCCTAAAGGACGCAGACGTGTATTTGAGCTCGGAATATATATATGTACAATCTTATGGAATAATTTCTATCACTCTACAGGTAAATGGACATTGTTTGAACTTGTTTATTTGCGGATTTAATATGCTAAATGATAACATTCATTATGTCTCCAATGTAAATAAATGATAGGTTATACTTATTTCAGCAGATATATTTATTTATTTAGTTATTCTGTATAAACTGCAAAAATCGTGTATAATTTCCACGGCTGGAAATTATACAGGGTTCAACGACAGATGGTTCATTGTAAGAGACACTTATTAATAAGTTACTTATTACCAACAGGTGTAGATTACTGTGCCCCTGTTATATAAGCTTTTATTTTTATTTATAATATAGGCCTATGTAAAATCATTAATAATAAGTCATGACTTTATATAGCCTATAGTATGCTTACCATCAAGAACTCATTTAGCTACATTCATGCATATATGAAAACATAAATGAAAGTTTAATATAATTTAAATTGAAATGTACATTTAATTCAGTCAATAATGATAATGTCGTTGGTTATTAGTAAAGCGTAAAATGTTAAATAAAAAGTTTTTTTTTTTAAAGTGTACATATATTTTAAATTCAGACACGCTACAGAAATGCAGGTAAATAGATAATATTTAACCTGACTGACGAAAAAAGAAAGCTCCTCTCTGGACTGTCCATTGGGATGTAATAAGCTCAGCATGCAAAGCTGTGCATAATAATTTGCATATGTTCATGGTGAGTGTAAACTGGATATGCTTGTAAACCTACTTACTTTGAACATTAATTAACTCTGTCCTTTGACCACCAGGTCTTCATTTTATTAGAGTGCCAGCGGAGAACGACTTGTATGCATTTTAATAATCTAATTTATTTAAAGTGTCTCCATGAGCTGAACGTGTTTCTCAAGAATTTAGCAGCTATAATTCTAAACATCTTGCATAGTGGCAACTCCAATACCGATAAGGAATTGTCTGATAACCAGGTTGTGCTGCTGATTAAACATCTGTCAGCCATTAGAATTACAATATATTCGGAGTATAACATATTTTCTCCAGCTATTCATCTCATCTGACAATACTGGCTTGCTGTTAGACCGGTTTGTTCAACGAAGACAGATTCATGTCAAGCCAAAGTGAGCTAGTGAGCATTTTTTTCCACCTGTGGATAATGTTTTGGTGTTTTTGTTTGAAGGATTTTCTGTTGCTTGTGGCCATTGGAAGTCAGAAAGAACTCATCCTTGCCTAACTTGTCTTGGAGTAGGTATTTTGTCATAAACACTCACAACAAGCCAGGCTCTAACCACATGTTTTGCACTGTGAGTTTTGCACAATGATAAGAGAAATAGGCAACGGTTTCGAAATGTCAACATTCAGATTGCTCCAGTTCACTTCAGGCTATTGCAGCTTATGAGAAATTTCTCCATGTGGATGGCATTTGATATGATTTCAGAGTCAAACATCAGGCGGGAGTGATACTGGTCATTTATTGTGGGTCACGCAGGTTGTGTAATAAATAGCCTGCAGAGAAATGTCTAGTCGCTTCTTGTTTTAGTAACTCAAGTTGGATGGGAAAACTTAAAAATCTAGCCCAACCAGAGTAACATGGCCTCACAGAGCTAATCCAACTGGATTGGCCTTTGTGTCTTTCCCAGAGTGCACTGATTTCACAAGTTTATGGCTGCTTTGAAGTGTTCATTCATTTATTCAGATATCTGTTAGCATGCATAGCATATCCATCGGCACATGCAGCAACAGAAATCACTGGTGTCACTGGTGAAAAAGATTTTTCTTCTATATACACTGTAAAAACTAATTTTCTTAATCAACATATTCATATTTAACATATAGCACAAAAATGTTAATTTTTTTTTTTTGAGAATAGGTTATATCTTGAATTAAATTATTTTGATTAATAGTATTTCTGATATTTTTCTTATTTTATAATAAGTGTATTATTTATAATACATTTATAAATGTATTTATAATATATATTTGTATCCTATTAGCAAATAGTTTTTTCTTATTTTAAGCATAAATCTATAACTATATTTAGTTTCCTCAGTTTTATGCTTCGCCAGTATACGTTGAGAAATATAAACAGTAGATATATTCTCTGAAAACATTTTATAATCTTACACGATTTTGCTTCTCAAGTAAATACATTTTATCTTAAGCGAGCATGCATTCTGTTTAAATACTAAGAAGATCTTATGAAAAAGGTTTTTCCTTATATAAGGTTGTTATGGCATCCACCGATACTGACAAACTGGTAAAACTAACCAGGCAAACCATCTTCTAAGTTCCAACTAAAGTCCTAACAGGTGCTATGTGACAAGTTTGCAGAACAAGCTATTCCTTTGTTTATAATGAAAGCAAAAATGCTGAATGACACATAAAAGTGTCATCTAAGTGACTATTTATTTACTTACTAAATCAGAACAGCAAACACAGAACATACAAACAAATATTTCCAGAGTGCACATTGATTAAACAATCTGAAAAACCTTCGACCACTTCATGGGCATTACATAACACTTTCCTTATCTCACTTGTACTGCATTTATATTGATGCTCAGATGTTTCCTCATAGTTCTGGGCTTTTTTTTTTTTAATTTTTAGCTAGCCACTGAAGTGAACAACATAATGTGTGGGAGAAAGAAGCTTTAGGGAGAAACATAAATGCAATGCCACCCAATTTGAAAAAGGCCAAACACAGCAACAGAAAACTCTCTTATTAAAAAAAACGTCTCGGTTACGTATGTAACCCTCGTTCCCTGAGTAGGGAACGGAGACGTTACGTCGGATGACGACGAATGGGGGTTTCGCTTAGAACACCTATCGACTTCGAGTATTACAAAACGAGCCAATGGCGATGAAATGCCATGGGTCTGCGGAATTTGCATAGCGTATCTCCGCCCCACCGCGTGGGTATAAAGGAGGACGCCGGCAACATGCAGGTATGTCTTCGCTGAGGAGCCGAGACTGAACTCAGGCGTCTGCCCAGCGGTACAGCGGAAGTGGCAGGGAGACGTAACGTCTCCGTTCCCTACTCAGGGAACGAGGGTTACATACGTAACCGAGACGTTCCCTTTCGTAGTCACTCCGAGTTACGTCGGATGACGACGAATGGGGGTCCCCGTGAAATCACGCCACCTTCACAGCTGTCTTCCAGTGCCCTGCGAAAGTCTGATCCCCTTGTCGTGATACTGGCACAGACGAAGGAGTCCTACTTAACACAGGAATACCAAGGTACACTGGGAAGCATATCTCAGAGGAGATATGCCGCAGCATGCCTACCCGTAGGGAGGACTTAAGATACACATATGGCCGGAGGGCTACATATGGGTGAACACTGAAGTGACCAGCCCGAGGGGTGGCAACTTTCAACTCCAGGAGGGCAAGATGGCTTGCCAAGGGAAAGACACATGCTCAAGGAGGCTTACAGTGGAAATACACATGTGGGGGTTACTCAGGGAGGAACCATGCACACGGAGGCACCTAGCCGACGCCCAGGCAATAGACACTGGCGCCAGCGTCAACAGTGCAGGAGGAACTCAGGGCTTCAAAGAGGAAGGCTCACCTAAGGAATAATCGCACGTATCCAGTCCGTGGAGTGGAATGGCGAGCAAGCGAAGACACCTGAGCGGGTCCAGCACGAGAGGACACAGGCTCCACTCGGAGATTATAGAATCTGGCGAATGTGTTGGGTGTCGCCCAGCCTGCAGCTCTACAAATGTCTGCCAGCGAGGCGCCATGTGCTAGAGCCCAAGAGGAAGCCACACTCCGAGTGGAGTGGGCTGTCACACCAAGGGGGCACGGTCGGCCTTGCTGTTGGTAAGCCAAAGCAATGGCGTCCACTATCCAGTGAGACAACCTCTGCTTTGAGAGAGCCTTTCCCTTCAGTCTCCCACCATAACAGACAAAGAGCTGGTCTGAGGTCCTGAAACACTGCGTTCTGTCTACGTAAGCGCGGAGAGCGCGTACTGGACAGAGCAGTGCCAAGGCTGGGTCTGCCTCCTCCCGGGGCAGCGCTTGCAGGTCCACCACCTGGTCCCGGAGGGGAGTGGTGGGAACCTTGGGCACATATCCAGGCCGGGGTCTCAGGATCACGTGAGAGTGACCGGGCCCGAATTCCAGGCACGCTTCGTCAACGGAGAATGCGTGCAGGTCCCCTACCCTCTTGATGGAGGCCAATGCAACCAGGAGCGCTGTCTTCATAGACAGGAACTTAAGCTCAACTGGTTGCAGAGGCTCAAAGGGAGCCCTCTGCAGGGCATTTAAGACCACTGAGAGGTCCCAAGAGGGAACGAGAGGAGGGCGAGGAGGATTCAGTCTCCTCGCTCCTCTCAGGAACCTGACGATCAGGTCGTGCTTCCCCAGAGACTTACCTTGAACTGCTTCGTGATATGCGGCGATAGCGGCCACATACACCTTCAGGGTGGAGGGAGACAGCCTTCGCTCCAACCCATCTTGCAGGAAGGAAAGCACGACAGAGATCGAGCATCTCCTGGGGTCTTCTCGACGAGAAGAGCACCAGTTGACGAAGAGGTTCCACTTCAACGCATAGACATGTCCCGTGGACGATGCTCTAGCGGAAGTGATGGTAGCCGCCACCGCTGGTGGCAGGGAACTCAAACCTGACTCGTCCCGTCCAGGAGCCACACGTGGAGCCTCCAGAGATCGGGTCGAGGGTGCCAAAGGGTGCCCCGTCTCTGAGAAAGGAGATCCTTCCTCAGAGGAATTGGCCAAGGAGGTACTGTCGCGAGGAGTACCAGTTCGGAGAACCAGGTCCGGGTGGGCCAATACGGCGCAACCAGAATGAGCTGCTCCTCGTCCTCCTTGATCTTGCACAAGGTCTGTGCGAGAAGGCTCACTGGGGGAAACGCATATTTGCGTAGGCCCCGCGGCCAGCTGTGCGCCAGTGCATCCGTGCCGAGAGAGCCCTCAGTCAGGGGATAGAACAGGGCGCAATGGGTCGAGTCGTGAGAGGCAAACAGATCTATCTGTGCGTCCCCGAACTGGTCCCAAATCAGCTGAACCGACTGGGGATGGAGTCTCCATTCGCAGGAGATGGGCCGAAACCGTGACAGCTCGTCGGCTGCAAAGTTCCGATCTCCCGGAATGTAGATAGCACGAAGGGACCTCAGGTGCTTCTGACTCCATAAGAGGAGGTGGCGTGCGAGTTGCGACATACGGCGGGAGCGTAGACCACCCTGACGGTTGATGTACGCTACAGTCGCGGTATTGTCTGAACGGACTAGTACGTGTTGACCCCTGAGCAACGTGAGGAAACGGTGCAGGGCAAGGCGTACTGCCAGCAACTCGAGGCAATTGACAAGCAGAAGGCGCTGGGGTCCTGTCCAGGAGCCCGCGGCAGCATGTCCGTTGCACATGGCGCCTCAGCCCGTGGAAGAGGCATCTGTGGAGACAACAACATGCCTGGAAACTCGTTCTAGGGGAACACCGGCCCGTAGAAACTGAGGTTCCACCACGGGGTGAAGGTCTGACGACAGGTCGGAGTTACTGTAACTCGGAGCGTGCCATGATGCCATGCCCACCTCGGGACTCGATCGCGAAGCCACAGCTGAAGCGGTCTCATATGAAGCAATCCGAGCGGCGTTGCCGCAGCTGCAGATGCCATATGCCCCAGGAGCCTCTGAAACAATTTCAGTGGGACCGCACTCTTGTTTAATGGCTGAGTGGAGAAGGCGACCAAGTCCATGCCGAGAAAAGAGCTCCCCTGCACGGGGCAAAGTTTACTCCTTTCCCAGTTGACCCGAAGGCCCAGACGAGCTAGGTGCCGGAGCACTGGGTCCCTGTATTCACAAACCTGGTCTCAGGAGTGAGCTTAAGACAGCCAGTCACCGAGATAGTTCAGGATGCGAACCCCGTGCTCCCATGGAGGAACAAGGGCTGCCTCAACAACCTTGTGAAGGCGCGAGGAGACAGGGCTAGCCCGAATGGGAGAACAGCGTACTGACATGCGCGCGCCCTGACAGCAGAACGTAGGTACGGTCTGAGTCGAAGGAGAACGGAGACATAAGAGTAGGCGTCCTTCAGGTCGATCGCTGCAAACCAATCCTGTGGCCGCACACATCCAGAAATGCGTTTGGCCAGGAGCATCTTGAACGGCAGCCTGAGAAGGGAGCGGTTCAGATGCATAGGTCCAGGATTGGCCGTAACCCACCAGACTTCTCCGGGACAATGAGGTAGGGACTGTTAACCCGGACCTCATCTCGGCTGGAGGGACAGTCTCAATCGCACCCTTCGCCAGTAGGGAGCAACCTCCGCTCTCATGATAGGGGCATAGCCACCGACGAAAGTGGAGCGGACTCCCGTGAAGACGGGAGGAGACCGTGCGAACTGAATCGCATAGCCGAGCCGATGGTTCGCACGACCCAGCGGAACAGATAGGGAGCTCTAGTGCAGGCTCCCAACTGTGCCAGCGGAGTGAAGAACCACAGACGTCCCCCCGGTGGTGCAGCGAAGCGGAAATGACCAGCCCAGACGAGGGCGGCATAGCGGCCCGGTGTGGGGGCAAGGTCATAACCGCACCCTGACAGAGGAGGCCAGGGAAGGACCAGCGTTCCACGGGGGCCTGCTCTGTCAGGGGTCTGGCGACAGAGGGGGACAGGGGCGAAACGGTCCGTGGACGGCACGCCGTGTCAACCACCTCTGGGGCAGAGGGGGAAGAGGAGAGCACGGCTTGTGGGCGGCGCTCTGTGTCGTCCGAGAACTCTGTATGCTCAGAGAGGAGAGAGTCAGTTCTTCCTGAATAAGGATTCTTCCCCAGCCCTCCACCGGGGAAAGGAGTGGCCCTGCTACCAACTCCTGGAAAGAACTGAGTCTCATCTCTGAGCAGCCCATCTCAAAAGTGCCGCTTAACCCGGCGTTTAGCGGGGTGCGGGGCTGGAGAGGGCTGAGGCATCCCCCTACGGTCTTCCAGAGCCAGGCCCGGGTGGACGGGCGGGGTTGGAACCGTGGGAGGGAGCCTTCGGCGGTGGGCAGACTGAGGGATCTGAGCGGACGGCGGGCCGTCGGGCAGAATAACCTCAATCTGCTCACGGGCGGTTGAGAACTGTGGGCAGAAGCACTCAACCGCACCGCCGAAGAGGCCGACCTGGGAGATGGGGTGTCGAGCAGACGGGTCCGCCCGACATCTTGCACATCAGACCGGTCAGCCCCAAACTGGTGAACATCACCTGACTCCGAGAGCGTACGGCCACTTTCGTCGCTCGGAGAGCAAGGTCAGTGGCGGCGCGCAGCTCACTGAAGAGCCTCGGGTCAGTCCCGCCCTCCTGCATGTCCATGAGCGTCTGGGTCAGGTAGACCAGCAGAACGGTCATGGGATGCAGTGAGGCAGCTGCCTGTCCTGTGGCACTATAGGATTTCGCCACAGATTACTGTGACGAAAAGAACTACAGGCTTGGACGGGTGCTTAGGATTGCGCCGGGAAGCACTCTGAGGACACAGTAGCATGGCAACAGAGCGTTCAACCGGGGGAACCCCAGTGTACCCATGGGCAGCGGCCCCTGAGGGGAGGAAAGGCGGATGAGACCAACGAGAGGACCCGTGAACTCATCATGCACGTCCGGGAGGAAAGATATTGGGGTATGCCGTGGACGCGTCGGCGGCCTCACCCAAAAACCAATCGTCCCGGGAAAGCATGGCCATCATCTCCGGATCAGACTCAGGCACAGCCGTATGCACACCAAGGGGTGGCAGCTGTGAAGAGTCGTCATTTCCAGAAGAATCAAGCCCACCTAGTGATGCTGCTACAGACACAGCATCATCCTCTGTAGCTTCAAATGAAAACACACGGGCCACCCGTGGGTAGACTCGTGGAATCATCAGTTCGCTAGCGGGCACCGTCATTAAAGAGGGGGGGCTGGGGCGTGGACACAGAGTCGGCGCCTTGTTCCAGACCAACACCCTCAGGTCACCCTGTCCACCAGCCGAAGATCGGGTAGTGGATGAGGGGACTCTCACTCTTGCGAGTTCACCGAGTCTCGACCTATATATGACGCGATGATCACGTTCCCAGAGAGAACATGAGTCATCCACGAGCGCTGTTCAAGCATGATCAAAGCCCAAACACACTAGACAGCGCTCGTGCCCATCAGAGTCCGATACCAGTCCGCTGCAACCAGAAATGCACGGGCGAGCCGTCTTTAAAAAGACGTGCCGCGTGCGAGCTCTTTTATGAGAGGAGAAAAAAACTCCGCGATGTTGAAGCGCACAGGGAGACACACACACACTGGCAGATCACTGCACAGATCAGCAGGCACTGTGAGCTCGCTGCAGATCGCCGTCACACCAACACCGGAGAGAGAAGCTCGTCTCATAGAGCGAAGTCAGAGATGATTGTGGAGTGAAGAAATATTCTTGGCTCCGAAGCGAAAACATACCTGCATGTTGCCGGCGTCCTCCTTTATACCCACGCGGTGGGGCGGAGATACGCTATGCAAATTCCGCAGACCCATGGCATTTCATCGCCATTGGCTCGTTTTGTAATACTCGAAGTCGATAGGTGTTCTAAGCGAAACCCCCATTCGTCGTCATCCGACGTAACTCGGAGTGACTACGAAAGGGAACTGTTCTTATATATGGCTGACATTCAACCTACAGATTTTGTAATTACAATCCTATCACACATGTGCCTACAATTTCCAAGTAAATCCTTTAGTGTGTCATAAAATAGTACACCAAAAGTGTCAGGATGGTATGTAATTTCCACTGGATTTTCAAAGTGTTGAATCATCCATGAATGCTTTATGAGCTAATACTACTAAAGATCAAAAGTTGATCTGGTTAGCATGGCCCCATAAACCCAGGCTTGTAGATGTTGCAACTACATTATCTGGAAGCATCTTTCTCCATTTGACAGTGATTCAAAAGTAGCCATGTGAAAATAAATAATTTTACATAATTTTAAAGTCTCACCATTTAAAGCCACATCCCAAGCACACAATTATAATGTTCTCATTATAATTTTATATGGCTTATATGACAGACTTGCACTGCACATGTCAAGTCAAGTCATCCTCATTTATATAGCGCTTTTAACAATGCAGATTGTTTCAAAGCAGCTTTACAGAGATAGACATATAATTTAAGGTAACAGAGATAGGTTTGGTTTTATAGTTGCTCTTGAAAAATGTTTTTTCCAGCTAAAGTTAATTTTGATTGATTCACTTCCGTCTAAATGATCATTTGTTATTAAATTAGGGGCCGCTAAGACGACACCGTTCTCTCTAAACAGACTTTAAACGTGAACCTGTGATAGACGCTGATGGCGTTCACATGCGCATTAAGAATTGATTCTATAGTTATGTGCGTTTGAATATATGTGCGCAGGTTTGTAATTCCTTACAAACCATGCCTAAACAAACTACTTGTCTATAAATTTTGATGCAGAATTTTTATTTTTTCTTATCACTTTGGGTAGGTACGCGATCCGAAATATTCCACAACGCTTTATCTGTAGAGTGGTATAGGGATCCTCCATAGGGAGAGGCTAGTTGGCACTTCAGCACTGCATTGTCATCAGGTCCAGGCGAAAGTCCTTCGTCAGATCTGGAAATGGCCTGGATCCGGCAGGCTGCGGGAAAACCGAAAAAATTCCACATGTTGCACTTAACTGTATTTTCCTTTTTTTAAAGTGATTTCAATCATATTTCAAGCAATTTAAAACCATCACAACAGTGTGCAGCTGAAGGAAATAATCCATTATTTATCGGCTTTAATATATTAGACATATTTTCTTATTGGGTTGATATTGATAACTTTAAACTTGAACATATATCGTTGTTCGATACCGATACCGATATGGTGGCCGATATATCGTGCATCCCTAACCAACATTCTTCAAAATATCTTCGTTTATGTTTATTTCAAAATAAAAAAAGTCATACAGACACATGAAACGACACAAGGGTGAGTAAATGTAAATAACTAGAATTTTCATGTTTTGGACAATATATCCCCAAAATATTAAATTATTATTTTAATGAAATGATACTCTAAATAAGAAACTAAAACTGCCGGCAGGTGGCGTTAAATGTCTAAATGAGAATGTCATTGAAACATTTATTAATTCGATTAGTTCAAGCGGCTGATTCATTCAGGAATTAAGTAAATAGGTGTGTTCAACTTGAAGCAGCGATGCGCAAATGATTCGAAAGAATATGGAGTGTCTGCTCTCTAATCGTTCTTGCTGTACTTTGATGTCATACACCATTCGTTCAGCGCAAGTCGAATACACCTTTATGAATGGGCCATTGAATCATTGGTTCTCAAACATGTCAATCTCTTCCAAGCATGTTTATAGTAACATCCTAAAGAAGTATATTTATACCACTGAGATCCCACAGAGGTGTTTCTCTTTTGTTTTCCTATCCAGGTGCAGTGTGTAGCCATGGCTGCATGGGTGGAGGCGACCACAAGGGAAATTGGCCAATCGCTCATTAACCCAGACAAACCTTCAGTTTCAGTCCCAGGAGACACAGAGAAGCCAGCGTTGAACCTGAAACCTCACCTCACAGCCAAACCATTTTCCCTGCAAAGGAATGCAACCGTCCGCCCGATCCGGGCCCCCAAAACCAACTTCAGCAAACAGCTCCATCGAGCCGCCTCTTCTGATACACTTCTGAATACCACAGACACTCATGCTGGTGGTCTAGAAACATCAGACTCAAATGGCACTGTAAATGGGTCTGATCAAAGTGCAGCTCCTAAACCCGTCCCGCTCAGCCCAAAACCTGACTTACAGGCTAAGCCTAAACCAGAAACTACTAAGAGTCCTGACGCAACTGGTTCTAATGACCAAACTGGTCCAAACTCAAAGCTTGATGTAACCGCTGAAGATATGAAGAACGTTCAGCTCAGGAGCAGAGCAAAATCCATTGGTTCTCGGGATCAAAAGATTCTCAACCAGAAGGAACATGGAGCAGCCGATGTAGACGTCAAAGTGCCTTCACGATGCTGGCCAGCTCGAAACCGTCTCTCCGCGGATCTGACCTCCAAGTTCCAGTCACCGCCTCAGCCCGATACTGTGGGGAGAGATGTTGAAAGCAGCAAGACGGAGAAAGAGGAGCAACCACTTTCTCCTTCAGCAGTGTCTGAGCCCAAGTCTCCGGTGGAGAACGAAGAGGCGGGATGCAGCATTAAAAGACGGATCACACTCCTCTTCGATCGATCTGCAGCCTCTCAGTGCAGGGACACCATCAACAAAAGAGACATCACACCTGCTGAAATATCTATTGACATTAAACAGAGAATCCAGAATCTGAGCTTGGACACGCGCTTGCCGTCCACTGGTGCTCCTAAAAGGTTAGTGAAGCCTGTATTCTCTCTTTCTCCGTTTGACCCTCAATAAGTATTTCATAATATCTGTGTTTCCTAAGCACAACACATTCTCTATGCAAGAGCATTAACAGATATCAAGGCTCAGTTGATAGAACTTGAACTGTCAATTGATCTTGCTCATCAAATTTTATGTCTTGCACACTAAAGCATTGCAAGCAAGTCAGATTTATTTATATAGTGCTTTTCACAATACACATTGTTTCAAAGCAGCTTTACAGAAGGTCACAATGTTATCTTAATACCTGTATGCCTTTTAGTTGCATTTAGAAGAATTATATAGGTGGTAATACAGTATAGTTTAGGATTTTACAATGATACAACCAATCAAGATGCTATATAATATATATTTCGCTCTACGCTAGTATGTGTACAATTTTTTTTTTGTAATTATGATATTTGTATCACATCAGTAGCCTAGTGTTTCGAATGTCAATTTACATTTTTCCATGCATATTTCCATATTTTGTTTCACATACTTCCTACTTTTTGTTTACGTATTTAAAACAGTCTGAAGCTAAGAACATTTAGTCAGAACCGCAAGTAAATTACATGTTATTTTATTTAGTAGCCTAACTGTCACGGGTTGAATGGCTGCAATGAAGCGTACAACGATACGGATATAACAGAAAACTCTTTAATACAATATAGCTCAGAAAAACACAGGAGATCTCAGGAATTAGAATACAATTCCACATACAACGTTAACATAAATGAGATCGAACACTTAACAAAGGAAACTAAGGGCTTATAAACACAGGGAGTATAATTAAGGGAAAATAGAACAGGTGTTAATGACAAATTAAAATCCATAGTAACTATGAACAGCGGGAAAACAGAACAAGAAACAACGAGAAACAAACAGAAAAAAGACCTAAATGTTACACTAACATTTAGGTTTTGTAAATCACTAAAATAAAAAAAAATTCTTTAGAATTTCATCTCTATTCTAAGCAACACAAAAAAAGTAATTGACAATTTATTCACAATCATGCTTAAACATTTTATCTTTAGTAAACATTACAGAAAACCAAATGTTTGAGTTTGCAAAAGAGCTGCATGATTGAGGATAAATTGTCTGACTTTTTTTTCTATGTTGTTATCTAGCTGACTAACACAGCAATAATGTGTTAAAAAAAACTACAAACCAATCTGTAACATTTTCCATCATATTTTATCATTTAACTGCAAAAGTGTGTTTATGAATTTATGCTGTTTATGAATAATCTAGCTGTATAATTTCCCACTTTTCCACAAATTTAATAAGAAAATATTACATTTAATAAAATAAATAAAAAAATTCCTACATTAAAAACAACAATAAGTTTTTAACAAGTTAATAAGAAAACAAGTAATGAAAGTTTTTGCATGCAGATTTTTTAAGTACATTTCACACTACTTAACTAAATTGGCCAGTTAAAGTTTGTTGAGTAATTTTTACTTAGTTTAAGTTTACTTTGCAATATTCTGTTTGAAATACATTTTACCCAAAGCAGTATAACACTAAATGAAGCCATGATTTTAAAGTGTATGTGTCACAGTTGTGTTTCTGTCTGAGTCTTGCTTTCATTAGTCACATATCTTTGTTCTGTTTTCCCGCCACTCCTATGTTTTCCACGGTAACCTCCATTAGTTGTTCTGTCACACCTGTTTCCTCGTTAGTCTTGTCAGCTGTGCCTCGTTTCCCTGATCTGTTACCCTATGTTACAGTTCTCAACGGGCCTGAAAATTACAACCTGACCCGACCCGGCCCGTAGCTTTTAAAGCCCGGACCCGATGTAACCCGACACATCAACATGAATTATCTGCCCGAACCCGGCCCGTGGCCTGGCGCCGATTTTCTTTTTTTCTCATACACGTATTATCATGACCAGCAGACGGGAATTCAAATCAACCTTTAATGTTCACGTATTTAAAAAATAGCCTACAAACAATACAAACAACTGAAACAAACTTTAAATATATAAATAGGCTATAAACTAAATATGCCTCAAATAAAAATCTTCTGGACGACCCTGTTTTTTTGCTGTCATATTATATCAGCACCTTGCATTTTGAGCATTGCACATAACCTGTAGAATTTCCATCAGAATCAAGCACCACTCCAAACACTTTCCAGACCTCTGATTTTCCCACTCCTGTAGTAGCAAGGGTGAATTGCGGCAAGTTTACTTTTCACCAACTCCATCTTCTTCTCCAGGCTTAAGGCGTGCACGCAGTGGCGTCAGGTCTGCCCCCGCGATGCACGTTTCACGCAGCAGCCAGACTTTCTTTACGGTGAACAGCAGCGATGATTAATAAATGTTTTTTTTTTTCACTGAGCGGAAAAGATTAAGCCCGAGGTCCGACCCAACCCGAGTAATTTGCTTATATTTTCGACCCGAACACGGCCCGAACCCGCGGGTCCTGTAGGGTTTGTCGGGCCGACCCGGCCCGTTGAGAACTCTACCCTATGTATTTAAGCCCTGTGTGTTGCCTTGTTCATGGTCCGATCTCCGTTGTAGTAAGGGGGCTTTTACACTGGGCTCGTTTGCTCTAGTCCGAGGCCGAGCGCGATTGTTCCCGGCGGTGTGTGTCTGTGTGTGTATGTGTGTCGCATAAGCGGTCTTTCCGCTGCTTGCAAGTGACTCTTTTGAGGAAATCATTAATTTTTCCATTAATTTGTTGCCCTGATTGCACACACTATGCGCGAATACACTGCAGACTCAATCTTCATCACTTACGTGTGTTTTGTTTAACTTAACTTTATAATAACTCTATACTCTACTTCCTGAACAAGTGCGCACCCGAGTCCATGTTGCTTTCACATACACGCGAACCGCAGCACGGTTCGGGAGCAACCGAACTCAGACCACCACCTCCAGGTAGTCTTGGGTTCGGTACCCCAGTGCGCACCCGGGTCCCATGACAGCGTTCACATTAGCTATTTTTCATGCAAACCGTGCCCCGTTCTGAACTAAACTGCCAGTGTGAAAGCCCTCTTAATGTGTGTGAAGCTGTGAACCTTCTACCCGTCTTCGATGTACCTTTATGATTTATATTGCGAGTAAAAGTTTGCAGACCAGCCCAAATGGACGACAGGGCTAAATTTGTCGCAATTGCTCAAGAGAGCACAGAATTTTTCTCCTTTATGGAGAACTCTGTCCGTCGAGCCGTCACTAGCCCCCACGATGATGAAGCCCTCAAGCTGCTTTTCTGGATCGGGGCCAATTTCCACCAGGCCATCGACCTCCCAAACTGTGTTCCAGGAGTTTGATGAGCGTCGCGTCCCGATCCAGAGAACAACCACCAGCAGCCGTCGGGACCACCCTTCCAGAGTCTCGTCCCGTCGAGACCACCCTTCCAGAGCTTCTTCACGTCAAGCCTGCCACGCCTGATCCCTCGTCTCCGGCCAAGATGGCTGCCGCCACGCCTGATCCCTCGTCTCTGGAAAAGATGGCCACCGCCTCGCCGCCCGAGCCCTCAACCAGGATGGCCGCCGCCACTTCAGAGCCTATTCCTGTCCCAAGACCTGTTCCTACTCCAAGTTCGGTCCCCGAGCCTGAGTCTTCTGTCCCCCAGCCTGAGTCTTCTGTCCCCTAAACAAAATCGATTTCTGAATTCCTACCCAGCCTCCCTCTCCCGCCTCATCCCATCTGCCACCTCTCAACACTTCTTCCTCCACTGCCTGTCAGCCCCTCAGCTCTTCCTCAAACCACCTTCGGGGAGGTGGGGTCGCCGTGGGTCTGCCAGCCTGCAGCTCCAGCCTGGTTGGTGGATACCCGGTCTCCGCCTCCGACCTCCGCGACCAGAACCCCGTCGGTCCATAAGCTCCACCTTTGCTCCTACCTCCCTCAGCTCCAGATTTTTTAAGTACATTTCACATATGGAATTAAGTAAAATCTACTTAACTAAATTGGTCAGTTAAAGTTTGTTGAGTAATTTTTACTTAGTTTAAGTTTACTTTGCAATATTCTGCTTGAAATACATTTTGCCCAAAACAGTATAACACTAAATGAAGCCATGATTTTAAAGTGTATGTGTCACAGTTTTGTTTCTGTCTGAGTCTTTTTTTCGTTAGTCACATATGTTCCTTTGTTCTGTTTTCCCGCCATTCCTATGTTTTCCACGGTAACCTCCATTAGTTCTTCTGTCACACCTGTTTCCTCGTTAGTCTTGTCAGCTGTGCCTCGTTTACCTGATCTGTTACCCTATGTATTTAAGCCCTGTGTGTTGCCTTGTTCATGGTCCGATCGCCGTTGTGGAAAGTGTGTGTGAACCTTCTACCCATCTTCGATGTATCTTTATGATTTATATTGTGAGTAAAAGTTTGCATTGGAACTTTTGATTCTTCGTCTTCTTCTGCCTGCACCACAACGTGACAGTATGCTTTACCTAGTACATCTCAGTAAATAATACAGTAGATATTGTGTTGACAACATACTGTAAGTAATGTAAGACACATGCCTTTGGTGTGAGAGACCCGGGTTCGAATCCACTGTGAGACACCAATTTTTCCCTGAGCAAGACACTTAACCCCTAGTTGCTCCAGAGGCGTGCGACCTCTGACATATAGCAATTGTATGTCGCTTTGGATAAAAGTGTCAGCTAAATGAATAAATGTAAATGTGAGTTAAACTTAAAATGAACTCCAGATGTCCCAAAACAGCATGTTACTAAACCTAACATCAAAATCAATGATAAAACAATGATAAATACAACTGTGAACATGCAACCTTATTAATTATTCATGCCCCACTGCATCATGGGAACACCAGTAAATGAAAGTTGAGTAGGTTTAACTTAGTTTTATAACGTTGATAATTTAATTTCTACAAGCTTAAATTGAGTACTAACTTATTCAGGTAAATTTTACACTTGTACATTTATTTACTTCACCACAGAATCACTTTTATCAGTGAATGCATAGCTAAAGATAAAAATGGACCATTATTTGTGGTGTGGGCAATGAAAATATTGGCAGGAATGTCAAGTATGTATGTTTATGTTTTTGGCCTTACGTTGTCCTTACTTTCAAAGCTGTAACATATTTCCAAACTCTTCTATTTGCAGTCCACCATATGAGGAGACGAATGAGAGATCATCTGGAAGAGAAACAGAGAAGGTTCCTGTTGACAAACCACCAAATACACCAGAAATCAAGAACTCTGCTGCTAGTGTGGAGAACGCAGAAGAAGAGGAAGACAATGAAGTTGAAGAAGACAAGGAGAACTATGTCACTGTTCCTGTTAAACAAAGGGTTAGGATGAGCATAGATGCGGAGAAAAAGCAAAAGGAAGAAGAAGAAAAAAAGAGAAAAGATGAGCAGTTAGAGAAAGAACGACAGCAGCAGCAGGAAAGGGGAACACTTTTGGAGGAGGAGAGGAAGGCAAAAGAAATTAAGAGACAGCTAGAGGAAGAGAGAAAACAAGAAGAGGAGAGGCAAAGGCTGATGGAAGAAAGGAGAAAGCAAGAGGAAGATTGGAAGAGAAAAATTGAAGAAGAAAGAAAAGAGGAGGAGAGGAGGAGGCAAGCTGAAAAGGAGAGGGAGAGACAACAAGAGCAGGAGAAATTAGAAAGAGAGAGGCAAATTGAAGAGGAGAAAAGGAGGACTGAAGAAGAAAAAGAGAGACAGAGAGAGGAGGAACAATTGAGACAGGAGAATCTAAAGAAAGAGAGAGAAATGGAAGAAGAGAGGAGAAGAATTCAGGAGATGGAGAGACAGAAAGAAGAGGAAAGACTGAGACAGGAACGAGAAAAAGAAGAGCGGTTAAAAAAAGAGAGAGAAATGGAAGAAGAGAGACGAAGAGTTCAGGAGGTTGAAAGACAGAAAGAAGAAGAAAAACTGAGAAAAGAACGAGAAATGGAGAGAATAAGGAAAGAAAAAGAAATGGAGAAAGAGAGGCTGAAAGAGGAGGAAAGATTGAGACAAGAGCAAGAAATTGAGAGAATAAAGAAAGAAAAAGAAATGGAAGAAGAGAGACTGAAAGAGGAGGAAAGATTGAGACAAGAACGAGAAAAAGAGAGATTGAAAAAAGAAAAAGAAATGGAAGAAGAGAGGCGAAGAATTCAGGAGGTGGAGAGACAGAAAGAAGAGGAAAGACTGAGAAAAGAACGAGAAATGGAGAAAATAAGGAAAGAAAAAGAAATGGAAGAAGAGAGACGGAAAGAGGAGGAAAGGTTGAGACAAGAACGAGAAAAAGAGAGAGTAAAAAAAGAAAAAGAGATGGAACAAGAGAGACAAAGAATTCAGGAGATTGAGAGACAGAAAGAAGAGGAAAGACTGAGACAGGAAAGAGTAAAAGAAGA
This sequence comes from Siphateles boraxobius, assembly GCF_051911475.1. Taxonomy (NCBI): domain Eukaryota; kingdom Metazoa; phylum Chordata; class Actinopteri; order Cypriniformes; family Leuciscidae; genus Siphateles; species Siphateles boraxobius. The sequence goes on along the minus strand of NW_027508855.1, from coordinate 18,563,637 downwards.
GCAGTTAAAGAAAGATAGAGAAATGGAAGAGGAGAGACTGAAAGAGGAGGAAAGATTGAGACAAGAACGAGAAAAAGATAGACTGAAAAAAGAAATGGAAGAAGAAAGGCAAAGAATTCAGGAGATGGAGAGACAGAAAGAAGAGGAAAGACTGAGGCAGGAACTAGTAAAAGAAGAGTGCTTAAAGAAAGAGAGAGAAATGGAAGAAGAGAGACGAAGAGTTCAGGAGATGGAAAGACAGAAAGAAGAAGAAAAACTGAGAAAAGAACGAGAAATGGAGAGAATAAGGAAAGAAAAAGAAATGGAAGAAGAGAGACGAAGACTGCAGGAGATGGAGAAACAGAAAGAAAAGGAAAGACTGAGAAAAGAACAAGAAATGGAGAGAATAAGGAAAGAAAAAGAAATGGAAGAAGAGAGACGAAGACTTCAGGAGATGGAGAAACAGAAAGAAGAAGAAAAACTGAGAAAAGAACGAGAAATGGAGAGAATAAGGAAAGAAAAAGAAATGGAAGAAGAGAGACGAAGACTCAAAGAGATGGAAAGACAGAAAGAAGAGGAGAGACTGAGAAAAGAACGAGAAATGGAGAGAATTAAAAAAGAGAGAGAAATTGAGGAAAGAAAAAGAATGGAAGAAGAAAGACTGAGGCAGGAAAGAGAGAGAGAAAAAGAGAGACTAAAGAAAGAAGAAGAAAATCTGAGAAAGGAAAGAGAAAATGACAGACTGAAGAAAGAGACGGAGATGGAAAGGTGTAAATCAGTAGAGATTCTTCGAGAGGAAGTTCCTACGAGTTTTGATTTAATATCGTTTGACGCGTCTGAACCGGCAGCTTCTCAGACTCTCGTCTCCTCAGTCTCTCCTCAACTCACCGAAGTGCTTTACGACGACTTTTCAGTGAAACCACGAAGATGGGGAACCGGAGCGAGACGTTCCTTAACACCGTCTCCATCCAGAGAACCTGAGCAGAATCTCCAGCCAGAACCACAGGACAATGATCCTGGATCCCAAGGACCATGCGGAGAACGGGTAAATGTGGAGGACCTGATGGGATTTGAGCCTGAAGCTTCCAGTCCACAGAACTCTTCCTGTAAACACACAACTTTATCTGAGTCCAAACCAGAGGATCTGCTGGTGCCAGAAACAGAATCTGACGAGGTAAGACCAATTCAATATTGGAATATTGTTTATTTATTAATATTGTGATATATGTTTTAATAAGGGACATTGATTTTATCTCATGTAAAATAGTGTTCTTATGAGGTAAAACAGTCTAAACTCCCTTGACCACAATCACTGTAATACATAACTTATTGCTTTTATCAAATGGTGCCAAGATCATATTATAAAATGCACCAATTTTCAAGATGTTAAATTTCCGAGGCATAAAAGCAAAAAACATTGTCAAAATATTTACATTTAGTAATAAGAGTATTATTACTATATTACTTAATATAATTTATAATATATAGAAAATATAAAAATTCTATAATAAAAAAATATATAAAATAATGTAATATAAAGTATAAAATTAAAAAAGTCAAAATCTTTACATTTATTATTATTATTATTATTATTAATAATAATAATAATAATAATAATAATAATAATAGTAATTGTGATCCAAGGCACAGCTTAATATAATATAAAATAATGTATACAAAAATATAAACATTTTAAAACTTTATTAAAAACTTCACTGTAAAAAAATATGATCAATAAGTAATTATAAACTGTTTTTATACAGTCCATTTAATGTCATTTAGGTTGAAATTACTTTAACATCCAAGTTGATTGTATTTTAAGGCCCTAACCTTTTTTTACAGTGTTGTTTACATTATTAATAATAATCAGAGTCATGTTGTCCATTTGTGATAGCTGAAAATCAATGTATAGAATATGCATTCGCAGTTTTTATCTGCATTTCAAACACGGCTGATGCAATCAGAGTTCAGAAGTATTTGTTTTACTTTATACATTTTGGGAAATTACATCAATTAATGTTTATGAAGAAAATGTTTACATTTTAATAAAACAAAAACTAAACAGGCCCCACTAACCTTAGTCTGAGCTGGTGGTTTAAAAAAATCATTAATTTTGTCCCTTTTGGCTTTCAGTAGTTCAATGCACACAGGCTTGTTAGCTTTAGCAGTTAAAGGGTTAATTCACCCAAAAATGAAAATTCTACCACTTTCAAGCTCCAGAAAGGTAGCAAAGACATCATTAAAGTAATCCATGTGACTGTGTTCATGTTTATGAAGGGACGCTTTGTTGCTTTGTTTGCGCAAAAACATAAATTACCACTTTTCAAAATCCGTTCATGAGAGCACCACAACGCATGCGTGCTGTGTTGAAGCAAGAACAGATGTAGTTTTGTGAACGCGCGTTGTGAATAAAGTGGTAAATTATGTTTTTGTTTTTTGTGTGCAAACAACAGCTGCCTTGATTCACAGCCATTCAAATGTACTTTAAAATGATTTCCTAGCAAAATCTAAATCAATAAAATGTAGTTATATTCTAGTAGATTTTGTTTTCGGATGGCTGCTTAAGAAGTAACGTTAAGATCAACTTTTTCCTGTTGTTGAAAGGAGATCTTATCTGTTAGCATAAGTATTCAACTAGTTACGGGTGCATGAATCCTCGAAATTATACTTCAGTATGATGGCATAGCCTAATATGAAGACACATTAATGCTATTTGCTCAGTGGATGTTTGTGTGTTTGCTTGGAAGTTATCAAGGTGTTAAAATGGACGAGTACTCAGAGGAAAAGATACCTGGATTTGCAAAACTTTGCATTGTCTTAATAAGAGAACAGAATGGCACGCAAAGCCAAAAAGTTGTTGCTTTTAATATTACATATAGAGAATGGCATGGTTTTATTAGTGTCAACAAAGATAATCTGCTGTGATCTTACGGGCAGAGTAAAGCCTTGTTCTGTTGCTGCTCCTCTGCTAGGGTTGACCTGTGTCTTCAGGGCAGGGCCTTTGTTTCCATCGATTGTCATGTTGGAATTTGCCATTGGTGTTTTATGACGGCATGGAGTGATGTCACCGCAGTACATGGTTTTGTGTTGGGTGTGTGTGTGTGTGTGTATTGATGTGTTTATTCTTACACGACGCTTGTCTTTGAGTCAGGCCTGTCAAAACTGTCTCACCTTCGACTGTCAAAGTCTACCGTAACATTTTGTATTTGCGCAACAGATTATACAGATTATATTTGATTACATGTACACTAATATGTAATGACTGATTCTTGCACAATTAATCCTGATTAAATTATTGTTAGGATGTCTGCATGATATGGGCAAATCTCTTTAATTGTATTAACATGCTCCATGCCATTATTTTGATTATTCCCTAAGATATATAGTTGTTTTACAGCCACTCGCTGTACTGCAACACAACATTTTCAATTCAAATATGATAACACATTAATGAGTCATTTTTATGAAGTTAAATCAAATTGAATTATTATTATTAGGATGTTTACATGACATGGTGGAACCTCTTTAATTGTGTTTATATGCTCCATGCCATTGGTCACTAAGAGGTTTACAGCCATTTTGTCGCGATTCTCTTGTACACAGAAACATTAATGTTCAATTCAAATGCAGTAAGCCTGTTTGTTGCTGCTTTTTTATTTTTCTGCTTCAAATGCATAATATTTTCAAATGCAACATTATATTCAAATACAATGTATTCAAATGCAACATTACCCTTACTTAAACAGATAATTCACCCAAAAATGAAAATTCTGTCATCATATACCAACCAAGCAGTTGACGGTAGCCATTGACTAACATAGTATATTTATATATATATATATATATATATATATATATATATATATATATATATATATATATATATATATATATTTTTTTTATTTTTTTTTTATTTTTTTTTTTTTTTGCAAGTCAATGGCTACCGTCAACTGTTTTGTTACAAGCATTCTTCAAAATATCTTCTTTTGTGTGAAATTCATACAGGTTTGGAACAACTTGAGGGCGAGTAAATGATGACAGAATGCATTTGATTTGATCAAGCACAAAGTATGAGCACCACTAATTATGGTTTTGAGAGTTGAACTTGCATTTGATCCCTGTGAAATGGGAACAGACAGGGGATTTTTTTCTTCTCCGATCTTCATGTAAATTATTTGCAAAGCCCTAAAGGTTTAGACGTTAATTCCTTTCAATGCAAAGCAGAGAAATAAAGGGTGTTTTTAAATGTCAAAAATAATTCTAAAGTTTAATCCAAAAAGTTTGAAACAAATAGCAAATGTGCAGTGATGCAGAATGATTGAAATATTTTTGCCATATATTTTATTTTATTAAATTTTTTGGTTGACATTTTTTTGAATCTAATGAGCTACAGACTTAGAGGCCTTTTACACAATGCCATTTTCAGCTAAAAACAGAAATCGTTTGATGTGTTTTGGTCGTTCATTTACACAACAATGGCATTTTGGGGGCCTGAAAATGCAAACTTTGGAAAACAGGTTTCAAAGTGTACGTTTTTGAAACCGATACCGGTAACGTCTCTGTGTAAACTACAAAAACATGAATTTGTGAAAACGAGGACGTTGTGTGCGTGTGTATTACATGTTCAGTCTATAGGCCTATAGTGTTACTTTTTTTTACAAAGTGACATCGCCATCTACTGGCCTGACAGCAGAATAGTAGCAGTTTAGTTGTTTTCGGATCAGTGATCGTTTTGAAAACGTCTGTACGTGAAAAACTTTTCCATTTTTAGTGCACCAACTCAGGTCTTACTGAGAGTTAATGCTATGGTTTACACCAGGAAAAGGAGAGAAAATGTGTGCATGTATTTTTGACATACCACCTCCTCCTCCTTCGGTTTATGTACTCTTGTTAACTTTTTAATAAATCTGTTCTTTAAATAAAAAAAATAAGTTTAAAAAACAAAATTCAGCACCCACCTGATTGTGGGCTTGAGAGGTAATATTAAAACATAATAAAATAATGTTTTCCTGGATCCTGGTCTTGATTGCTTTGAAATTCACTGTGATTATAGTATAATTTTAACTTTCCACCACTTAAGCTGTTGTGAAATGATTTCATCAAATGTAATTCTAAAGAAGCCGTTTGAGTTTTTCAGCAGTAAATGGTTATTAAATATGTTTCTCAGTAATGTGAAGTGGAACTGTTTCTGGAGTATATTTCATTCGCCTGAAGAAACGTCTATAATTTCCCTTCTGTTGAGCAGTGTTCAGTCATGTTATGTTGTGTTGTAGTTCACTAATACTGTTCAACTCTCCTTCAGTATGCTGAAGATTAGTGTGAATAGATGTTGTGACTAGTGAGTGTTGTTTTTGTTGAGGAATACTTGGATTGAGGTGCTTTTCTAAACCACCGGGGGTCAATAAAGCTTCAAAAACACAATTGCTTAAATCAAAGGTGCTTTTGCACTTATGAGGTTTCCCAAACATTCGTATATTTTGAATATGTTTCTTATTTCAATTATTCACAACTCACAACTGACACTATTTTAGGTGTCCTGAAATCCTCTGCCGTTGGTTGGTGGTGTTGCAATGTGGTCAGTTGCAGGTGTGTGTGTGTGTGTGTGTGTGTGCGTGCGTGCGTGCGTAACAATGTGAATGCAAAGCTGTTTTCAGCATCATTACTCCAGTCTTCAGTGTCACGTGATCCTTTATAAATCATTCTAATATGATGATTCGCTGCTCAAGTAACATTTCTTATTATTATCAATGTTAAAAACAGTCATGCTGATTTATATTTATGTGGAAACCATGATATTTTTCAAAAGAACAGCGTTTATTTAAAAATAGAAATCTTTTGTAACATTATAAATGTTTTTTTGATCAATTTGATGCATCCTTGCTGAATAAAAATACTCAAAACAGTCTTACTAACCTAAAACTATAAATATATATAAATATATATATATATATATATATATAGCAATATGTGTTGTGAATCAATTTAACTTTATGCTTATAAATGGCTACTACAAAGTTTGTTCTCCTCACAGTGTGACAGCTGGTGTCAGGTATAGTCTAATGCACACGCAATCTAGGGCTCAAATTAGACAAACACAGCCTGTTAGTCATGGCAAATAGTCAAACTAATGCACAGTGAAGTACAAAGCACCTGATTCAACAGTAGTTTGCATAAGGGCTTTGTGGTTTAGCATTTCTCTCCCAAAGTTCACAGGTACAGAAAGGTTCCCACATAAAACTCTTTCCTGTTTTCTCTCTGTGTGTCCTTCTACATTTTATTATTTACAAACGCAGTCAGTGACACGTGATTTTCCTCGATCAACTTTCATCCCTTCCCCCTTTCTCTCTGTTTCTCCGAGCTGGGATGTTGTCACTCATTTGAGGGCTGTGCCTGTTTCCGGTACCTGTTCGTACCTGCAGCGGGACAGGTATAAGAGGTGGGCTTGCCGGAGCTCTGCTATGTTTTTCCGTTGGGATCTGGGAGAAGTGCACAGGAACAAGTGCTCACTGGACTACAATATTGGATGTCTGAAGATTTTTTTCCCCTGATTTGTATTTCTACTGCATCCGAACAGGAAGATTTCCCAGGAGATCAACCGCAGAATGGATTGAGATGTTACATGTGCTCTGTGGAGGAAAGTGCGGGAAGAGCGTCAAGGATTGATAGACAACCGGAAGTGCTTTCTGTGATCGGCATAGACTCTGGTCCAGTTTGGTTTACAGGTCAAGATGCCTACAGAGATGCCAGTGTGTTTTGGCTATAACGCCCCCTAGACCTCACATCTGGGATTTATTCCCAAAAACCCACTGAAAGAGTCGCGTTACCAGCAGAGACCACTGACTTTCCTAACATACTTTGTCATTTGGGGTAAATCAAGATGCAGTTCCTGGGTGAGAAACTCTCCGAGGTGCAGACACAAGTGTCGGGTTGGATGGGCAACATGCGCCGCTCATTACAGGAGGCGGTGGAGTTGGTTTCAGGCACTCAGGAGCGTGAGGGAGTAATAGGCGAAGAGGAGGAGGACGAAGAACGAGTGGGAAGGTTTGAGAGGGCCATCTCACCGCTGAGAAGTTTTGCTTCTCGTGGTCGACAGTCCCTTCGGAATCTGTCTCAGCAAAGCCGGCAGCGTTTTTCCCTGCGCAAACGCACGACTACGTCAAACTCAAATAATGTAAGAGTGTGTGTACTCTGCTCTCTCTCTTTCTCGTTCTCGCTTTATCAGACAAATTTTAAGGTATTGTGCTTTCTTTGACCGGTCTTCAATACACTGAGACTGTTCCGAAACATTCATGATTTATTTTTTACTGCATCCTCAAAGTTATTTGGAAAGTCGCTGTTGCGATTTTCTTTGTGAAAGGTAGGACCTTGAGGCCAAAATTATTATTTTTAGTTGTTATTATTATTATTATTATTTTTGTAATGACAACTCTCGGAGAGATTGGCAATGTATTTGGTCTTAGTGAAATAGATCTGCTACGCTGCTGCAGAGCAAGTACCAAGACTTGCTACTGCCAATACATTCACAGCATGTGAGCATGTAAGACATACTGTTGATGCTGCACATGTAACATGCATGATTTAACCCCCGTAGCAGATCTATACAGGTGGAGCTGGGGAAGGGGGAGGGTTTCTGAAAGCACGCTTCAGACTGCTAACGGCAACACTACCGGTATTTGAATCTTGGGCCGCAGCTCGTTGGCCGCTGATTCAACACCAAACAATCAGCTGCGTTATGTAGATGATGATGAGATTGCTATCAAATGAGTAAAGGACCTGCATCATCTAGAGTTGCATGCCAGAACTTGGTATTAATATTAATTATTATTTATTAAAATTTAAAGGCCCACTGAAGTGCCTTGAAACGCTCAGTGTTATTCAATGTGTTGACGTAATTCCCACTGAAACAGGAAGACAGGGTGGGACGTATCGAGCAGCTCCTCCCCTTTTTAAAATAGCCAAATGCATTTCACAGGTCGGCCAGAGCCGTTTAGCTCAGTAAAGTTGTATTTTACAGCTCATGGAAAGCACAGTGTAATAGATTTCCCTTTAAGTTTATAGTGTAATTTATGTTGGTGTTATCTCTTCTACTCGTCAGTGCTAATGCCGATCTGTCTAACCGTTTCTCTTCTTTAATCTCCTTCATATCGCTTTAAAATACAACATTCTGTGCAGAATTCAAAGATGGGTCCGATATGTTTTCTGTTCTGTGTCGACTCGATCACATGATCCGCTCTGTGTATCGTGTTTCTGGACCGGAGCTGCGGAGGTTCGCGTGACACGGACGTGAAACCAGACTTCATTCGCCCCGATGGAACACAGTCTGAATCTATCCCTATCCCTTATTTAGCGCACTGTGTGCCGTTCAATGTGTAGGAAATAGTAAATGTGATTTCAGCAGCAGCTTTCACTGTCTATTTATAATGTAGGGGGCGGAGCTTCAGATTCTAGAGAGCATTTGATTGGACAGAAAACCTGATGAGAAGTTGAAGTGCACAGGATGTCCTCAAAATCATTGATCCATATTAGCAGAAGTGAGAGACTTTTTAAGCTCTTATATCGTCTATATTGCATTTTGATTTCATGGGGACTTTAATTGGTTTTGTTTATTATTATTATTAATCCTTACAATCTGATTAAAATTCCTGTCAGCGCACATGCATGAGTCAGTGTGTTCACATGAAATACTGTTGAACAGGATGTAAGGCGTCCTGAAATATTTTTGCTCGGAATCTCGAGCTGTCTAGGCTTGTTTTTACTGACTTGTATATTTGCTCATCCTCTCATGCTGGGTCATCTGTTTCTCTATATGCATCTCTGTCAGTCATGACAGGTCTTGATCCACCCAAAACTCTTACATTTAATTAGACCACCTTAATTTGGCACCCATCCCACAGACGTGCACATGTCTATATAGAGAGGTTTTAGGTGGACTGTTCAAAAGTTTGGGGTTGATTTGATTTTTGAATGTTATTGAAAAAAGACTCTTTTGCTCACCAAGGCTGTGTTTATTTGATTAAAAATACAGAAAAATCAGTAATATTGTGAAATATTTTTACAATTTAAAAGAACTATTCTATTTGAATATGTTGTAAAATGTAATTTTTTCCTGTGATCAATGTTGAATTTTCAGCATCATTACTCCAGTCCTCAGTGTCACATGATCCCTCAGAAATCATTCTAATATGTTGATTTTCTTCTCAAGAAACATTACTTACTAATGTTGAAAATGGCTGTGCTGCTTTATATTTCTGTGGAACATAGAAATATAAAGTTCAAAAGAAGAACAGCTTTTTTTAATAGAAATCTCATGTAACATGTCTTTACTCTCGCTTTCGACCGATGTAATGTGTTCTTGCTGAATAAAAATATTATTTTCTTTCAATAAATAAATAAAAATCTATCTGACCCCATACTTTTCAACAGTATTGTATGGCCTCGATGAGTATGAAAGCGGATGGCTATATATGTATCTTTTAATGTTTGTGTAATTTCAGGAAAGAGGTTTTGATGGTGTGTTTTAGGTCACTAGTTGCTGCATGACTCATGGATTGTTAGTAAAATATCACGGGACTACCCTAATGATGCTCCTGGAACAGTAGAGCACAAATGTAGTCCTTTCCCTAGTGAGTAGCTACACAAACTAAAGCTGCACATTGACCTTGTTTGTTCTGATGTATGCACATTTTTGTTGAGCCATATACAGTAATATGCAGCATGTTAGCAATTCTGCACAGTATTGTATTGTATGAAACAGTATTTCTTGAACTTTTTTCTGTTCATTTGTATTTTTACATGAGTTTATTTAAATTAATATTTCATTACTAAAGACTATTACAAATAAGGTTTTTACATGAAAGAGAATTCCAGTTAATTCCAGTTGTCTCATTTAGATTCCTAAAAACCAGAACATGGTTTAGTGTATTTGAAATCGGCATGAAATGGATGTCGAGATCATCTTTTCTTCACGATTGTGATGTAAATCCGAGTGAAACGGCTTCTGGAACACGAACAAATGTAGGGCGGGGCTTGATTTCGTCCGTGGGGATGGTTGTGATTTGCTATTGGTGGATTTGATGTGAGTGACAGTTTTCCCGCCCTCGTCGTCAGAGAAGAGAAGAGATGACGCTGCAAGAGGGAGGGGAAGTTATTTTGATAAAAGGACACATACATTTAAAAAAAGAAATCTAATTAAATAATTTATAATAAATACTGCAATATTCCATTAAAAATAAGATTTGTCTGCTTTGATTTCATGGTGACTTTAATATAGGTACATAATCTACATCTAAGCTAATTTCTATTTCATCTGTAGGTCTTTTTTTTAGATAAGAGTTAACATGATCGACGGATGCTAAAACGGCAAAGCTACTTTCTTGGCTGATGTACGATGAAGTAGTTATGAAAAAATAAATCTTTACATTACACAATCAACATTATTCCATCAAAGTATCTAGTTTAAAACCATTTCTGGCTTATCAGTTGATTGCATATATTTTAGTAAAAGAATGTAACTTATTTCAGATAATTATAATGACTTACTGTAGACTTTCACTGTAGATTATTACCGACAGCTGCATTAATGGTATCATAGTAATATTATTCAAACTTATATTATTGCCTCTAATTTGAGGTAAAGAGTTAATATGATTGGCCTGTTATTTATATTTTCATCTAGTCTTTGTCATTATACTTTGGCACTTTTGACACATTTGGGTTTTTTTATACCAAAAGATTAATATATATATATATATTTTAAAAAAAATTTGCCTCTAGTTTCCATTACTTCAAACATAAAAAGCATTACACACGTAACCTTTAAGAGCCTCCAACTCTGTTTGTCTTGTGATGGACACAGAGAGTCTGTTTACGAGGAGGTGGTTTTTTTCCTAGGAACAATTCTTGTACGCCGACATGTTTTGATGTTTTGAGCAGCAGAGTGATGTGAAATGCAAAGTATCTGTTCTGTGTTCAAAAACAAGGCTGGATGATTGAGAGTGTGTGTGTGTTTGTAAAGGACAGTTTCGCCCTTGTGACCATGCCAGCTCATTAAAACATTTATGCTCGAATTCTCGTGTGTGTGTGTGTGTGTGTGTGTGTGTGTGTGTGTGTGTGTGTGTGTGTGTGTGTGTGTGTGTGTGTGTGTGTGTGTGTGTGTGTGTGTGTGTGTGTGTGTGTGTGTGTGTGTGTGTGTGTGTGTGTGTGTGTGTGAGTGAGTTTTGCATTGGAAACAATCACTTTTGCGTGGTGCTGCACCACAATGATAGATTACTTTTTGTAATTCTTGCCAATAGAATGTGAATTGAGAATTTTCTGACCAGATAGATAGATAGATTCATGGTTCTCTAATGTCTGTTCATAATCACATAACATGCACATAAATAAAATCTTTTTATTTTAGTAAGTGTTTTGTTTTAACCTTTTATTTTTGTTCACTGATATTCTTCTTTAATCGGACGTTTGACTGTCATTTAGCTTTTGGTTGATTGTCCAACAATGTGATTTAACTTTGTATTGTGTTGCAATTTAAAAAAAAAACTGCACCGGTCAGCTGACCATTTTATTTGCCAGATGGCATGACTTTACAGTAATCTGAGAATTGAAGTTCTTCTGTCTTTCTTTGCTCTCAGGGTCAGTTGAAGGACTGTGAACCCGAGGAAGTTGGAGTTGCGAAACAGGACACTGAGAGTCTGATCGGGGAAACCGATGAACAAAGTGAAAACAACGACGATGTTGATGGGTAAGAAATGACTCATATCATCATGTTCACTGCTGCCACAAACCTTCAGTTGTCTTTTGAACATCTGAGGATGGTAAACAGAATGTATCATATGCACTATTTAAGCATTAGAGCAGTTTTGGTGACATAACTAAAATGCAAAGCAATGCTACTGACATTTTTAGTGTCTGAGCTGTTCTGAAAACAATGTTGCTTTTCCAGTAACAAACTATTTTCATTTTCACTGGTATCGGGTGACAAAATGCCAAAATTCTGTTTTTACACACGTCTTACAGCCGAATGAATGAATGAGGCAAAAGTCTCAAGTGTCCTGAAATGCCCTCAACTAACATTGGGATTCTTTTCTGCAAATTGTTTGGTTTAGATGATTCATTTTAATGAATGAGTTTAAAAAATAGATTCACTAATTCATTCAGTAGTACTTCATATCCCTCTTAGTAGAAAAAGTATTATTTTGGTAAATGCTGCTGTTTATCTACATGTTTACATTTAAATTGCAGAAATTAGGCTTTTATAGTTTTATTAATGTACATTTGCATGTTCAAGTTTGACATAGTCACCTTAATAACAGTTATTTTATTTATCAAAGTAATTACATAACTTCAAAGTTACAATATAGTTAGCTGTTACCTAACCATTACACTACCATTCAAAAGTTTGGGGGTTTTGAATTAGACATTAATAAGAATATAATATAATTATTCAGTAAGGATGCATTAAATTGATTAAAAGTGACAGTAAAGACATTTATAATGTTACATGATTTCTATTTCACATACACACTGTTCTTTTGTACTCGCTATTCATCAAAGAAAATTAACATTGATAATAATTTAAAAATGTTTCTTGAGCAGAAAATCATATTATACTGATTTCTGAAGGATCATGTGACACTGAAGACTGGAGTAATGATGCTGAAAATTCAGCTTTGATCACAGGAATAAATTACATTTTAGGATTTATTCAGATTGAAAAAAGTTTTTTAAAATTGCAATACTATTTCACATTATTAATAATTTTACAGCATTTTTGATTAAATAAATGCAGCCTTGGTGAGCATGAGAGACTTCTTTCAAAAACATTAAAAATATCTACCGAAAGCAACTTTTGAACGGTAGCGTATATTCACTCAACATTCATGTCAATGATCACTCATTTGATAAGAGGAGTGTTGTGGATGCTCAGACTGTCTCCTAGTGGTCATGAAATGCATCAAAGTTTCGTTCTCTCACTGTAGAGTTATGTGCGGGGTGTTTTCATGCGTTTTCATCTGTTCAGTCTTGGCACAGAGAGCAGAATCGGTCAGGCCCTACATAGGCTGACTCGGGTAAGAAGGAGAAACACATCTACCGATTCAAACACGCCAGACGTCCCGGATGAGGAGGAGTCCAAGGCGCTACCTGTTCTTGAGGTGCATTTCCATTTCAGTTCTCTTTTTTCTTTATTATTTATCACAATAATGTAATGCAATGCGCAATGCATCATTACATTATCTTTGTGTATAAATTCATATATATATATATATATATTATTGTATCATATAAAAGTGCTCCTTGTGCACCTGTCTCAATGTGTATTTGTGTATATTTCTGCATGATCAGTCTGCAGCTCCTCTGCTGGACTCCAGCGTTTTACGTTCGAAGGTTGATCTGGCAAAGAAACGAAGCATAAAGCGTTCCAGGCCGACGCGTGCCGTCCGACAGAGAGGCACTCTGTTCGCGCTGACAGAGGGAACAAACCCTGACTGGAGGTTCTGCGACTCCACAGGTGGGATCTTTATAGACACTATAATTCAAATGTTTTTAAAGAAGTCTCTTCTGCTCACGAATGCTGCATTTATTTGATCAAAATTACAAAAAAACAGTAATATTTTTACCATTTAAAGGGTTAGTTCACCCAAAAATGAAAATTCTGCCAGTATTTACTCACCCTCATGTTGTTGCCATCCGTAAGACCTTCGTTCATCTTCGGAACACAAATTAAGATAGTTTTGTTGAAATCTGAGAGCTGTCTCACTCCTCCATGCTTCTAAGGGATTGAAACTTGCCGGCCCCGAAAAGTTATTAAAGACATCGTTAAAATAGTGCAAGTGACTACAGCGGCTCAATCTTAAGTTTATCAAGCGACGAGAATACTTTTTGTGCACAAAACAAACAAAAATAACAAAAATGGGCCTCTAGTCAGTTCACTAGTGTAATAGCGTAAGCTTCTGTTGTTGTACGTCACACGAATCACACACATGACCAGCGACGGCCAATAGTGAGCCTACGTGTGACGTACAACACAGAAACACTACGCTATTACACTAGTGAACTGACTCGAGGCCCACAGAGAAGGAAATTAATAGATGAAATAAAGTCGTTATTTTTGTTTGTTTTTGCGCACAAAAAGTATTCTCGTCGCTTGATAAACTTAAGATTGAGCCACTGTAGTCACTTGGACTATTTTAACCATGTCTTTAATAACTTTTCGGGGCTGGCAAGTTTCGAGTGAGACAGCTCTCAGATTTAATAAAAAATATCTTAATTCGTGTTCCGAAGATGAACGAAGGTCTTACGGGTTGGAACAACATGAGGGTGAATAATTACTGACAGAATTGTCATTTTTGGGTGAACTATCCTTTAAGATAGATATTTTCTATTTGAATATATATTAAAATGAAATTTTATTCAAGTGATGCAAAGCTGGATTTTCAGCATCATTACTTCAGTTTTCAGTGTCACATGATCCTTCAGAAATCATTCTGATATGTTGATTCACTGCTCAAGAAACATTTATTATTATTATCAATGTTGAAAACAGTTGTCCTGCTTCATATTTTTGTGAAAACCTTGGGTTTTTTCACCAGGGTTCTTTGAATAAAAAGTTTAAAATAGCAGCATTGACCCCAATCTTTTGAACAGTGATGTATCAATCTATTACAGATGCAAAAGATCAGTGTTCCAATGGCGGGGACTCAGAATCAGAAGAAGAGCCGTCCCGGGACGCCGTGTCCTCTCCAGCCCCCTGCAAGCCGAAGAGAGTCCCTATGTTTCCTGGGATTGACCCTTCGGCCCTGATGGTATATGTCAGTATATATTGTATATGTCAGGTTTTGGAGGCTGGTGTCTCCATTAGGATGCTTGACCTTAAAAGGATAGTTCAACCAAAAATTTTATTTCTGTCATCATTTACTCACCCTCGAGTTTTTCCAAACCTGTATGAGTTTCTTTCTTCTGCTGAACATAAAAGAAGATATTTTGAAGAATATGGGGAACAGTTGATGGACCCCATTGACTTCCATAGTATGAAAAAAAAACCTATGGAAGTCAATGGAGCCTATAAATTAGAGTATTTTTTTAATAACAAAGATTAATACATCCTGTAAACACACATATTGCTTATTGTTAATTCATGTTAGCTAATTCATTCATTAAGGCTAACAAATGAGACCTTATTGTAAAGTGTTACCAATATTTTTAATACTGGTGGTAAACCAACAAGACCAGCACTAACCAGCATAAATCAGCCTCAACTAGCATAAAACTCTAGTCTCAGTCTCAGTGGTTTCAACAAGCATAGCGTTGTCTCGTCTTTCTCTTCAGGCACAGCTAAAGCGGAGAAGTGGAGTGGTGGAAGCAGAAAGTCCAACAGAACCCCAGACGCCTCCGTCTGTTCCCGCACGCTCTCCCCGCACACCCAACATGACCCTCGGCCCCAGAGTGCTGCCCCCTGTGGACGCCAAGGACAGCGCGTACGTGCCACTCTCATTCTTCACTTAATCCTCTTGGAAATGAAATTGTCAAAATTCTGTTGAATTCATTTTGGTTATTTCAATTGAATGATCCATAATAAATTAACATCCATATGAAACAGAAGTTACGACAGTCTTTCCTGAGTGAAACTACAGTTCAACACACTGCAGCTAAAGAAAAAAACCCACCAAATTAAGAAAAATCTTGTGTGCTGCAAATACTCACAATGCAACCAAATACTGAAACGCTGCAAAGCCTTACAAAATATTCAAGTGTGCTATTAGTATACTTCTTTTAAACTAAAAAATAAGAAAGTATAATTTCAGTATACTTTTTATGTACTTGTCAGAAATATACCGTATTATATATATATATATATATATATATATATATATATATATTATATTGTATTATATTATATTTGGCCTGTACTTGTACTCAATCTTTTGATCAAGATATACATAAAAGTAAAAGTAATTATTCTAAGTGTACTACTTGGCTTATAGTTGTTTAATCTTTTGATTGGTTAAATCTTTTTTTCACATAGTTTTACGTACTGTCTTATGAACTTGCATTGTTTGAAAATATTGATTTATAAAGAAAACAGATGTTCCGAATGTGATTTTTTGTGTCCATTGGTAGTGTTATTAGTGTACATAGGACTTCACTTCAAATAAAGTACAGTTAAAGGTATTTCAAGTATAAAAAATAATACCTAAATAGGAACATAGTAGTGCAACAATGAGTATGATGTTAAGTTCACTTAAAGAAAATTTACAAGTATACTTGCAGTATAAAACTACTTAACTAGTATTTTACTGAGAGAAGACTTAAAAGTGTACTTATAAACTGGTTCAATAAAATGTTCTACAAGTACTTATTTAGTAAACTATCAGTATATCTATGTTCACTTGTAGTATAGTTGGAGTACAAATGTAGTAGTAAAATTATACTACTAATACATTGATATTAGTATACTTACGACATAAAGTATACTTAAAAATATACTTAAACTTTACTTAAAGGTATTGTAGGTAGAAATCCACAAAAATACTTTTTGTCAAAATTTGTTTAAACTGTCTTTATATATCAATGCATAATTAAAATGTAAGTACTCTGGAAAAGAAATTATAAAAATCGAGTGTCTGTAGTCCTCTTAGGACTACAATAAACACAGCTCATTATTCCATTATCTCCCACTCCCTCCCTTATCGGCTCCTTCCAAAGCCACGCCCCCAAAACAAATGAACGCGCGATCCCGGCCATTCGCTCAGCTGGAAGAGTCGGACGTGTTTACCAGTTTTACCAGATGTAGTGACATCATGTCAGAATCACAAGTAATAAAATAACTAACTTTATCAGTATGAATATAAACAATTAACATGGCTGTTAGTACTCACTATCCAGTTTGCATAACGATACTTGTAAAGTTTAAAATATTTTACTAGCTCGTAACGGAATCAAACTCAATATAAGGCAAAGCTATAAATAGCTTCATTGATACACGTTTGCCGTTACTATCAGTTACACTGTGATGAAGGTGAATTTGTAAGATTCATAACATAAGATTGTTTACAGATAAACTGAATTACATACACTCAAACACCTTCTCACAACTGCATTGCAGACCCAAGATAATATAACACACACACACACACACAACATATATTGTATAGCACATACAGATACAACATAAAGACATATGTAAACATATGTAGAGCATATAACAACAAACCAAACGTGAAAAAACGGAGTAGGTAGAGTTCACGGTGAACATAGGAACACAGTTTAGGCAGAGGGTAAAGCTAGGTATAAAAATAGATCCCCTAAACTTTTTAACCTAAAGTTAGATTCGGCGAAATTAAATAAAACAGCTTTCGACTGCAGATAGGCCTATTGCTTATTTATCGTCTCAACCCTGGCTCACTAACAGTAACGTTAACGTTATACCAGTCGACACCAAAGTTACACTGTCATAGCTAAGCCAGTACCGTTAGTTATGCTACGTAACGTTAGGTAGCTAATATTAGGTAGTTAGGTGTGCTAGTGATACATGCTTCATGAAAAAATAAATGCCATCAAAATGAAAACAGCAAGATTACCTGTCCAGCAGAAATAAAGCCATCATGGAGTCACTTTCAGCCCCTTGAGATCACTCAGTAGTAGCCGACGCTGGAAAGTCACGCCGACTCTCTTATGATTTCTTTATTTATCCAAAGACTTTTTGTTCATAGCCTTTTCAAATACTGTCTTCCTTTTTTTAACTCGTTTGACTTCGCTGCCTCTATATGCAGGTAACGTTACTGAGAATTGTGACTGTTCTTTCTCTGCCATAATTGTTTGTTATTACTAGCTTCCGTTCCTTTTCAAACGGGTGCGCGCATTTGGGCTCCTCCTGTATCAGCAGAGGTGGTATCCATGGTAGCGAGGGAGAGTGACAGTCGCCCCAGCCAATCATTTCTTTCGTCCCGAATGGAATAATGAGCTGTGTTTATTACAGTCCTGAGAGAACTACAGACACTCGATTTTTATAATTTATTTTCCAGAGTACTTACATTTTAATTATGCATTGATATATAAAGACAGTTTGAAAAAAATTGGAAAAAAATATTTTTGGGGATTTCTACCTACAATACCTTTAAGTATACTTAATAAAATTAACAACTTTAAGTACACTTATCTTTATTAGGGACCCCAGGCAAAGACAGAAAACGTGCTGCAAATGACACAAACTTTAACGTATTTATTAGATAGATAGATAGATAGATAGATAGATAGATAGATAGATAGATAGATAGATAGATAGATAGATAGATAGATAGATAGATAGATAGATAGATAGATAGATATATAGATAGATAGATAGATAGTTTATTGTGGCGCTTCATTTAGTAACTTTTAGCACATTTATTTGGATCCGTAATGATGAATTCAATGAGAATGATCTGAAGTATGTTAAGTGTAGTAATTTGTAATAATTGTGATTTATGTAAATCCAGGTCCGGCTCTTCACCCTCATGGCTGCTTGAGCTCAAATCCAAGAAGCGATTGAATCAACCTGAAAGTGAAGCATGAATCTGTGTAGCTCAGGTGAGTGTGTGTCCAGAAATCACCCCGTCCACTCCTCTGATTCCTCCCTGAATTATGAAGTGCCCTGAACTTTTGATGAGGGTTTTCCTGAAATCTTTCACATAATATTTGCTCTAATGTTCATTATGATTATAGAGCATACACTCAGCATAAGAAAATGTTCTATATAGAACCATAAAGGCTTCTGTCAGGTGTTTTATATATAGTACCTTTTAGGGGTTCCGGAATCAATTTATGGATTTATTTTAATTTAATTAATTGATTAACTTTAATTAAATGTTTTGAATTAAACAGCTGGTAAACATACTTTATCACTAGAAAAGACATTGCAATTATCCGGTAAACATGAAAATATTATGCAATCATTTCTGCTTGAAATTGAGTCAAGAACCCTAAGTTTCTATATAGAACCCCTTGGAACCTTTTCTTCTACGAGTGTAGGGTGGGACATTTGTATGTTGCTCCCTTCATTCCCAGTAGAGAGTGACAAAATCCACTTTTATATCACTTGGACTTTTTTTGGTTGCAAATGTCAGTTCTTCCAGTTTTAGAAGGCCGTTTACTCTTTCCTCACAGGTCTGATGCAGTTTGTTGAAAGGAAATCTGGAAGGAAGTCTGTTTGATGCCACTAAGATGCCAAAGGAACTGACATACCTAAATGAGAAGTGCAATGAGCCTTTCATTCTCATACTGACTGATTATCAGATATGTTTTTCAAATATATGTCCCTGGACTTAAATGTTTGTAGGCTTTGCCAAGATGATGTCGTGTTCTGTCCATCTCTGATCATGGGTAAAGCAGATATCAGTATAGCTACACGCTACAATGCACTTTAAATGAGTCACGCCACTGGAAATTGTGCCTTGAGGTTTTGGGCATTACTTTGCATTTGATCTAGATTTTTCTTTAAATCAGATTTTAAATATTGTGTTTCTAAAAGATGTTCATTATGGCATTGCTATATAAACATATTTTTCTTTCTCTTAATTGTTTTTGTTCTGTTTACATTGTGCCATACCTTTAAGACCTATTTCTAAACATAAAATTATTTTATTCTCTGTATTTCTACTTGAATTAAAGTAAGCAGAGAAGCATCAGCTAATAATTGGGCTGGTTATCATTTATGATGTTTTATTTTGCTTGGTTGCCCATGTCCTTACAGTCCGGCCAAGAACACTTTTACTAAACACAAATCTGAGTTATTATAGGCTGTGTTTTTAGTTGTGTTCCTTTTGAATGTTTTTCAGTCATTTTCAATGTTTGTTTATTGACTTCAGCTGTGTAAATTGCTGCTAGAGAAAAATGTTTACTTTAATGTTGGGCAACGGGAGTTGTGTTTTATAAAAAATGAATTATGAATTACAATTGAGGGATATCTTCATTAAATATTTTTTCAAAATGGGAAGCATGTTTGTCTTTGTGTATACCTAACGTTTGCTTATGTGTGCCAGGACTGAGATATCAGTAGATCAAGCACAGGGGTTTGAGAATTAGATGGAAAAAGGGGGAAGTGTCATGGGCCGTCATTCATTTTCATATATTTTCACTCACTCTGGGTAATATTTTTGTGGAAAATGTCTGTATAAAAAGTTTATGAATTACACATTTTGGTCAAGTGATCTGTAAGATGTCTAATAAACACTTTATCATCGTAATGTACAGTGCGATAACCATACATCCGAATCTACTTTTTCAGTAGGCTAGTGTTTAAGCACAAACGTTGGCGTTTAATTTAAATGCAAGTAGCAGGAGGGTTAGATGTTGTTATACAGTTCTATGGAGATCTGTAGCCTACAGCTGATTTATGTCCATATTTATTTATGTAAAGTTAGGCTAGCCTACACTCTGTTACATTTTTGTTCAAAATTAACAAAATGTAAATACTAAGTCAATAACTCATGAATCCTTCTTCCAAAACGTGTTTTTTGTCTTATCTTAATTCACTAAACGCCTGTTATAAGTGTTTATTTAGACCTGTCGGGATGGTTTTCGCGGGAAGCATGCGTCGCCCGTGCATGTCATCATATCCGTAAACAGAGTAAAGTTGCTCCGGCTCATAGGATGCTTCTCAATATCCCTCCTCGCTCCTCCGTCCTCCATGCTATGACCCGGAAACCGATCGAGCTCAGCCATCTTGAAGGACATCTCAATTCTCCAATTGCACCGCGAGGAGGCGAGGATCGAGGAGTGAGGAAGCTTCCTGAGGAGTTATGAGCGAGGATACACAGGTGCATCCTATGCGGAAGTGTTTTATTGACAAAACGTGACGCACGTATCAATTCTCCTCCCATTTCACATCGATCACAATCGTTTTAATTTATACTTTACCTTTGCAGTTTATCAGGGCTGCCAACTCTCACGCATTGAGCGTGAGACACACGCAATTGACCCAATTCTCACGCTCTCACGCCACACCCCCGATTTCTCACGCTTAAGTGTCAACCCGGTAGGTAAAATGCCTGAAAGATGAGTTTATCTATATATCTACCTGTTGAGCCACTCGCGATCGACTAGTTATACCGCAAATTAGTTAAATATCCCGTAATCTAGAGTAAAGATATTGTGCTCCAAACCGCGCGCACGGCAGAGGTAAGCGAGCGAGAGACCTTGCGTGTGCAGACCAACCCCCCCCCCCCCCCCCCCCGTTGGAGTAGTCTCACGCCAAGCTAAACTCAAAAGTTGGCAGCCCTGAGTTTATATAAACCACACATCACACATATTTCAACAGGGTAGGCCTATCTTGGTTTATTATTATTTATTATGAATTTCTTAAATAACCAAACTTTAACAACATAAGGGCAGATTCTTTGAGCGCAGCTGATGACGCTGTTAAGTGACGCTCGAATTATCAAGTATTCCAATGTATAAAAAAGCTGTCATTCGATTCCTCCATCCTCATTTTCTTTCCTTGCAGCCTTCCCTCGCATCCTACAGGGGGAGGAGCTAAGACGCAAGGAAAGGATGCGAGGAAAGGAAACGAGGATGCACAAATAAGAAATGAGAAGCACCCATAGACTGTAAAAAAAATAGCTCCGGCTACTTTGACGTGTGTCTGGTGTGAGAGTGCCAGAGGTTCGTTGTCAGAACGAGCGAGAAAGGTTGACAAGAAGCGGCTAAATCTTGAAACTCTGGGGAATCACCAGGTTTTCTTACGAGAGGTTCTCTCGTATTGCGTAAGTTAGCTTACGCTACGGGAAAGGTTAATCTTTTCGAGATATTGAAGCCAAAAAATTATCCTTAATTTTTGTATCCATTGTCAACGCAGTGCAGCAGCTAGCAGACCTAGAGCAGGCTGTCTAGCGTGCTCATAGGCTGCCCTGCGGGAACTGCAGCAGTCTACCATTGAGCCCGATGTGATGTCACGTCCAATGAAGGGCGCTCGCGCCTTCACAGCGTCAAAGCCCGCCAGTATGGGCATGGCTTAGCGTATATAAGCAGGGCTCGTAGGCTGTATTCTCTGATTGTCATCTCTTCAGCGAGCTCTCCGCAACGCTGGATCTAGAGAGAAGCCGCCGCCGTTGAGGAAGCGACAAGCCAGCTTAGGACAGTGCCTGAAGAAGCCGGCCGTATTCGCCACCTTCAGCCATCCGTGCGATCTACACTATCCGGCGACGTATCCTTTTTTCTTGCAAAACTCTGTCTAAAAGAGCAGCGAGCGTCTTTTTCAAGATGCCTCGCACTTCCTGCGGCTCGTGTGGAGCCACGCTCAGCGACGGAGACCGCCACGAGATCTGCGCTCTCTGCCTGGGCCAGGAACACGCAGCCCTCGCCCTCTCCTCTGGAGGATGCGAGCTCTGCGACGCGCTTCTGATGTCGACCCTGCGGGCTCGACTCGAAGCTTTCAACCCCACTCCACCCTTTGCCGGACCGCGCAAAAAGAAGCGCCGTTCCCATAGGATGCCAGAGCCTAGGGCCACCACGACGCGCTCGCCGCATTCTCTCCCGCTAGCCTCGCTCTCGCCTTCTCCGCCTCCCCTCACCGACGCGCAGCTGCCGCCCACGTGCCGCACTGCTGTCGCTTCTGATGACGAGGCCGAGGAACAGGCCACTACGGACTGCTGTTCCATCCTGGCATCGGACAGCGAGAAATGGTCGGGCTCTCACCACTCCTCCGCCTCTTCGATCCAGGAATCCGGCGGGACCCGGGCTGGAGTGGACGCTGAGCTGATGCGCCTCCTCTCTCAGGCTGTCGAACGACTCTGGCTCGACTGGTACTCCGCCGCCGGACAGGCCGCTTCCGCTCTGCACTCGATGGCTGTGCTTCAAATTCTACAGGCCGACCTCCTCCATGAATGGGATGAGAAGGGCCGGGACCCAGCTGCCGTTACAGACTTGAGGAGCGCGACGGGTCTATCACTCCGCGCTACCAAGACTGCAGCCCAAGCCATCGGAAGGTCTATGGCCGCGTTGACCGTCACAGAGAGACACCTCTCTTTGGCCCAGCGGTGAGCGGGCTTTTCGACCGTTTTTCGGAGGTTCAAAAGACCACGCAGGCCATGAATCTCTTCCTGCCTCGATGCTCAAGTTCCTCTACAGGCCGCTCATGTGTACTGCCGCCTGCACGAGCCACCACTCAGCGCCCATCGCAGCCTAGCCAGCCTTCACAGCGACGTCAGGGCGGCCACCCTAGGTCGCGCTCGGACAGCCGTCACAGGCCGCCGCCCACCAGAGGGCCTCGGCATAAGATCGCGCTGAAGCCCGAGCACGCGAAGCCTTCCTAGCGTCAGCGGGAAGGAAAAGACGGCCGAGTCCCGCTGCGGCCGGACCGCCGTCAAAGCTTTTCTCCCTGTCAATCCCCTTCAAACAGGCTACTACAGTGGTTGATTTAGCAGATAACGAGCCGGTAGAAAAACCCTCTCGCCTGCACACAAACGCCGTTTTCACGGCAACCCAGAGAAATCTAATAAAGAGTATAATATCTGGTAATCCGGCTCACGCCGATTGTGTTTTAAGTGTAGACAAAATGCCCACTTCCCAGTGTTGACCCCTACTCACAAGTACAACACTTCCCGTGTCTTTCACAAAGCCCACTCTCATAAAGCAGACAACAGCTGCTCGAGTGTTGAATGTAAGAAGTGTGTTCAGTCAGGTTATGAACGTAAGTCACGTGCCCGCCGGCAAGCGCTCACGCTTACTAACACATGCCTCTCCCCGAGCACCGCCCGTGCATTTAAGCGTTGTCACAAAACGCAGGGCGATCATAAAAGGCGATCATAAAAGGCTCCCCATCCAAAGCGATCGGGACGTCAAAGCTATGTGTAAGTCTCGTGCCCGCACAAAAGCGCTCACGCTTACTAACAAGATCTGCCAAAGACTCTGTTCACGCATCAGTATAAGTGATAAAAGGGCACTCCCCATTCACGGCAATCGGGACGGATCTTATGTATCAGCCTGTCACGGCTGTCAGCGAGCTGCCGCTTGCAAGCACCGAGGGCGTGCGCGATCAGAACCTGGAGACCATTCGCCCCCTAGCTACATATATAGAAGCATGGGAAGCCATCCCAGGGGTTTCACAATGGGTGCTGAGCACAATAAGGCACGGCTATTCGCTACAGTTCGCTCGCCGCCCCCCGCGCTATCAAGCTCGAACCGCGACAACTGTGAATCCAGAAGTAGCACATCTACTTCGCGCAGAAATAGTGTAGCTGCTGTGCAAAGGGGCCATAGAATTGGTACCTTCGCGCAGAAATAGTGTATCTGCTGTGCAAAGGGGCCATAGAATTGGTACCGCCTTCTCTGAGCGAGTCAGGCTTCTACAGCCGTTATTTTCTCGTACCCAAGAAGGACGGAGCCCTCAGACCCATCCTAGATCTGAGACGTTTGAACAAGGTGCTTATGAAAAGACCGTTCAAAATGCTTACAACCAGAAAAATCCTTGCGCACGTTCGCCCGAGGGACTGGTTATTTCTCTCGATCTAAAGGATGCCTATTTCCAGATTCAGATAATACCCCGTCACAGGCCATTTTTCTGGCCCGCGTTGCTGGCCGCCTTATTTCCCACTTATCTGGGTTCCCCGAGAATCCCTGGGACTCATTGTGGATGCTTGGCGCGCACGGCGTTGACAAAGGGTTCCCGTAGCGTAAGCTAACTTACGCAATACGAGAGAACCTCTCGTAAGAGAATGTATCGGTTACCTAACGTAACCTCGGTTCTCTCTAGAAGAGGGAACGAGTATTGCGTAACCTGCCGTGCCGTGCTCGCGCCACGAGGGTCTTCGCTTCAGTCGATGAAAACCAGAGTATACAGCCTACGAGCCCTGCTTATATACGCTAAGTCATGCCCATACTGGCGGGCTTTGACGCTGTGAAGGCGCGAGCGCCCTTCATTGGACGTGACGTCACGTCAGGCTCAGTGGTAGGCTGCTGCAGTTCCCGCAGGGAAGCCTATGAGCACGCTAGACAGCCTGCTCCAGGTCTGCTACCCTTACGTTAGGTAACCGATACGTCCTTTTTTACGCACTGAACAGAGGAGAGTCTGCTGGCGAACAGAGATCGCGACAGAGCTCAAAACGATAATCAACTTTGCCTTTGCTTTTCGGAGATGGTGTGTTTATTACTCAACAGGTGAGTAAGGTATTTTATTGAACAGATAAACTGACACATGTAGCTCTCTAACAGAGTTTACTGTAAAGCATTATCTATTGTGAAGATCATTTCATTATTGTTGTTGTAGCTGTGCTGGAATTTATTTTCAAGTAAGTAGCATGTCTATTAACGGGTGAAGATACTGTTAAGAAGACACAGCAAATGAACGCGCTCTACATCAATAAGCGCGATCTCCGGCCAATTAGAGCGCTCTCCCCTGCGTGACGTCAGCCAATGTGTGCCTGGTGAAGAGAGATAAGCATTAAGTTTCCTGAGGCTGAAACAACAGCAAAACTTCTCCATAAAGCGGACATTCCTTTTAGTGAGTCATTGAAAATACGTAAGTGCGATTCTCTGTGCTTTAATTTGGTGACTTTATTTGTTAGTCAAGTGATTGTATGACTTATTGGTTTATTATCGTCAGCTTGTTCACTCGCACAAACAGTATAGTAATTTGTGTGTACAAGTTCATCTTCTGTATTGCCGCTTAATAAGTTTAATTCTTCATTCAGTAGTTTAATGGATGTTTGTAGGTAATACATTTATAGTATTTAGTATATTACATGTGTGGATTATTGATTTCATGTCGTTCGTCACATTTACCGTGCCATTTAATAACGTAGCAAAACGACCTTTTACCTACTTTATTCCGCGCGCTTCATGCGTCACCTAGTGGCACTACATAGTATTGTAATAATGTTTATTTCAGTATGTGTTATATACTTTAAGGATATGATTATTTCTAGCCAATGGTTATAAGTTATTGTGATTATTGTTTACTCATTGTTATCTTTGTTATTTACAGACCACATCTATAAATGTCCACTATATGAGACTTTTGAACAATAAATGCCTGTGGTCTGACTGTGCTATCATGTCTGAATAATGCCTGTGGTCTGACTGTGCTATCGTGTCTGAATAATTTCATTCAATTCTGTAAACTGAATCCTGACTCAGATGTCCTGACCGACACACCAGTGCGAACACGCACCCACCTGAACTAGTACATATAGAATAAATTCCTTTTTCATATTGGTCCTTCGAGCCGGATAGTGTGTTTAAACTGGACTAAGGATGTCAGAACCCCAGAGTATAGAATATCAGATCCAAGGTGCACGGCCTAGACGTTCAGTTCGCCAGCCAGCATACCTACAAGATTTCGATGTTCAGTATCCAGCGAACGCTAATGTTACCGTACCTTTCATACAGATAGCACAGCAGACACATGGGCGAGAAGATAAACAATGGGACGATACCCCAATTGCTCGTCTGCAAACCACCAGAGATTACAGCTCAGACGAAGGAGCCAAAGGTGGAGCACCTGATTCTTTAGAGGGAACAAGTCCACAAAGAGAGCCATGGTTTCTCATTAGAGACCAGTGGAGTGCACAAGATGACTACACCCGCTCCTTACCTCTGGATCTTCACGCAACAGTGCATGACATTGAAAAAGAGAACAAAGAGCTTCGTCAATCTCAATTATCAATGAAGGAGGAGATCAGACGACTGACAGAAATCATGCAAGACATGTTAACGAGAAGCCAGTCAAGTCAGAGGTCATCGCCCACTGCTAAACAACAGTATCTATCCCAAACAACTCCGGTGCCTTCACCTAGAACGATTTACAGGGAGTCAGAAACACCTGTGCAGGAACCATCACCCAGTGCTCATCCGATACCAGCTCCACGTAGAATTCCCACACCACAGAGCACAAATCCTTACAGTACAGACAGTAATGCCTATCATGTTCCTCCTTCAGTTCAACATCAGAACGATGGCACCCTTTCTACTGGTAGAGTAGCTGCCCAGGTTCCCTCCAGTATGTCTGACCCCTACAGACATTACCTGAGTAAAAAACAGTCAGAGATGGATAGATCAGCCCCTATTCCCTCAATGCCCGTGGCGCATTATCCCATCCAGCCCTACTGGTTACCATCAAACCAACCGAGACCACAGATGAATGTGAATAGACAGGAGACAACCTACAGAGGTCCTCAGCCAACTATACCTGATTTTTCCCGTCGAGACCCAGGCGAATTCGCCCGCCTTAAGTTAGCCTTGACTAATTTTTTGCCAGAGGACGCAACTGAACTCTTTAAGTACCAGGTTCTAGTTGACCACTTAAAGTTAATGGAAGCTCGCCTGATAGCAGATTCATTCTTGAATTCCCTACTAATAGCTACTGTTATGGACTCCCAGGATGTCCAGTCTGGAGATACTGCAGGCTTTGAACGCTTTGCTCTACAAATCCAGGCACTGGTAGGTCTACTGAAGACACTGGGCACAGAAGGAGTAGTTGAATTACGGTGTGGATCTCATGTGGCTCGTCTCCTCACTAAACTACCTCCTGAGTTGCGGTCATCCTTCAGAAGGCATATGAGTTACGAACCAGGTACTGTGTACACACTGCTTGACTTCGCTAAGTGGCTTAAGTTTGAGTCATGGTGTCAAGACCATGAAAGCATTGGTGGAGACAAAGTTCACAGAGTCAGACAAAGAACAGACTTCCGTAGTAATTCCAAGGTGAAATATCACGCAACCACAATACTCCATGGTGCAGATCAACCATCATTACCGGTGTTGCCACAGCCTGCTAAGAGCACAAATCAAAGCAACGCCTTCTGCCCTTACTGTGATGAGAAAACCCATTACCTGAGCCAGTGCACGTCCTTCCAAGCACTTTCCAAAGACCAAGTGACTGACTGGATAAAGTCGAATAATAGATGTTGGAAGTGTGGACGCTCCCACCGAGCTGCGCAGTGCACTCTGAAGAAGCCATGTCGTCTGTGCAATAGATTACATTTGCAAATCCTCCATGATGTGAATGTTATGCCAACGAAGGAAGGCACCTGCCTTGTCTGCTCTACCAATACACCGCTGTACATGGACAGGCCTGAAGGGTCCAATCGAGTCCTTCTTAAGATCATCAGAGTTATCTTGCAACACAAAGGTCAGAGCTTAGACACATATGGCGTGCTCGATGACGGTTCAGAGCGCACAATACTTCTGTCATCTGCAGCTCAAAGACTAGGTCTCACAGGGAAGTCAGAGGATTTAGCCTTGAGGACTATAAGGCAGGACATAACAACACTCCATGGCACAGCAGTTTCCTTCAGGATCTCAACGCCATCTCAACCAAATAAGAGCTATCTCATCGAGAGAGCCTTTACAGCGGAACCCCTGAGCCTAGCAGAAAATTCTTATCCGGTTGCAGCCCTTCAGCAGATATACAGCCACTTGAGAGGTCTACCACATCAGCCAATTCATAAAGCCAGCCCAATGCTGTTGATCGGAGCAGACCATCCTAACCTAATAACCCCTATAGAACCAGTCCGCCTTGGTCCACCAGGTGGTCCGGCTGCCATTAAGACACGTCTGGGTTGGACTCTGCAAGGTCCAGCACGAGTTCTTGAAGAGAAGTTGAAGTCACAGCAGTGTTTGCATATCACCATTAAACCTTCAATGGTGGAACTTTTTCAGAATGTCGAGAGACTCTGGCAGGCCGATGTCCTCCCCATTAGATCCGAAGGGCTGCTCACAAGGTCAAAACAAGATCAAGAAGCTCTTACCCTTTTACAGACTCAGACCAGGAGAATACTGGTTGATGGAGTTAACCGATATGCTACCCCACTCCTTCGCAAGAAAGACATGGTTCTTCTTCAAGCTTCTAAAGAGGCTGTACTACCAAACCTAAGGAGCACAGAGAAGCGTCTAGCAAGGGTCACCATTAAAGCTGCTGCATATAAGGAAGAGATAAGGAAGCTGGTAGTTTCTGGCTATGCACGCAAACTTCCTCCTGAAGAAGTCAACACTGATGGTGAGTCATGGTTCATTCCTCACCATATGGTTCATCATAATGGAAAGAATCGTGTGGTTTTCAACTGTTCCTTCCAGTTTGAAGGCCACAGCTTGAATGACTACTTACTGCCTGGACCAGCGTTAGGCCCGTCCTTATTGGGCGTCCTGTTACGCTTCCGTGAGCACAGAGTTGCAATCAGTGGTGACATTAAGGGGATGTTTCATCAGGTCCGCCTTCTGCCTGAAGATAAACATCTCCTCCGTTTTGTGTGGCGGGACCTTGACAGAACCAAACCTCCTGATGTATACGAGTGGCAGGTTTTACCCTTTGGCACCACTTGTAGCCCGTGCTGTGCCATTTACGCTCTTCAACGGCACATCATCGACCACAGCAAGCCTAATGATGATGTCAGAGTCACGGTAGAGGAAAACTTCTATGTGGACAACTGCTTGCGGAGTCTGCAGTCACCTGAGGAAGCAAGAAACCTGGTGGATAAACTCCGCCAAATCCTTGCCAGTGGTGGTTTTGATCTTCGTCAGTGGGCAAGTAATGTTCCAAGTGTGGTTGAGCACCTGCCAACAGACGCACGATCCAACAGCACAGAATTGTGGTTGTCACAAGATCGGACTGACATACAGGAATCCACACTGGGTTTAAAGTGGTACTGCCAATTAGACACCCTTGGGTATAAAACCCGACCAGTGAAGCCTGGACCACGTACCCTTCGTCACATCTACAGAGTGCTCGCAACTCAGTACGACCCACTTGGTTTCATTATCCCCTTTACCACACGAGCTAAAGTTTTGGTACAAAGGTTGTGGGACAAGCAGAGGGAATGGGATGATCCCTTCCTACCTGATGACCTTTTGAAATCCTGAAATGACTGGGAAGAAGAACTCCCTACCTTAGCCAGCATGTCCCTGCCTCGTTGTTTCGTATCCTCAGACACCGACCAGTTCCAGGTTACCCGTCAGATACACATCTTTTGTGATGCCTCTGAGCAGGCTTATGGGTCTGTCTTGTATCTGCGCACAGAGAATGATAGTGGTCAAGTCCAGCTTACCTTCATCATGGCCAGATCTAAAGTTGCTCCTAAGCGATGACATACCATACCTCGATTGGAGTTATGCGCCGCCCTGAATGGCGCTCAGCTAGCCAAACTGCTTAAGACTGAGCTTACCATGGAAATCAGCAGAGTGTTTATGTGGACAGATTCCACAATGGTACTCGCCTGGATCAACTCAGAATCATACAGATTCAAAGTTTTCGAACCAGGATAGCGGAGATCCAAGACCTTGCAACAGGGTGTACCTGGCGGTACGTGGACTCTGATAGAAATCCAGCAGATGACCTGACTCGGGGTAAAACCCTCAAAGACCTGTCAGTGACCAATAGATGGAGTCAAGGACCATCATTCCTCCTTGAACCTGAGTCAGCATGGCCAATAACTCCTAGTCTACAAGCTCCGGAGGATAAAGCAGAGCACCGTAAGGGAATTTTCTGTGGCATTTCAACAGAAATTATTATCCCAAGCATTCCGGATCCTGTTACTTACAGTTCCTGGTAGGAGCTAGTAGAGGCAACAGCTCAGAACCTTAAAGGAACAGAACAGCCCTCAGCGGCAGATTATCAAGCTGCAGAATTGCTCATCCTCCAGAAATCCCAGAGTGACAGTTTCCCTGATCATTACAGATTACTTAAGGCCGGGAAGCCTGTACAGTCAACCAGTCGGCTTCTTACCCTTGCACCAGAATTTGACGAGTCCAGTCAGCTTGTCAGAGTTGGTGGCCGTCTGCGACGGGCTGAAGGACTGGAATCGTCAGTAATCCACCCCGTAGTTCTACATCCTCATAATTTCAGCACTAAATTACTGATCCAGGACTACGATTACAAGCTCTGCCACCCGGGATCCGAGAGAGTTTTTGCAGAAATGAGGAGAAACTTCTGGATATTGAGAGGACGTGAAGCCATTCGCAAGCAACAGCATCTATGCAAAGAGTGTCAAAAGTGGAAGAGCAAACAAGTTATTCCCAAAATGGCAGATCTACCGCCAGCCCGCTTGAGACTACATAAGCCACCATTCTGCAGTACCGGAATGGACTGTTTCGGGCCATTTCAAATTAAAATTGGCAGGCGCTGTGAGAAGAGGTGGGGAGTAATCTTTAAGTGCCTCACTACAAGAAGTATACATCTGGATCTTCTCACTTCCATTGATACAGACTCATTCCTTATGGCCTTAAGGAGGTTTGTAGCCCGGCGTGGCACACCATTTGAATTAATTTCGGACCAGGGCACCAATTTCCGTGGAGGAGAAAGAGAGCTCCAAGAAGCCTTTTCTTCTCTCAGCCCTCAACTCCAACAACAGCTCGCCAAACAGAAAATATCCTTCCGCTTCAACCCACCGAATGCTCCACACTTTGGCGGAGCCTGGGAAAGAGAGATTCGGTCAGTGAAAAATGCCCTGCGCACCACCATTGGCGCACAGGTTGTGACCAAAGAGGTGCTCCTGACAGTCCTCATTGAAGTTGAAGGCATTTTAAACAGTAAACCATTAGGATACACCTCAAGTAACATAGCTGACGTTGATCCTGTTACGCCTAACTACCTGCTCATGGGGCGGCCGGATAGTTCCTTACCACCGGTGGTCTATCCAGCTACTGAACTCATGGGGCGGCGGAGATGGAGGCAAAGTCAGGTATTGGCTGATCAGTTCTGCTCGAGTTTCATCCATCACTACTTACCTACACTACAATCTCGTAGCAAGTGGCATTCCGAGGTTAGGAACATTTCCACTGGAGATGTAGTTATGGTTGTAGACCCACAGGTCCCGCGTGCTTTGTGGTTATTGGGCAAAGTTATGAAAACCTTCCCTGGTCCAGGTGGATGTATTAGAGCAGCTGAGATCCAAATCAATGATAAGATCTACACCCGACCTGTTGCTCGTTTGATTCCCCTGCCTTCTTTCTCAGACGAAGATTTATCTGTCCAGGACTTATCCCTTAAAAACTGATTAAGCCTATAAAGAACAAATACGCTCAGCATATTTGGGGGCGGCAGTGTTAAGAAGACACAGCAAATGAACGCGCTCTACATCAATAAGCGCGATCTCCGGCCAATAAGAGCGCTCCCCCCTGCGTGACGTCAGCCAGTGTGTGCCTAGTGAAGAGAGATAAGCATTAAGTTTCCTGAGGCTGAAACAACAGCAAAACTTCTCCATAAAGTGGACATTCCTTTTAGTGAGTCATTGAAAATACGTAAGTGCGATTCTCTGTACTTTAATTTGGTGACTTTATTTGTTAGTCAAGTGATTGTATGTCACATGCCTGTCCTTGTCTGATCCCTCCCCCTCGTTACCTGATTATTGTTTGAGTTCTTCCACCTGTCCCCTCTTGATTTGTTCCCTTCTTAAGTCTCCTCTTGTTTGCAGTCTTTGTCGGATCGTTGTCTAATGTTTTGTATACGTCTCCTGTTTTCCCGTGACCTCCGGTATGTTTGATTTTGAAGTTGTTGTTTTGCTTTACATTATGTTTTTCCCCCTTGTTGGTTTTTGTTTTACTTTATGTTTCTTTTATTAAATAAATCACTATTCTTTTGCAATTGAGTCCTCACCTAGTTTTCTTTAGTTGTCACGTGACATAACGATCCGACCTAATGTTTCCTGTTCCCTGTGATCCTCCTGTAAGTTTCATGTTCTGTTTTTGTTTTATATGTATTAGTTATGTTTTCCCCCTCGTGGGTTTTGTTTTGTGTTTATGTTTTCTTTTGTAAATAAATATAATTTCTCCTGCACTTGAGTCCTCACACTTTTTTCCTTACCTGTTCCGTGACATTGTATGACTTATTGGTTTATTATCGTCAGCTTGTTCACTCGCACAAACAGTATAGTAATTCGTGTGTACAAGTTCATCTTCTGTATTGCCGCTTAATAAGTTTAATTCTTCATTCAGTAGTTTAATGGATGTTTGTAGGTAATACATTTATAGTATTTAATATATTACATGTGTGGATTATTGATTTCATGTCGTTCGTCACATTTACCGTGCCATTTAATAACGTAGCAAAACGACCTTTTACCTACTTTATTCCGCGCGCTTCATGCGCCACCTAGTGGCACTACATAGTATTGTAATAATGTTTATTTCAGTACGTGTTATATACTTTAAGGATATGATTATATCTAGCCAATGGTTATAAGTTATTGTGATTATTGTTTACTCATTGTTATCTTTGTTATTTACAGACCACATCTATAAATGTCCACTATATGAGACTTTTGAACAATAAATGCCTGTGGTCTGACTGTGCTATCGTGTCTGAATAATTTCATTCAATTCTGGAAACTGAATCCTGACTCAGATGTCCTGACCGACACACCAGTGCGAACACGCACCCACCTGAACTAGTACATATAGAATAAATTCCTTTTTCATAGATACAGTAAAGTGTTCAGCTAGTCAGCTTGAGACTGTTTTCATCTAAACTGGTTATATCTCTTAAGCCTTTTAATGTTTTATGAGTGGATAACCATATTCATCCACACAGTAACAGAGCGAAGCACAACCAAAACAATGTTCTTCAGCAAAATGCATGCAGTTTTTTTTAACCACTTGATGGCCAAAAGTTACATGGTGTACTGTTTAATTTGTTTTATTTGCTTTTTGACAAGCCATTCAAGAACGAATCTTCCAACAGCAGAATATAACAAGATCATGTAATGAAAAAGTGCATTCTTACCTCAAGAATTTATATAATTTCTACTTGATATAACAAATAAACATGACCTTTGTAACAAATTAGTCAGGATGAATTTACAGTCAATTTGCATTTCTAACAATTTATGGACCATTATTATGAAGTACACTGGCGTTCAAAAGTGCCCCATGATCCTTCAGAAATCATTTTAATATGCTGATTTACTGCTCAAGAAACATTTTTTATTATAATCAATGTTGAAAAAAGTTGTGCAGCTTAATATTTTTGTGTAAACTGATTTAAAAACATTCTTTGAATAGAAAGTTCAAAATAACAGCATTTATTGGAAGCAGAAATCTTTTGTAATATTTGAATTGTCTTATCGAACCCAAACTTGTTAACGTTTGTGTTACTTAAAAATAAAATGATTACTTTTCAATTTACCAAATATCTTGTAATGCAAAAAAAAAAATCAGTTAAATTTACATTAAAACTTTTACTATTTATTTGTCAATTTGAGATGTGATGTATATGTTATTGTTTAATGAATTGATTTCTTTAAGTGGCACCTGGTATGCCTGGTTTCACAGACAGGGCTTAGATAAAGCCGGGATTAAGCCTTAGTTGGACATTTAAGTAGCTTTTATAAACGTATCTTAGAACATTTCTGATGTGCATCTTGAGACAAAACAATGGCACTGACATATTTTAAGGTACATCAGTGCAAGTTGCCTTTAGTTAAAACAGCTCAAACATGCATTTTAGTCTGGGACTAGACTTAAACATTGTCTGCGAAACCAGGGGACAGTCTTCCACACATGCTTTTCTTGGGCAAACACTTATAGAAAACAATCACAAAGTTTGAGAATCCATCAACTAAGGATCAATGACCCAAATGTGTGGACTGTGGAGTGGGTTAAGGCACAGAGAGAGAGAGATAGAGAGAGAGAGCAGGGTTGTGATGAAAGCAGCTGATCCCGTCTGAATCCTCTTGGCTCGCTCCCTGTGGGTGCCCGCTGTACCCACTCTGGCAGCAGAGCAGGCTGGTGCTGTGGGCAACTCCTGCCAACTCTCAGCCTATTGAGAGGCAGTCTGACGGACACAAATGAGAACGACAGACTTGCTGCATCAACAGCAATCCACGGCCAACCCATTTCTGCTGCTGTGGACGGAATTAAACCATAAATACCCCCCGTACCCCTCCACTCACCCGACACACACTCACCTCCACACACACTCACACTCACACACACACTCGCGCTGAGAGAGAGAGAGAGAGAGAGAGTGGAGGGGTGAGAAGAACTGCTGAAGGTCACGGACAGGAGAAACAGGTAAAGCTGCATTTAAAGTCTTCTTTTCATATTATTGTCATAAAATCTGTCTCAGGTTTATTGTTTGAATATCTAATGAATTGTCCTAGAATTTATTATAGAAATGAGTATAAAAGAGGAGACAACTATTTTTTTCAGAGAGCAGGATTTATAGATTTTTCTTTATCAGAAACAGACAACTTTTTTAAAACAAGAAAGTGTCCAAAATCCTTTTTGACTTCATTTTCAAGATATATAGTTTCATAGTTTAAAACCTAACGCTTCTTTTTTCCCCTGATTTTTTTTTAATTAAAAGCATGCTTATGCCTCTTTTGGATGTTTTTCAGTCATTTTTCAATGTTTGCTAAACCTTGTACTACTTTGTTTAAAAAATGCCACTTGTTTTGATGTTTTATCATCTTAGTTTTGTTTTGTAAAGAACACTTTTGCAAACACAAATTCGTGCAATGAACATAATTATCCGTGTTTAATCGTGTTGCTTTTGGATGTTTTTCAGACATTTTTCAATGTTTGTTAAACTTCAGCTGTGTTAATTGCGAGAATTATTTTTTACCTATTTAATGTAGGAATTGTGCATTATAAAAATTATTGTTCTTATCAATTAGATTTTTTTTTGCATAAATAGAATATTTATGCATCTTTCTTCAAAATAAATGCCTCTCGTTTTGATATTTGATTTTTTCCCCGATATTATGCAATGCCATTCAGGTATTTCTAAGTGTATTCAGTGCTCATGCATATGCAGTGACTCAGAATGGTTCTTTCCGTGTTTTTGTGTGTTTGACAGGCAGAGATGTCGGATCAGCAGGGAGTCCCAGATCAGCAAGTTGCTGGGAAGAGCCAGGGAGGAGCAGGAGCAGTTTACAAGGTCCAATTATTCACATTTATACCGTTAATATTCACAAAGGATATTTTGCTCAGAAATTGCTCTTTTATATCTTATGAGACTTACTGGATTCTCAGTTATCATTATGTATCAACTTACATTATTGAGCTATCTCACATCATTTTAATTCAAAGAATTTGATGAGAAATATTTGAGTTTATATTGAGATCTCTAACTTTGTGATTGCACACCAATAATCGGGGATTATTGAGATCTCTTCTGACACACTAGAGGAGACATGAGATTAATTCTTGTGAAGAAAGCTCTGAGAAGCTGGACACTTAAGCAAACGTCTACGTTTAGTTTATATTTAATCTCATTGCTGCCTAGGAGAAACAATTGAGATGTTAAAGAGATCTCATTTGTGAGTTGTTTGTCCTACGAAAACTGTATCTGTTCCATTAGTTAACGTAAATGCTTTAACTAACATTAACTAACAATGAGCAATACATTTGTTACAGTATGTGTTATTAGCCTAATGTTGTTCCTGTTTATAAAGTGAACCTGATTATAAAGTGTTACCGATCTAATGCAGCGATGTCTGTTTTTAGAAAGATCTTCCCTGTAATGATGCAAATATTTAGGATTTGATCAGATCCGGGATCTATTGGTCAGCCCGCATACTCTAAAATATTGAACTGAGGCTATAAAAAAAGGCAAAAGTAGTTATTCACGAATAACAAATTCATTCATGAAACAAGAAAAGAGCCTAATTCTTCATTGAAATGATTGTGACAATTCGTATAAATGGTTTTACATTTAAATGCCGAAATCCAAACTTAAAATACTTAAATGTATTGAATTATCTTAACAGGTCTCACTGTATGAATTTGAGAACTTCCAAGGGAAAAAGTTGGAGCTGTCTGCAGAATGCAAGGACTTGATTGAGAAGAAATTGGATAAAGTTGGATCAATCATAGTTGAGTCCTGCCCGTGAGTACAGTACATGTTCTCTAATGTCTGTCTGAGCAACTCTGGCTCCAGAGATACACTTTCCTGCCAAGTTTCTGCTGCAATCCTGATCAAACTGATCCAGGTCTTCAGGATTGCTAGAAAGCCCCAGTCAGGGGAGTTTGATCAGGGAAAGTGGATCTCTTAAACCTCTAGTCCACCTGTTCTTAAAGATACAGGTCACAAAAAGAAAATGTGAAGAATTTTTACATGGTTCTTGAAAGCAAAAGTGTAAATATATGCCAATATTAAAAAAGTGGAAGAGAGGGTTTTCAGTGCACGTTCACAAGTTTCAGTCTGTTGTGCATGGAAATGATAGCATATGGATTCAGAAGGTATGATTATATCATACGACTCAATAATAAACTACTTATATCAGTCCTTTTCATGCAGTCCTCAGCAAACTTTCAACAAGACTGCAGGGTGACTTAAAATATCATTGTTATGTTTTAATTAAAATATAAAATTCAAATAATTTAAATATAAAATATATTATTATTATTTTTAATATAATTTGTATTATATTAATATTATAAATAATATATTAAAACAATCTAAAGGTGTAAAGTGAAATCATATTTTTTGCTATTACGTTTGTTTTTGTTTAGGAAATACAGTTCCTTAAAATTCTGGAATCACAAAATGAATTGTCATTAATTAACTTATCTAAATGGACAGTTTAAAGAACAAACTATAACCGGACAGTTTCTGAATATAATATATAGTTATTGTTCTGTTAATACTGCATTACATTACCACTGTTATAATTATATAGGCTATATTTTATTTGTCTACCTCTGGGTTATAATTGTTAGCTAAACTAAAAACATTTTCATTACTTGAAAAACAAAACATAAAAAAAACCTTTAAATTATTTTATTTAAGCCAGTTTCCAAGGCAATATTTCTCTAAAACAACAAAAAAATTGTACTAAATAACTACATTGCAAAAAAAAATAAAAATAATTGTTGTGTTTTTTTCAGTATAAATATCTAATCATTCTTAAATCAAGATACATTTACATGAGAAGCAAAATGACTTGTCTTGTTTAATGAAAAATGCATCAAAATTAAGTGAGTTTATTATTAAAAAAATTAAATGAATGCCAATGGGGTCAGAAAAATAATCCTGTTTTCCTTTTGAATTAAGTTTACTTTTCTGACCCCATATTTTTTCTTGTTTTCAGCTAAATCTGACTTAATTTTGAGACATTTTTCAGAAAACAAGACTTAATATCTCAAGTCATTTGGGTTCTCATGTAAATGTTGGTTTAGATATTTGCACTGGAAAACAATACAAAAATATAATTTTTAGCTGTGAAAAAAACTAAAACAGAATGAAAACTATATACTCTAGATATATAACGTACAACAAAATTACTAAGACTTTAACTCAAATTAAAATGAAAGCAGAAAAATTAAAATGATATCTAATTCAAAATATATAATATATCAATTATACTAAAACAACACTGGTTTACTTGCATGTCATGTGGTCAGCAAACTGTGAAGTGTGAACATGCGAGCGTGTCAACATTTATTAAAGGTGCTCTAAGCGATGTCGGGTGACGTCACTTCTTTTTGACGTTTAAAGTATTGAAACCCCGCCCCCAAACCCTTCTTATCGGTTATTGGCTGGAACAGTTTGTTATGTTTCGTGGTGCGGGTAAGCCCAGTTTGTTTTTGTTGCCGTTTGTGGAGCCTGGGGTGTCTGCAGAGACCGTGTTTTTTTACAGTGTGTTCAGGGGAGCGGCATCTAGCGGATTGTGAGGAGATGTTTGCTGTATGTGACAAAAAAATGTTTTGGCCTTAAAAACGCGTGACATCGCTTTGAGCACCTTTAAAAATCTACCT